>NC_061119.1:83863230-83895743 GCF_002878395.1 Capsicum annuum | reverse complement strand
AACTAAACTATTATGTTCATAATTCCCTCATCAAAACTTATGACCTAACCCTATGACTCGAGGGGGTGTAGTTGTGACCACAAAAGTATCCTTGGGCAACATGACGGTGAGACAACGAGTCTCACCTGAGGACTTGTGATGAGTGATAATGACTCATCACTTGAGTCGTTTCCTGGGCTGTCTCATTAACATTTAAAAATTTTTCAAAGTTTGAGACCTGGGTATTACGGATGAGTGTCAAAGAGTATGCTCTAAATTTTCAGCAATTGACTCATTATTCTTAAGAGTTGTTGTCTAATATAATGTCCCAAATTAGAAAGTTTCTTTTGGGTTGTCTCCTGATTTTGTGTTAAAGTATAAGGCTACGATGTTGAATAATAATATAGACATCACTAGGTAGGTGGTTTATATGCAGCAGGTAGAGGATGAAAAAAAGAATCAGGCAAATATGGAAGAGAGGTAGATCAAGAAGATAGATATTTAGAGAAGGGTAAAAATCAATAGGATAATAGAGAAATGGTAGGCAGTAGACTAAGAAGAAGAATTGGGAAAATTCATATTCAGCTGCCAGTGCTCCTTATTCTAAGCCTTCTGGTGATTATCATTTTTAGGCTAGTAGTGGTCCTAAGGCACAGAGTTCCCAGTCTCAGGCTAGTGGAGCATTATCAGCCCCATCTTACCCTCTTTGACATTTTTATGGATAGCTTCCCTGTGGATATTAGGATGAAGGGATAAATTAGTGTTATAATTATGGTCAAATTGGTAATATGCAATGAGATTTATCCTTCATCCAGGGTTTCGATTGGGGCTAGTAAGTTCCATTTGCCACTTCTTCAGCTCCTACACATAGGAACGCAACTTTTGGTATTGAAAATGGTTGAAATCATATCTATGCACTTGATACTTATCAGGAACTGGAGGTATTCCCAAATATTGTTACTGGTATGTTACAAATCTTCTCTCATGATGTTTATTATTTGTATGATCCAAGTTCTAACCTATCTTATGTGACCCCTTATATGGCTGTACGCATTGGTTTTGATTTTAAAAGTATTTTTGACCCCTTCATCATGTCTACTCTAGTGGGTGAGTCTATTATTTCTCGAACAATCTATATGTGTTGTGTGCTATCCATCTTTCCTAGAAGGACATTAGTAGATTTGATAGAATTAGATATAGTGGATTTTGATGTTGTCTTAGGGATGGATTGGCTTTATTCGTGCTATGCTTCTCTTCATTATAGGACTCAAAAGGTCAGTTTTAAATTTCCTAATAAACTTATGATAGAATGAGAGAGGAGTTTCTCAGTGTCCAAAGGGAGGTTTATTTTCTATCTTAGAGCATAAAAATTGATTTGAAAATAGTGTCTGTATTATCTAGTTTGGGTTAAAGATTCTGACTCTAAAAGTCCTTCTTTACAATCTGTCCTCATGATTAGTGAATTTTCTAAAGTATTTCCTGATAATTTTTCAAAAATTTCTTTGATAGGGAAATAGATCTTAGGATTGATCTTTTACGGATACCAATCACATTTTCATTCCTTATTATAAGATTGATATGTCTAAATTAAAGAAACTTAAGGAAACATTGAAAGATTTTCTTGATAAGGGATTTAGCATCGTAGTGTCTCTTTTTGGGGTGCTTCTGTGCTTTTCTTGCAAAAGAAAGATGGGTATCTTTGGAAGTGTATAGACTATCATCAGTTGAATATGGTGTCAATAAAAAATAAGTACTATTGATAACTTTTTCAATCAACTTCAAGGTGCTAGGTGTTTCTCTAAGATTGATCGTCATTCATCGTATCATTAATTTAAAATTAGTGAGGTTGATATTCCCAAGACTTCTTTTCAAACTCGATATGACCATTGTAATCTTTTGCTTATATAATTTGGGTTGACTAATGTTTTGGCTACTTTCATAGATCTTATGATTTGGGTGTATAGGTAGTTTCTGGATTTGTTTGTTGTAGTCTTCATTGATAATATCTTGGTGTATTAAGAGTAAGGAAGATTTTGGTAATCACCAACTAATTATGTTGCATACTCTTAAGGAACATAAATTGCAAGTGAACTTTTCTAAGAGTGAATTTTATTTAATTAATGTGACATTTCTTGGACATGTTATTTCTAGTTAAGGGATCAAGGTGGGTGCTCAAAAAGAAGAGGTAGTTAAAAGGTATTCTTGACCCATGACTCCAACTAATATTAGGAGCTTCTTAGGATTGGCTGGGTACTATAGGAGGTTTGTGGAGAGTTTCTCTTTTATTGCTTCTCCACTGACAAGGTTGACCGAGAAAAAGGTTAAGTTTTTATGGTCCAATATTTATGAGGTATTTTTGAGAAGTTGAAGGATAAGTTTACTTCTGTGCTAGTTTTGACCCTGTCCAAAGGTCTTCAGGGTTTTGTTGTGTATTGTGATGAGTCCTATGTAGGATTGGGTTGTGACCAGATGTAACATAGTAAGGTCGTAGCTAGGCAACTTAAGGTTCATAAGGGGAATTACCTAACTTAAGACTGGAGTTGGCAGCTATGGTCTTTGCATTAAATATTTTGCACCATTATCTTTATAGAGTGCATGTAGATATCTATTCAAATCATAATAGCTTACAGTATGTATTTACATAGAAGGAAATTAATCTAAGGCAAAGGCATGGATAAAGCTACTTAAGGATTATAATATGAGCCTTCACTACCATCCAGGTAAATCAAATATTATTGCTGATGCTCTTGGCAGGTTTTTTACAGGGATCTTATCCTATATTGATAAGTATAAAAAATGATTGCTAAAGGACATTCACAGGCTGGCTAACTTTGGAGTTCATCTTTTGGACTCTCAAGATGGGGGAGTGATTATTCAAGAAGTGGTTCTTGGTGATGAGGTGAAGGAGAAATAGGCTTTGGATCCCATAATTATGTAGATTAAGGATGATGTGGGTCAGCAAAAGATTGTGGCTTTCAAGACTAGGGAAGATGGTATTTTAAGGTATCAAGGAAGATTGTGTGTTCCTGTTGTGGATAGGCTGAGGTAATGGATTGTGACTGAGGCTCATGATTCTAGATATATAGTTCATCTAGATTTAACTAAGATGTATCATGACTTGAAGGAAATCTACTAGTAGAACAATATAAAGAGGGATATGGCAAATTTTATTGCCAAATGTATGGTTTGTTAGCAAGTTAAGTATTTGTAGCTTGGTAGCATGTCTCATGAGATAGAGTTGCCCATGTGGAAGTGAAAGATTATCAATATGTATTTCATTACCGATCTTCAATGATCTCAAAATATGAATGATTTTACTTAAGTTATAAAGGATAGGATGACTAAGTATGCTCACTTTTTGCCTATAAGGACTAACTACTCAGGAGAGAATTATTCTAAGTTATTCATTAAGGATATTGTCAAGTTTCATGGTGTGCTAGTGTCCATCATCTCAGACTGAGGTATGCAGTTATATTCTTACTTTTGACATGCATTTTAGAAAGGTTTGGGTACTCAGGTGAATGCTAGCACTGCTTTCCACCCTCAAATAGATGGGCAAGTGAAGCGTACCATTCATACTTTGGAGGATATGCTAAGGTACTATGTGATTGATTTTAAATGGGGTTGGGTTGAACATTTTCCTTTTATTAAGTTTGTGTACACAACAATTATCATTCTAACATTCAGATGGATCATTTTGAGACTTTTTATGATAGGATGTGTAGTCTCCTATTGGATGGTTTTAGGTTGGTGAGACTAGGTTGTTTGGTCATGAATTGGTTCACTAAGCCATGTATAAGGTAAAGGTGATTAAGAAAAGACTTAAGACTGCTCAAACTCACCAAAAAGTTTTACGCAGATGTTAAACGAAGGCATCTCCTATGAAAGGAGTCATAAGGTTTTGAAAGAAGGGCAAGCTTAGTCCTGGTTCCATTGGTCAATATTAGATTTTAAGGAGGACTAGAAATATTGTGTATGAGTTAGATTTCCCTATAAGTTCAGCTTTGATTGATCCTATTTTTCATGTGTCCATGCTTAAAAGTATATGGGTGATCCTTTTTTTATAGTGCCTATTTAGGATGTTGGTGTTACAATTTTTTTGTCTAATGAGGAAGTCCCAATTAAAATATTAGATAGGAAAGTTGGTAGATTGAGGACAAAGGATATAGCTTTAGTGAAGGTCTTATGGAGAAATCAAAAGGTGGAAAAAGCGACATGGGAAACTAAGGAAGATGTGAATACCAAGTACCTATTCTTGTTCACCGAGATGGGTGAAAGTGCTTAAGGTATGAGTTGTGTTTCCTCTTGTCACTTTCTAAGTTTTTCATTTTATTATGGTGTATTCTTTCTGTTCTCATGCTAAAGGTGTCCCAACACATAATTTAAGGAAAAATGACCCTAAGAAAGAGATAATGTGAGACCCCATAAAAATAAATGATTTTATTTTTGACCCTCCCACGTGCATAATGTTGATTTTTTACTTGAATTATGGTTAGGGATGTAAAAAGGGTGTTTTGGGAAAGTTTTGGATTTTTTGGAAGGGGTTCAGGTTCATTTTGGGACCCTGAGGCAGTGATGGTATACGATAAAACTGTGTCATGGAAGTTAATGTTCGTGATATTACTATGGCATAGAGGCTAATCTCTATGATATTGGCATGCCACACCGCTATTTTATATTCATCCATTTGTTTTTTCACTTGGGATGAGGGGCTTTTGGTTTTTTTACCCCTTGTAAGGTCTTTAAACAAAAAATAACCCCATTTCCTTCACTTTTCAATGATCAAATCATCCTATTTCTCTCTTAAACCCAAAACTTAAGAACATTTAAGGGTTTCATAGAGAATTCATTGTCTAGGCTCCAAATGTTGAAGTGACTTTAATTTCCCCTGTATTTCAGGCATGTTTCTCTTTCCCTAGCATTAGTTTTACATTGTGGAATTAACTGAATGGATATTTATATGATTTAATTATGGGTTTTGAAATTAGGTTGAGGGATTTTAGTTATTACTTATTGAATTATTTGTCCTATGTTCTAAATTGATTATTCATACTTTAAATTGATATATTTGGGACTAAATTAGTGGATGGTATAAATGGTTGGAATGGGGGACATGGGTTTTCCCAAATTGATTGAATTTTTGCTAGATAACTGCATTAACCTCATCCGAGCTTGTAAACTTGATTTTGAATATGGAAAGTTGACTAGTTTAACTTTTTTTAGCCCAATGCATTGCATTAAATGATAAATAAATGAAAACGGTCTTGGATGGCCTTAGTTTTGGATTTTAAATAGAACTTGGGATTCCAATTTGGTTATATGAATGGTTTTGGCATAAATATATTATCTTGCAAGTATATTGGTATGACGATACAACTGGTAAATTCCTTCATTATTATGTCCTGGGTTACTAGTTATTTTTATGTGCAAATTATTTTAATTTGGGCTTAAAAGGAATTCTATATATCACTGTGGAGGTGTAAAACCCAGGAGAACAAACACTGGAAGCCACATTTGCCGGTGTTGGGGGTCAACATAATCGGGTGCTTGGTACACACTTGATATATATATACATATATATATATATATATATATATTGGGACAACTATTTCCTTGGTGGCTTAATCTTTTCTCGATTCGTGCTGCTAAAATGCACTGGGGCCCTTCCAGTAGGGGAAGCTGGACTTATATCTCCTATGGGTGCATTTAGGATGGATTAAGTTACACAGTTTAGGTTAAATCTTTAAACCCTCATGTTCATGACCCTTGTCCCTATCCGGACATCCTATATATATGTATATAAATGTGGTACATATGATTTATGACTGGAATTTAGTAATTGCATTAGTTTATCCTTATTCCTGAGTTACATTCCAGTGCTTATCCTGTTGACCATCCCTAGATGCTACATCATTTCATGACATAGTATCTAAAAGATTTTCTGTCGCTTCTATGCAGCGTTAGGTGGTTGCTCATGTCTGTTGAGTTTATTTGAAGTGGTGAGCCACCGTCCTTTGGAAGGACTTGTCATTTCATTATTCTATCTTTATTTTCATTGTAATTTTGGATTCGTTTGGTAATAGTTAGGGGTATGTCCCGACTTTGATGTTATTCTAGTTTTAGAGGCTCTCATGGACAAGTGTGGGTTGGATTGTTTGTTTTGACTCTTAGAACTTTCATTGTACTTATTTATATTTTATTACTATCTGGCTTCTACTTTAGTGTTATTATTGCGCTTCTGATGTTAGGCTAAGTGGGTGGTCTTTGGTCCATGGTGGTCTTGAGATACCCATCATGGCTAGGCCCTGGTTTGGGTCTTGACATTGCTGCTGAAGTTGCATGATTGCAGTAGCGTGCGATTCTACCTTTTGAATAAAACCCGAAATGTCTACCTTAATCTTCTTAAGATGACTTTCTTTACTTTCCTAACCCTTTACCATCTTTGACAACATAGCCTGTATTCTAGAATCAGCATCTCTATTCCCTAGCGGAATATACAGAACATACTCTCCTTGTAGTCATCCCTTCTTCTCCAATCACCATTTTTCTCTGTTTTGATCCATATATTGGTCCCCATATTATTTCCGACCTTATTTCCCTTGCGTTGAGTTCCAAGAGCCTTGATTTGGACCCTTGACCCTTGGCGTAAAAACCTGCCATCTCTCTACTGAGATACTTTGCATCTTCATTAGTATCAAAATCATATGAACTAGGAGCTTTACCTTGTGAGCCAATAACTTTTACTTTTTCAGCACTCATTGTGGCAAATTGCTTCGTCAGCAATCCAATCACTGTCCTCAGTTTGCTACTTCTTGAGCTACTATATAATTTATGATTCTTTGCTTAGTAGAAGTACTAATAGCACAAGTACCAATGCCTCTATCTGCCTCCCTAGTATTCCACCCTCGGTTGGTAAGAGAGACCCGATCTATGATTTCTGACGCTACCTCCCAATGTAAGGTCATGAATGCTCCACCAGTAATAGTGTCTATAACAGCTTTTGAATTGACATTCAGGTCCCATTATAATATCAAAACAAATTTCACCCCAAAATCCTGTGATTGGGCTCCAACATTAACTTCTTCTTGAACCTTAACCACGCCTTATACATTAGTTTAGACTGCAGTTGCTAGAAATAATATATCTAATCCTTTAATTGCAATATCCTCGAAGGTGGAAAGAATCAGTCCAAGAATTATTTTTACAACTCGTTACAAGTAGTGATGGACGTATGAGAAATTCCCCTAGCCATAATATAGCTTCACCAAATTGAGGGAATATGAACAGCCTGAGTCTCAATGCTTCCTGACTTACCCCAAGAAAATTATATAATGTGTAGATCCCTACAAAATTCATGATATGCATATTGACATCATCATTCGGTAGGCCAACAAACAAACCTTTTAGATTTAATAATTGGATCAAACCACTAGTAATATTGAACTTTATCCCATAGGGAAACTCAGAAGTAGTGATAGATCCTTTCTTGATAGGCTCAACATACCCTAAGTCATCCTACAGAACATCATAACCTAGAAAATACTGATAAGGTGGCAGATCTATCTCTCCTATCTCTATCAAGATTTTCTTGATGACGTGCTTCATGTCTCTATCTCTTCTTTAGAGAGGCACGATGGGCAACCTCATTATACGTCATATGTTCTTCATCTTCTGGAAACCTTGCTGGTTTACGTAGCTATATCCTAAACACCATGCGGAGGTGGAAGAGAAAAGTCATGTGGATCATCTCGAAGCCCCATATGATGCGATTCTTGATCGTGTTCCAACATCCTATGATTCCATCATAGGGTTTTTTCAAGATCAAATATGATCAAGGGATTGAATTGACTCCGTGTACTACATATACACTAGCATGAACCCTAATAAAAATATAAAATTAAAGCCTAATAGCCACAAAAATGCACTCAAATCTATACAAAACCATATTCCCCAATGTTGGTGCAATAATTTTATGCTTCCCAAACTATACCCTCCAATAAGATACAATACGGTCACTATCAAATAATATTAACCAAACAAAGGTTGAGGTCGATCCCATAGGGAATAGGTCAAATAACTCCCATGAATCTTTCAAAGTAGACAAAAAAATGCAGGAAAAGTAAATGGAAGGTTTTTCTGTGAAAATAGAAAAGTAGCAAGAAATCTTGATCACGTTAGTTTAAATCAATCTAAGATGGATACTAGGAATGTGTTCCCACTGGATTCCTAACTCCGTAGATTTTTTGTGCTTCATCAAACTCTCACAATACCTTGCATGCAGAAATTTGATAAGTTATGTATCACTAACCATTTTGTGAACGCCTTAAGTGAATTTCACTCTTTACTTTTTAAGTCTCAGAGTGTTGTCTTACTAACCCTTATCCTAGATCCCAGATTAAGTATTAGCTTTTGAGTGTCCAGTTAATTAGCTGAAGATGAATTAGCTTCAAATTATTGCATGATTTTCTTTTCCTAATCGCTATCTCTCTTGTGAAGTAAATAGAGAATACATGCAGGTTCTCGACATTAGCCACTATTAAGAAAACTATTAAATTAAAGACGATAACAATACAAGCAAGAATTTTAATCAAGAATGACTTCGTTATTCTGCTAGGGTTCCCATAATGTTAGTTAGATAGATTATCTAATCATGTTTGCAAGAGTTTCCATGTAAATCAATAAAGAAAGCATAAGAAAGATGAATCCCACAATAATTGAATAACAAAAGATAAATTCAAAAATTAATACTCAACCAAATAACCAAGAATAAAGGATTCCAAGATCAACAGTCGAATCCTGAAATCAATATATGTTAGTGAATGTATAAAGTGCGTAAACTAATACAAAATGTCAAAAGGGCATCTATAGAGTACATAGAAACCCTAAAAGATCCTAACCAAATCAAACAAGAAAAATTAGGTCTGTGGTCACTTATGGGCCATAAGTGGTACTTACACCCCATTGGTGGGTCTCATAAGTGACAAAAATGTTCAATCCTTAGAATGCTACAACGTATAATCCTGCAAAGGCACCTATGTGGTGTAGGTAATACTTATGGCCAGTAGGTAACCTCATCGTAACTCTCTGATAAAATCTTCAAACTTTAGAGTCTCTAAACTTCAAACTTTGACACCCACGATGGTACTTATGACATCATGTGTGGTACTTATGCCCCATAAGTAGTCCTCCATCAAAATTAGACAAAAATATCAACTTTCAGAGTCTTTGAACATGCAATCTCTGAAACATAAGGCTACCCACGATAGCCATAGGTAGTACCCATACCACGTGGGTAGGCTTGTAGGTTGGGTTTTCTATACAACTTAACTCTTTTTCTCTTTTTAAGCTCCAAAACATAGTTTTCTGCAACATATATACAAAAACACATCATATCTAAAAAAATGGACCTAAGTACTTGCATATTTTCTGGTTTTAAGCATTGAAAGTTCCGCAAAACCCTGGCACATCAACAAGCCATAATTGTAGGCCTCAAAATTGTTATAGTACCACTATGGAAATAGGTGTGATGCCCGATACATAGGCTTGCGTAACCATAGATAAATGACAACGATTCTTGTAAAAATCAGCAAAATCATTGTTTAAAGTGCATTTATTACAATGGGTTTTTAAACCTCATGAACAAATATTTTAAATATCAATTGAAATAGTTAAAATTATTATAATTTGTTATTGCAACATTCTCTTTTCTATCTTTCAAAGGAACTATTACCTCAATTGCAATAGTTATTATAGTTTTGGAATAGTTATATTGTGTATGTTGCGGTGAATTATTTAGCTCAATTGCAATGGCTATTATAGTTTTGCAATAGTTATTTTGTCTTTTTTTTCAACTATTTTTTAGCTCAACTGCAACATTTATTATTGCTATTACAATGGATTTTATAGTGCTCAAATATTCTACATCAATGATTATAGTTTACCTATTGGTACAATTCTCAAATGTTCCAACAATTATTAGCCCGTGCTTTAGAATAAACTATTGTAATAGTTCTCTTTTACCTATTGGTACAGTTAATCTATGTTCCAATAAGCTAGGTTGTAAACATAAATATTTGAAATCATAAAAATGTATGTGTATATATATATATATGTATATGTATATATATATATATCATGAAAGGCGATTATTACTAAACAAAACTAAATAAACATAATTCAACATATAGTAGTCATATAATACCATCCACCATAAGTGCAAAATATACAAAACAACAATCATAATGTTTCATCGTTGTCATTGATGCAAACTATAAAACTATCAGTCTTAACGAATACAAATATCGGAAAAATATACACAGTTGACATATGCATGTTTCTACTATACAGTAAATGAAAAGTGAAAATCCATAATGTCAACAAAATCAAATTTGAGCATATAAAAGGCTTGACAACTTGTAACCAAATCTCAAATGTCATTTTCATCAATGTTTTCATCTCATTGATCATTAACTCTACCTTTAAAAATATTAAACATAAGTTATGAACTAATTTAATAGGGTATGTGCTGAAACTTCATTGTGGTCAAAGATAGGTAGTGAGATAAAAGAAAAGAAAATAAAGTATCCTTCAACATGTATCTAAGAGGATTTTTCAAAATAAAACCAACATCTAGGCTTCCAAAAACATTGAGACAACAAATATATGAGTTCTTTGTAAATTTCATAGTTTACTAACATCTAGAATTTATCCAAATATTAGCATCTTAATTCACGGGTTCAAAAGTTAAACACTACAACATAGATGCAGTTTAACATATTATAAATGTCAAGGTCAAGTGCAAAACATACTTCAACACTTAAAAACAATGGTATAGCTTTTAATAGATCCATTACCATAAATTTATATCCTCTCACCCTACCCCCTAGTTCTCCCAAAGTATAAATTTTAAGCTTAAATTTGTACACCAAAAAATATATTTTGAAGCTCAATTACTCAAAAGCTCAATTACTAAGCTACTAAGCTTACTTTACTCAAATGTATGAGTGTAGGACTTTTAAGTCCAAGGATAACAAGGTCTCATATGGTAACCTCCTACACTCATATATTTTAAGTAAAGTAACTTCAGAAACAATTCAAGATACAATCAAAACACTAAATACATTGCAGATGAATTAGCGTAACCCCATTAGGAAGCATATATATTAAGTTTTTAAAAACCACAAAGATCACCCTTAAGTAGCATAAGATAGTTAATTAATCTTAAACTCAATCAATTTTCATGATTAAACACAACATGACATAAGTTACTTTTAACATCTTAATAAGTTGTTAATAGTATTCATTACCAAATATTTGCATGTGAAGATACATACTGCACATACATCAGTTAGCCAAAGACTTAAAAAATAAAGTCAAGATATTAGAAATTTTACATCACATATTTTCCATGACATGGTTTGAATTTTAAGGGATTAAACTATAGTGTTCATTTTCAGAACATAACCATATAAGTTAGACCTTGAATTTGAAATAAATAATCATTTGTGGAACACTATCAACTTAATTTTTAGAAAAAAATCATATAATTTGACCTTGAATTTGACTACATAACCATATAATTTATTGTCAGATCTCTAGCATCTTAATTTACATAACATGACCAAATAATAAGACAACATAATCATATAAGTATTTTTCAAACACTATCATCTTAATTTTAAGAACATAACCATAAAATCTGACCTTCAATTTGACAAAATAACCATGTAATCAATTGCAAGAACACTATCATCTTAATATGTATAATGTGACCATATAATTAGACATTAAATGTTACATAATAACTATATATATAACCATTTCTAGAGCATAACTATATAACCATTTGTAGAACATAAGTATCATATAATAATTTCATTTAATAACAACTTTGGAACTATTAGCAGATGTATCAAAATAATAATGTTGGAACAAAATTATTTGTGATGGGCTATGGTCTTAAAGAACTTTTGATGCTTAAAATGATAAAAATATGGAAGTTTCTCAACTTGTTTTGTGAGATATAGTGTGTTGTGGGTATGTTTTGAAGGAAATCAAGTTTTGGATGCAAAATGAAAGAAGAAGATAAAATTGAAGTTTTAGGAAATATAATTAGGAAATTCTGGGTGTAAGTTCCACTTATGAGGCTTAGTTGACCAAAGTAGGTGTTAGAACTTGAAGTCCAAAGTCTCAAAAGTAGGAAAAAGAAGGCGACTCTATCACTTAACAATGACACCTATGGCCCGTAAGTGCCACCTACTGTTCATAGGTGACCAAAGTTAGTAATAGAGGTGCAAGTCTAGAAGTTTCAAGAGCTTTGCAGGAGGTCCGGAACTTACTAAAGATCACATAGGTACTATACGTGGTCTAAATAAGTGGCCACCAACCCCAATTTTCATTTTTTGTTTGGGTTTCAAATTGTAGGATTTTCTTGTATCCTATAAATACCCCTTTGACATTTTGTAGTTAGTTTATGCACTCTTAACACTTACAAACTTATATGTGATTTCAAGATTTTAATTTGATCTTGGAATTACTTTGTTCTAGAAATTGGTTGATAATATAGTTGTTGGCTTTGGGTTTAATTATTAATCATTGTGATAATGTTTAATGCTTTTCATCATGAATTTTGTTGATTGTTTCACAAGCATAAGTGACTAAAATCCTTAGCTAGGGATGTGGGAACCTCGGCATATTGACAAAGTAAGGGAAGTGCTAAGTTTTTTTGAACCAGTATCTTAGCATGTATTGTATTATCTTCAATTTAATAGATGTCTTGTGGTTGAAAATGGTATGATCCTACCTAAAATATCACTACTTACTCCATAAGAGGACTAGTGACTAGGAAAAGGTAATTAAAATAGTAATTTAAAGTTTAATTATCGATCTAGGCTAATTAGTAACATCTTTGTAAGAAAATTCTCTATCATCTAATAACTTGAGACTCAAAAGGTAATAGTTAACTGAGATATAGGATTTAGGTTAGTATAGCGATATTGTGAGATCCATCAATGAGCACACAAGACATTTGATGGTACATAACTTATTAGATTCTGCATACTAGGTACTGGTTTGGTTTATTAGAGCACGATAAACGTACTGGGTGAAGAATCCAGGGGAATATAATCCTAGTATACATCTCCAAATGATTACATCAAAAGTTAAATTATGTTACTTGTTCGAGATTGTCACTACAAACCCCTCTTTATTTTTTGTTCATCTCGTTGAGTTCATCAACTTAGAGATACATATTTGCATATTGCTTGTGGGTTTGACTGCAACCTAGTTGGGTTACTTTACTTGACAGTGAGTATTTTATCCATCAGTTAAAGGTGTAGTTTGGGCAGTAATCTAAATTTTGGCATCACTGCCGAGGAAGATGGTGTGACTATTAATTAATGTTTATTTGAGTTTTAGGGTCTTTATTTTTTTTCTTAGTTGGGTGTACGCTGATGTATACCTAATACTAGGAGTTATGGTAATCCCTTACTCCTACTGAATCCTAACCTAGAGAGACCATTACAGCCTAATCATATAATGATCGAACTATAAAGTATAGGCTATTTAGAAGGGGTTCAAGATGATCCTAATGTTTAAATCCCCCTGTTCCAAGTAATCCATAGAATATTACAAATAGGAATCTAAAGTAGTTGTTGGCAGATGCTACTAACTAGAAAAGGAATGAAGAGGTACAAGTGGCTCAACTGGCAGAGCTAGCTAGAATAAGATCGGTAGTTGATCGTCGAGCAACCAAGGTTGGAACTATTATAGAGATAGATATAGAGATGTTAGTAGAGAGAATAATGGTGACTGGAGATGTAAAGATGACTAAAAGGAGAAGAGAGACAAGTATGTTTCATGAGGCGGTCATGATATAGAATCGAGAATGGACGTATTATTGTCCAAACTAATGAAGGGTCAAGAAAATAAGGAGAAAGACCTTAAGAAGATTAAGGATGATATCTTAGGTCTAACATAAAAGGTTGACTCCCATGCAATTGCAATCAAACAGTTAGAGACATAGTTTTGGAAGATATCTGCTACATTAAATTAGTGGTATCCAGTTACCCTTTTGAGTGACATAGTTTAGAGTACTCCAACCATCAATAATTGTATAGCTATTAGCACTAAGAGTTGTTCCCCTACTGGCGATCCCCCTATGCCTACTATTGAGGAGTCAAAGAATGATAGTACTGTGATCAATGAGACACCTGAGGCATAGTTTGAGAAGTTAAAATTTGTTAAAGATTATTATGGGACTAATTATGGTGAAGACTAGGTCGCCAATAATAATGATAATATGTACTATTATAGTGTGATTCCTTTTGTACCATTAGTAGAAAAGAAGGAGGACCCTAGAGTGATCACTATTTCGTGTTCTATTGGGTCCTTCAATGTCAAACAAGCTTTCTATGACATGGGAGATGGGTTAAATTTGATTCCACTGGTTATATACGAGTTTTTGGGGATGAGGATACTCAAAATGACATCTATGAAGCTTTTAATGGCCAATTCTTCTGTGAAGAAACTAATCGGTGTTTTATGTGATATAATAGTGAAGGCGGCATCCTCTATGTTCCTAGATGATTTTGTGATCCTTGAATTTGAGAGAAACCCTTCTTGTCCATGGACAGGTCACTGATTGATATGGAGTTGGAGTAGATTATGTTCATACTAAATGATGAGCAAGTGGTTTTTGATGTATACCAGTTAGTGCAGTAGCCAAATGATATGTGGGTAGCGGTAATGATAGATACTATTAATAATGATGTTGATGTAGGGGTTGTTCCCATTGAAGAGAGGCTTAGGATTGAAGCATTAGCAATGGTGATCATGAATTTCGAGAGTGATGGCATCAAAGAATATGATGAGATGGTTAAACAATTGCATGATAGAGGTTCTTAAAAATATGCTCTTAGAAAGCTGGATCGTGATCTCAAAATAGAACCACTCAGCATGCTAAACCATCCATTGAGTAGCCACAAGTCTAGGAACTGAAGGCCATCCTATCTCACTTGCAATACGCATTTTTGGGAGATAATAATACCTTATTGGTGATTATTGCTTAAGATTTGCCAGAGTCATAGGTGGAAACATTGATATCCATATTATAAGGGTTTAAAAGATCCATTGGATAGACCATAATAGATATTGTGGGAATTTGACCAGGTATTTGTACTCAAAAAATACAACTTGAGTCACAATATATTCCCAGCATTAAGCATCAGTGAAAATTGACCCCTTTATGTAGGAGGTTATATATAAAGAAATTATCAAGTGGTTAGATGTTAGAGTAGCTTACCCTATTTCAAAAAATGAATGGGTTAGCCAGGTTCAATGCATGTTGAAGAAAGGCAGAATTACAGTAGTTCCCAATGAGAAGAATAAACTTCTGCTCATGAGATTGATGACTGGTTAGAAAGTTTTCATGGATTATAGAAAGTTTAATACTTAGACCATTAAGGAACACTTCCCCATGCTTTTTATGTATTATATGCTTGATATACTAGAATATCAGGGTTATTATTATTTTCTTGATAGGTACTTGGGTTATAATCAGATTAATATTTCCCCTAAGGACTAAGAAAAAATGACATTTACTTTCCCCTACAGGACTTTTTCATTCAAGAGAATACCATTCAGGTTATGCAGTGTTCCTACCACCTTTTAGCGATGCATGATGTCTATATTTTCTAATATGGTGGAGGACACGATTGAATGTAATAACCCGATCATTTCTTAAGCCTAAATTTGTTTTCTAAATGAGTATGGGTGACTTCCAAAGTGATTGATATTTAAACCATGAGGTATTTCTCAAATTTCTACTTTTTTCATGTGGAGAATTGAATAAGCTTTCAATCAATAGAAAATTCACCCAAATCTGACACTCGGGTGAAAAGTTAAAGTCATTTTAGTGAGACAGTGTACCAACTGGCACTTCAGTGCACCGCAGAGCCAGCGAAAATGGTAATTGTCATTTTCCAGTGATTCACCATGATTTCACCATATCGTGCCAAGGCTCAATTTTAGGATTGTCAATTTCCAGTGCACTAACGCAATTTCTCCGCGTTGCTGTGCCCTTCTAGGTCACGACTAAGTGGCAAAAATGACTTCATCGCATCATGCCACTGAACCATTTCCCAATTGTCAAAATCCAGTGAAGATCTGCAATTGTGGCGCATCACGCTAGGACCAAAAATTGGGCTTCCTTCTAGAATTTTCTCAAGGGTAATTTGGTCTTTTTTACCCATTTTGCTCTCTCTCTCTATATATATATTCTAGTAGAGGAGAGAAAATATATTTTTTCTCTCCATTCAAAAAATCAAAAGAAAAACTAGGGTTTCTTTCTCTCTTCCAATTCCAAATCTTCTTCAAAAAATTTAAGAAATCTTCCATATATTTCACTAAGATGTTTAAGAATTGAGTTCTCCGAGTCAAAATCATCAAGAAATTTAGCTCAAAGGTCCAAGAAAGAAGTTTATATCAAGTTTCTTCCTCTCCAAAATCCTAATCATGGTATGTGGGGTTTGAACAAGAACACTCCTTTCGTTCTTGTTCCTACAGATTTAATTTCTATTATTGATTTACATGAATTTGCAAAGTGGGATTGCACCCAAATTTCTCTATTAGTGATTTATGAGATTTGAGTTGATTAAGTTTGAAATTTTGATATATTTACCATCATATTTCTTAAAACAAGGATTTATGCCATGAGTTGAATATTCTTATTATGAATTGATGATTTTTGAATAATTTGAGATATGTGTCATAATTTAAGCCTTCCATGAGAAGTTGATTGTTGAATACATAAGGATATTGAATTTGTAAGTCAAGAATGAGTCCTATGATGTTTCCTCTAAGATTTTGATATTTGAAATAATTTGATAAGCAAATGTACTTGATGCTGAGAAAGATTATGTTGAGTTAAGTCGAGTTAGGAATCCACAAGATGTTTATGATTCACAGATAAGATATATATATTTATGTTTTGGTCTTTATAATAGACCCATGAGTTGATATTGATTAAGGTGGATTTCCTAATGCATTCTGAGTTGAGTCTGGGAGGAGTATTTAGCACCGAGTGGAAAATGTGGTATTTTCCTGAAACTACATGCCACCGTAGGATTGATGTTGATAATTATGGGCCAAAAGATGAGTATAGGATTGTGATTGTGAAATTGAGGTTGTACTCCCTGGCAAGAGTATGATGCTCCCGCTAATGTGGGGTTCTCTCCTTAGGAGGGCAAAATGTTAGACTCCATGCGGCTCACATGGTGTAGTTTATGTTGGTTATAAGAAACTCCCAAGTTCATAACTATTTAAGTTCTTGAGTTACCGAGTCACTCCAAGTCATGATTTAAAAGGTTTGAGTTGAGTTAAATGATTTACAAGATTTACGAAGCATGTGTTTTGTTGATAATTTATGGAAGTAATGTTTTCAGGTAATTCAAGCGAAGAGAGTTATTACTGTTAGCATGCATGATTTCCTTACACATTTATGATATTATTTAAAATGTTGCATGCACCCCCACATACTCAGTACATTCCTAAATACTGACTCCCATACTCTTTTGTACACTATATTTTCTCGTGATATCGGTTCAGGTGCTCAATCTCAGCAGCAACAGTGATTTTCGAGTACCTTTACTACATCTCTGCAATTGGTGAGTCCTCATGGTTTGAGGACTTTGTCTATATTTTGCAATGTGGTTTTTTTGTTGAGGCTTTCAGTACTGTTGAGTCAGTTGGGGTTTGTTCTAATGGCTCCTTGATTTTGATGTATAGAGGCTTTGTCATACCAGAGAGAGGTTATGTACAGATATTCAATCTATGTTTTAGTTGTACATTTTAGTGTTTTCAGTATGTATCTTGAACCCGGTGTGGTATGTATCTTTTTTAACAACGATTATTGTTGAATTGAGTTCCTTGAGGTGGTGTTAGGTTCCAAAGGCTATCTTGGGGCTACGTGTAGCCCTAAGCACCGTGTGACATCTCGGGATAGGTTCTCAAAGGGTTATATTGAGGTCTTCTTGGATTATTTTTAAATAGTTGGGGACTCCTTTGATGATTTTTTGGACCTTCTAGCTAGTGCACTATAGAGATGTGAAAAGTGCAACTTGGTGCTGAATTGGGAAAAATGCCATTTATGGTAAAAAAAGGTATCGTTCTTGGGCACAAGATCTCCAAATAGGGTATTGAGGTGGACAAAGCTAAGATTGAGGTAATTGAAAAGCTGCCACTACCAATCTCAATTAAAGGTATATGGAGCCTTTTAGGCCATAGAAGCTTTTATAGGAGGTTCATCAAGGACTTTTCTAAAATTGCAAACCCTCTATGAAATCTTGTAGAGAAAGAAGTGAAATTTGTATTCAATGATGCATGCATGAAAGCCTTCAAGTGCCTTAAGGAGTGGTTGATTTGGGCTTCTATCATCATGACCCCTAATTCTTTTGTACTGTTTGAGGTAATGTATGTTCGAGTGGATTGGCCTTACGTGTTATCCTAGGCCAAAGGAGAGAGAATATCCTTAACCCAATATATTATACTAGTAAGGCATTAAAGCCGGTACAAAAGAACTATAGAATTATAGAGCAAAAGTTGCTTGCAATGGTTTTTGCCTTCAAATATTTTAGTCCTATTTGATTGGGACCAAAGTCATAGTTCATACAAACCATACAGCCTTAAGGTATCTGATGTCAAAAAAAGATGTCAAGATGAGATTGATTCATTGGGTCCTCTTGCTGCAGGAATTTTACTTTGAGGTAAAGGACTAGAATGACGCTGAAAACAAAGTTACAAATCACTTGTTTAGTTTTGAGAAGGAGGCAGTGAAGAAAGTAGGGGATGAGCTTGAAAAAGATGATGTTTTTCCAAATGATTGGGTCTTGGCATCTTCTCAAGACTTAATCCACTAGTTTGCTGATTTTGCCAACTATTTGGCAAGTGATCTTATCCCAGAAGATCTTTTATTTCTGTTGCGCAAGAGATTTATACATGAGGTGAGGAAGTTCTTTTAGGATGATCCATATACTTTTAGGGTTTATGCAGATGGTGTTATTCGGAGATGTATCCCTAAGGTAGAAATGATAAGCATTCTTGAAGCTTGTCATTTATCATTGGTTGGGGGTTATCATAGTGATACCCACACAATACACGAAATTTTATCGTGTGGGTTATACTGGCCTATGATTTATAAGGATGCTCATGATTATACATAATCTTTTGACCAATTTCGGTGTCAATTAAATATTTAACGAAACCTTGAACTACCTATGAGACCTAAGAGCTTGAGTTATTTGATTTATGGAGGATTGACTTTATGGGTCCATTCATGACTGATACCCTAAAGGAAGGATATACACGAAATTGGTACTAAGATAACAAAAACTAGCAAGCACACAAAGAGAAAACAACACAATAGAAGGAGATGAAGAAGAAGAATTGCATGAAATTAAAAATAGATAGAAAGACCCTTACATCCACCAATGAATAGCACTAGAAGGTGTATCAAACCTTCAATCACACATCACCAATGTAGGCTCAAACCTTCCGTTTAGGTGATCCAAAGGAGTCACACTTCCTCAAGCAGACCTTTCTTGCCAAATTACCCAAGACAAGTGAAACCCAATTTGAATTGTATCAAGGGTCAAATTTCAGTTTTCCCTCTCTTAAGGAGGGAGAAAGACTAAAATCTAATACTAAGATTAAAATCTAAAAAATGACTCAATTCATTATCTCAAAACTAAGGAAAATAAGAGCTAAGGTGCCTATTTATACTTATTACAACCAAATGAAAAAAATTCCCTTAATGAGGGGCTTAGAAAAGGGCTCCTATGGAGTGTATTTTGGAATGTAAAAAGTCCACCATGACCTTAGTAAAAGGCACCTCTTGAGTTTAAGGACCTTCCTCCGTTCTTCACTTGGACAAGTCTTTGTAATGGTTCCAAAAGGTTTTCAAGTACTTGTAAATCCGAGACTTGATCCTTTGACATTCCAAAGCCTAAACCTTCTACAAAACCTTGTAATCTTTGTGCTCTTTATGCTTGTATCATCCTCTCCATATTGAAAGGAATTTGACCTCAAATTCACACCTTGCAAAACCAAAGAGAGGGACAACAAGCACACAATCCTCATGATAGGAGGGTTAACATTAGTGCCAAAATTATACAAACATGCCAAGGGGGTACACTCTTGGAATATAGCCAATAATCCTTTGTTATAATCATGAAACACTTATTACAAGCATTACAAAAGACACGACTAAGACTGGCATCGAAGAAAGAAGAGTGCAACCAAAATCATCATATATATCAAGAAGCCAAGGTTGTTCAAATTTGAAATACATCCACGGGTCCTTTGTGTGTGACATGAATAGTTTGGAATGAAAGGAACAAAGGAGGTGTTTTTTCCAAACATCAAGAGATAAGGAAACTACAATGGTCTTCATGGTTTTACTATACCCAAAAGGTAAGACTACCTTTGGTTTAGGAACCATAAGATACATTTGTTTCATTACCTCTACAAAGGACCTCATCAAATGTGGTTCCTCTATTAATATCAAGGTCCAAATCACCCATATATCACTATAATTAAAACAAGGAAACCAGCCACCAAACTTCCTACCTCTACACAATACAAATTCAAAATTAGCATGGTTATCATCATAGGTAAAGAGGTAGTATAGTAAAGAATCAAGTGTGAAGACATAATGCCGAGGGGGTACACTTTTAAAATAAAACCATCAACCCCTTATTTTTTCCATGAAACATTTAGTATATGCATCACAAAAGATAGGGCTAAGGTAAACATCAAGGGACAATAAGCTCAAGCCGAAACAATCCCTTCCCCACCCTACTTGTACACTAGTATCAAATGGGTGAAGTGGCCAAGGGAATAAACCGAGGCTAATAATTCCATTTACTAGGGCATCACACTTACCCAAAGCATTATCAAAGAAGGAAGCATATACTTCTACACTAGATGTACCTGAAATCACATCACAACATTTTAAACTTAAGAGAGTGTAGAATGTACCCAAGTTACCTTGGTTTGTACTAGGGAAGCCAAATAGTGTGTGACTACTCTTTTCCCTTGGTAATGGAACCTTATTCAAGGTATAAGTGCTAGCACTAGATGGACACAAATCATTCTTACGAAAAGAATTGATTTTGTCATCTAAAGGATCAACTAGTGCTTGCATACTTATAACAAGAGTTTGGTCCTTATAAAACCTAAAAACACCAAGAGTATCACAAAAGGAATATTCACACACTTCTTTACTAAGAAAATCCAAAACTACACCACTTTGGCCACTACTAGCCACATCATAATATTTTAAGTTCAAGGAAGTGTAGAAGATAGCTTTGTTACCTTGTAGATCATGGTAAGTGTGTTCTTCACTTTATTTTATGTTAGTTCAGACTTCATGCTCAACATTCCAAGGGAATAGTTCAAGTTTTCCCTTTGGACTCACTCCTTCATCACTTGTCCCAAAATTGGGACTTTCGGCCAAAGGTTTAAAGGGAATTTCCTTGGGCTTCTCCTTGGGGATTCTGAAATTGCACATGATAAGAGAAAATATTAGGTAAAATGATAGTATTTGAGTTAGTGAATATCAAGGGTCCTTTGTGGATAAGATCCAAGATCAAGTGTTCTTTTTCCCTTCTAATTTCACTACCCGTGGCTTCCCTTTCCCTTACCTTCTTTTCTTCACACTCTTCTTGTACCCCACCATCCATTTTTTCTCCATATTGAGTATTTACCTAAATCTCCTTGGATTCTAACTTATGGAGAGGAGGCATTGGATTTGGTTGATGATGGGTTTGGATTTGGTGGTTTAATTTTATAGAGGTTTTAGTGGACATAGTCTATCAACCACTGCTTTAGTTCTAATTATGTCATGCCTCATGAATCCTAAATAATATTTTATAATTTCAAAACCACCCTTAAATTCTCTCCGCAAATCATCTTTATTATCCTCCATTTTTCGTGCAAAGGCCTCTAGTGAGCCTTCAAGGCTCCCATTATATTATTTCCCAAGGATTGGGATGAAGAATCCTCAGCTTCCATGGTCAATTGTACCTAAAAAAGAGCAAAATATGGCAAGGAATAAAACCTACAAAATGAGCAAACAAGTTAGTTCAAAAGACTCACTTCTCTCACACTCAACCTTACCTTACACTTGCCTTTGCAAGTGTTGAAGAATCGGCAATACTTGGCAAGTTACTTGAGAGGTGAGAAGCTTTGGATCAGAATTGATATTTGATTGAAACGACTCAAATAAAGTGATGCATGCACTTGAATCAACAAAATACTACGACTTAAAAATGAGAAGCACACAAAAAAATCGAAGACTCAAAATAAATGAACTCTAGACTAATTACCAACCTAGTAGGTACTTACTAGTTTGCTAATTAGTGATAGAATTAGATTAAAAGAAACTATAATCAAAGATTAGAAACTAGGAAACCTAATTTTAGGGTCAAATTTTGGTTGAGCACAAGTGATGATGTGACACTACGTGGTTGGTTGTCACTTTTTGAAATTTCAAATTTTCCCAAAACCTAATTTTGGCCAAACACCACTTTGGGAGGAGAGAGTTTCGGATTTTTGAGGGATTAACTAGGAAATTTAGGGTTCTTTCAAGTCTCAAATAAAAATTGAATGAAATGGTCCACCCCTAATAATCGCATTTGTACTTTGTTTGTTCCCTTGTCCGCTCCTCCTTTTGGAAGAATTGGAATATTCTTTGAATATGCGCTTAGACAAACAACTTTTCCACTCCATTTCTTCCCTCTTTAGGATCAAACAACACCTTTAAATATTCTTCTTCACTAAGATATTAAGATCAGGGATAACAATATGAATATTCAAGTGTTGACCAAGTTTGACGACCTAGCAAATGAACTCCAAATCTGATTTCTTTTAAAGATCTAGATTCTTTAGGTGAAAAACTATATAAGAACACTAAGACAAAGATTTAGGGATGTTGGAACAACCCTAAAAAAGGCTATGATACCAAATGATAGCCTAAAGGAAGGATATACACGAAATTGGTACTAAGATAACAAAAATCATCAAGCACACAAAGAGAAAACAACACAATACAAGGAGATAAAGAAGAAGAATTGCATGAAATTAAAAATAGATAGAAAGACCCTTACTTCCACCAATGAATAGCACTAGAAGGTGTATCAAACCTTCAAACATACATCACCAATGTAGGCTCAAACCTTCCTTTTATATTACCCAAAGGAGTCACACTTTCTCAAGCACACCTTTCTTGCCAAATTACCCAAGACAAGTGAAAACCAATTTCAAATGTATCAAGGGTCAAGTTTTAGTTTTCCCTCTCTTAAGGAGAAGAGAAAGAATACAATCTAACACTAAGATTATAATCTAAAAAATGACTCAATTAATTATCTCAAAACTAAGGAAAATAAGAGCTAAGGTGCCTATTTATACTTATTACAACCAAATGATAAAAATTCCCTTAATGAGGCGCTTAGAAAAGGGTTCCTATGGAGTGTTATTTTAGAGTGTAGAAAGTCCATCATTCCCTTAGTAAAAGGCACCTATTAAGTGTAAAATCCCTCCTCCTTTCTTCACTCCATCATTCCCTTAGTAAAAGGCACCTATTGAGTGTAAAATCCCTCCTCCTTTCTTCACTCCATCATTCTCTTAGTAAAAGGCACCTATTGAGTGTAAAATCCCTCCTCCTTTCTTCACTTGGACAAGGATTTGTAATGGTTCCAAAAGGTCATCAAGTACTTGCAAATCTGAGACTTGATCCTTTGACAAGCCAAAGCTTGAACCTTCTATAAGACCTTGTAATCCTTGTGCTCTTTATCCTTGTATCATTGAGATTCGATGGAATAAGGTATATTTTTGTATCAGTTAACTATGTTTTGAAATAGGTGGAGTCAGTTGCACCTCCAAATAATAAAAGTAGAAGTGTCACTACATTTTTAAAGAAATATATCTTTTCTCGATTTGGCACTCCACATGATATTAGTAGTGATGGTGGGTCTCACTTTTGCAACTTTCTGTTTAAGGCCCTGCTTGATAAATATGTTATAAGGAATAAGGTGACAACACCTTACTATCCTCAAGCAAGTGGGCCAGTTAAGGTATCTAATAGAGAGATCAAGTTCATATTGGCGAAAACTATGAATGCAAATAAGACTGACTGGTCTAAAAAGTTAGATGAAGCATTATGGGCCGAACGGATAAGTTTTATGACTCCCATAGGTGCCTCTCCATATCAGCTCGAATACGATAACGCATTCCACTTGCTGGTAGAGCTCAAACATAAGGAACTATAGGCATTGAAAAGGCTGAATTTTGAGTAGCGTGATGCTGCAAGGTTATAGTAGGAAAGATAAATAAGTTGAATGAATTCCAAATTAGTACTTATGAGAGTTTTTCCTTTCAAAAACAAATAATGAAGTTGTATTATGATAAGAAAAATTAGAAAGAGAGTTTGAGCCTCATGATTTGTCTTGTTGTATAATTCAAGACTTTATTTAGGTCTAGGTGGTATAGGCCATTCACCATGGTTTAGGTGTTCCCACATGGTGCTATAGAGATAAAGAATGATGGTAAAGTTCCATTCAAGGTGAATGGTAGTGGGTGAAGCACTACATAGGAAAACTTGAGGAAATAAAAGTCTATTTGAAGTGGACCTTGACAACATTTTAGTAGCAAAGGCAACTGAGTCGTTTGCGATAATAAATCAGGTGCTGCTTGGGAGGCAACCCAAGGTATAAGGTTATTTTTGTTGTCATCACATCGACGCCTAGTGCATCCCAGGTATGTCCTTGTTCCCTTGCTTTGTATTATTTACACATATTGGGGACAATGCATAGTTTTTAGTCAGAGGTAGGGTATACCATAGCCGCCTTGGGTTTTTATTGCCATGCTTCTTTTTTTGTCGGCCGCGGTATGGTTATAGAATTGGCATGTCTAGGTTTTAAAAATTGTGTCGTATTATGTTTTATTTCGTGTTGTGTTTTTTTGTGTAATTAGGAGATTTTTTAGCATTTAGGGCATTTGTCATATTTTTTTGTTGATTTTGAGAAAAATAATTTTCTCTAAAAAAAAGTTTAGAACTGTGTGAATGTATATATGTGTGACCATTGTGGATCTTGGTATGGAATTAGATTAGAGACATGATAATCATAGCTAACTTGTGCATGAACCAGATTAGTAGTAGCTTGTGATGCGACTTTGTGCCATGTGTGGTGAGATGCTACTTAGTTCCCTTTATGTGGTAAATCTAGAACTTGCCCGATTAGTCTTACCTAGGTTGTACGCTAGTATGTTAGGAAAGGATCATAGGTTATTTTTTATGTTAGTCCACTTTTATCCAAAATGACCTTCATTGTGTGAAATAGTATGCCTTGATCCTCGTTTTTTATCCTTATAGTCTATTTTTCCTATTACACTTTTACCTTCCTATTTGTGTTACAATAAATTTATTTTTGCCCTGGTCCTCAGATATTATGCACCTAAACTCAGGCAAATCCCCTAAGCTTAGGGTTGCTATCGTAGGGGTATGTAATATAAAGTGAGTATTAGGAAGGGTAAAATAATAGAAAATATAGTAAGGTTGGATGTGGTAGAAAAAAAGAAAAATGTGAAAAAAAAAAGAATTAATGAAATAAACGACACCCAACCTGAATGTGCATTAAAGAATACAAGGGAGAAATACGGGTGGAAAAAAAGGAAATTGGTTAAAGTTTGGACCCTAGAGTTAGTGTAATGCCAAGGAGGTTTAGTCACGTGATATATCTATATGTACCATACCATCCCCCAAGTATACATTACAAGCAAAATAAAGTCCTATAGTGATTCTAACTTGACTGTCTGAAAACTAAGGTACAGAAAATATGGGCAAGCCTATTGTATTTAATGCGCATTGGTGGAACTTCTTTGTTAAGCATTAGTGTCTCTTGATTGTCCCTGCATTGACATGCATTATTCCATACGAGTAAGTGGGACTTGTTTATTGTGAGGGCACATGGGTTGTATTACGAGCTGCTTGCTTATCTGGGTAGTGTAATTTGTATATGTGCATGTTTTGTCTGTTGATAATGTAATTTCCATACCATGATTCCCTTGTGTCACATTGTTGTGCTTTATGTATACGCATAGTTGGTTTTGGATTTTTTATATAGGAGGGGTAATGTGTTTGAGCTTAAAGTGATGATTGAATACATTAGATAGCTTAGATTCTCCAAGTTAAGTATCGTGTTTTTATTTTGTTGTGTAGTGTTACCTTAGGACATACAAACGTTCTAAGATAAAGGTATTGATGTGCTATGGATTTACAGCACTTTCGATGATTAAAATAATAAAAATATGCAGTTTTCTTAGGTTGTTTTGTGAGATATGATGTGTTTAGGGTATGTTTTGTAGGAAATCAGATTTTTGATGCTAAACGGAATAAAAAGATAAGAATTGAAGTTTTAGGCTACTTACTTAGGCATTTCTAGGCATAAGTGCCAATAGACATAGGTGACCAAAGTAGGTATCAAAACTTAAATTCTAGAGGCTCGAAAGTAGGAAAATGAAGACTCTCTCACTTACGAGTGGCATCTATGGTTCGTAGGTGACACCTACAGTCTGTAGGTTACAAAGCTGTGCAGAAGGTCTGGTACTTACTTAGGACCACCTACGGTCTATAGGTGGCCTAAGTAAGTGGCCACTGACCTTAATTTTCCTTTTTTGTTTGGGTTTTGATCTTTGGGGTGTCCTTGTATCCTATAATACCGTTGTGACATTTTGTAGTTTCTTTACTCACTCTTAACATTTACAAACTTATATTTGATTCCAAGACGAAAATTTGATCTTGGGATTACATTGTTCTTGATTTTGTTAATAATTTAGTTATTGTCTTTGGGTTTTACTAGTTAATCATTGTGCTATTGTTTAATGCTTTTCATCATGAATTTTGTTGATCATTTCACAATTATGAGCAGCTAAAACCCTTAGCTAGAGTAGTGGGAACTCTAGCATATTGATGAAGTAGGGGAAGTGCTAAGTTGTTCTGAACCAATATCATTGCATATATTGTATTATCTTCAATTTAATAGATTCCTTTGAGGTTGCAAATAGTAAGATCCTACCTAAAATATCACTACTTACTCCACAAGAAGAGTAGTGACTAGGAAAAGATAACTACAACAGTAATTTGAAGATTAATTGTTGATCTAGGCTAATCAGTACCATCTTTAAAGGATAGTTATCTATCATCTAATAACTTGAGACTCAAAAGGTAATAGATAATTGAGATCTAGGTAAGGGTTTGTAATGTGACATCGTAAGAGTCAAAGGTTAAAGGATAAAGTCCATGAATGAGTCCATAAGACAGTTGTGGTACATAACTTATCAAATTTTGCATGCAAGGTACCAGGTTGGTTCAATAAAGCACGATAATCCTACTGAATTGGGAAGAAAGAGGGAACACAATTCTAGTGTTCGTCTCTCACTAATTACAACCAAAGTTAAATTTGTACCTTTTTTAGATTGTTACTACAAACCCCTATTTACTTTCTATTCAGCCTATTGATTTCAACAAGCTAGAGATACATATCTGGGTCGTCCCTGTGAGTTCAAGCCTAACCTAGTTGAGTTACTTTACTTTACAACGACTGCTTTATCCTTGGCTGGAGGTGTATTTTAGGCATTTATCAATTTGCCAGCACCTTCCACAACATAACCATATGTCCCAACATAAGAAAAATAGTTTTCAACACCTTCAACTGCATAATCATGTATATAACTATTTCAAGAATTATAGATTATAAGAAAAAGAAGAATATGATGATAAAGATGATAAAGAAAAATATGAAGATTTAGTAGAAGAGTAGAGCCATACCTGAATTGTTATTATTAGTAAATGACTGATTAATCGGCTTGATAGGTTTTATTTGGAGTTGATTGCTCATGCTTTCAACTTGTGATTTATCCTCTATTATGGTTTTATTCTTTAGCTAATTTTTTATTTCGGCTCCAGCATGCTTGATGTTGCCCAAATTACACCTCTAAGATAGTATAGCACGATCATTATCAAATAAAGAACCTAACAAAAGTTGGGGTCAAACCCCCAGAGAATAGGATGAATCTCTATCACAAACTTACTGATATAGTTGAAAAGTGCAGAAAGTAAATATCGTGCTCTTTTAAAAGTATATCGTGCCTATGACTATTTCTTTCTACTATTAATTCGTGCTCTTTTACGACAGAAAATGCCTCCTCGTAGAGCTTATAGAAAAAATGAATGACCTCAACCTATTGATCCTTTATGTGAGATGGTGTCCCACGCGGAATTTTGAGTAGATATTTAGGTGCTATCCCAGGCGGTTACCGCCAATGCTTAGACTCGTGGATAGGTTATAGTTCCATCTCCACAAGAAGGTAATTCAGCAGTAGCATAGGTTTGTGACATTTTGTGGATGAATCCGCCAGAGTTTTATGGGTTAAAGACAGGTGAGGACCCACAGATGTATCTTGATGAGGTGAAAAAGATCACCTAAATTATGCATGTAAAGGTGGAAGAGAGTGTGGAGATAGCTTACTATCTCTTAGAAGATGTTGCCTATGATTGGGTGTAGATGTGAAGGAAGTAGAGGGGAAGATACAGCTCCCATGACTTGGCAGTTGTTCTAGGATGCGTTCTTAGATAGATTCTTTCCCCAGGAGCTAAGGGAAGTGAAATTAGAAGAATTTTTAAACTTGAGACAGGGCTTTATGAAAATTAAGGATTATTGTTATAAGTTTAACCAGTTATCTAAGTATGCTCCCGGTATGATAGCTAATTCTAGAACTAGTATGAGTAAGTTTTTGGCTGGTGTATCTGGTTATATTGTAAAAGTGTGTAGGTCCACTAAGCTTAATAGGGACATGGACCTTTCTATACTAATGATACATGCTCAGTAGATTAAAGAGGACAAGGTGAAGGAGAGAGGAAGAGTAAGGGTAAATAAGAGGGTTAGATCAGACCAACAGGGGTATAGTCAGACTATATTTTTGGAAGGGATCCGTCCTCAGTTCCACAGTCATTCACTTTTTTCAGCACCTTCATCAGCCAATACTCCTGCATTCAGAATTAGACAGGCGCAGGGTAATAGGCCTACTATATTTAGGTCCCACGACAGTGTGAGTAACAGACCTCATCCTCCTTATATCTAAAGTGCGGTAGGGACCATCCTTGTGAGTGCTTTGTTGATCGGAGGGGTTGTTTTGGTTGTGGTAAGTTGGGCTACTGATTCAGGGTTTGCCCATATGCCAGGCAAGGGAGTCGTGATATTCATCCCCAGAGTTAGCCTATTAGTACTCCAGCCCCTTTAGTTCATCCTACTCCTCCTTAGGGTGCATAATCTAGTACTGCAGATGGTCAACGCTAGAATCACTTTTATGTTATACCACCTCTCCAGGAGCAGAAGGATTTACCAGATTTGTTACTGGTACGCTTTGTGTATTTCATTTTGATGTGTATATATTGATGGACCCTGGGTCAAGTTTTTCTTATATGACTCTGTTAGTAGCTGTGAATTTTGAAATCAATGTTGAAAATATTCCTGAGCCTTTTCTGGTTTTTACACCAGTGGGTAAATCTGTTGTTGCTAAGAAAGTGTATAAGAAGTGTCCTATCACTGTCCTTAATAGAATCATGTTTGCAGATTTGATTGAACTAGATATGGTTGATTTTGACATTATTCTAGGTATAGATTGGCTTTACTCTTGCTATGTATCTATAGACTGTCGTACCCATGTAGTCAAGTTTTAGTTTCCCAACAAGCCAATTTTTGAGTGGTCCGAAAATTCTGTAGCTCCCAAGACTCATTTTATATCCTACCTTAAAGCCAGGAAATTAATATCCAAGGGTTGTTTCTATCATTTGGTTCAAGTTAAAGATTCTAAGTCCGAGACTTTGACTATTCAGTCTATTAGCGTTGTCAATGAATTTCTTGATGTTTTCTGGAAAGATCTCCCAGGGGTACCTCCCGATAGAGAGATAGAATTCGGGATTGATCTTTTTCCCGATATGCAGCCTATTTTTATTCCTCTATATCGTATGGCCCCCACAGAACTTAAGGAGTTGAAAGAGAAACTCAAAGATCTTCTTGATAAGGTTTCAGATGATACAATTCAAATGGCCTCCTTATCTTTCAATGACATCATTCAAAGTCAGTACATGAGGCATATAACTTTGGTCACATTAAGGAAATGGGATCCTACATGGAGGGGCCGATTTGAGTACAGTAAAGAGCAATCCCACATGTGAAAGATTGCTTGGAGCATTGAAGATTGAGGACTCACAGTTTAAAGCCTTCATTAAGGACATTTTGGTTACTTAACCTTGTCCAAGTAACACTCCATGACTACCCTATTTCATTAAGGGTATTGTGGTCATTTTGTTATGTAATAAGTTAGACTATAAATGGTTCTATTAGTTCATTTTCTAGTTAGTTTATGAAAGATGAAAAATGAAAACACTTGAAATCCTCTCTATTGAGAGTAGACCACCTTAGTATAGTCTTAGTTATGACTTGGAAAAGTTATCCTTAGTATAGGGCTTGGACAAGCCAATATTGTTCTTTGCTTGGAAACGGTGTATCTTGAAATGAGTCGATTACCTTGGCGGTCACCGTAAGAGTGTGGTTTTTATTATTACATTCATTAGGGGTTAATTTTGAAATATACTTGGTTCTTAATCTTGTAATAATCTTGGTCTCACTATCTATCCTTTTATTATTTTGCCAATCCGTGTGTTTTTGTATTTGTCATCTTGTATCTCTTTGTGTTGCTTGTTCTTCTCACATTTTATGGATTGTTTTGGTATATTGGTGGACTCATTTGTATCATTTGGTATCAGAGCATGTCTTGATCTTGTTACCACAAGATCAATCTTGGGCTCGTAAACTTGAAAATAAAAAAAAAGTGTTAGAAAACTGAAAAAACAAAAAGAGTCAAATCAGTCCATTTTTTGTGTTCTTGTTGTTGTTGTTGTTTTGGCCGAGATTTGTGTCTAAATATATGTGTGTTTTGATTGTCTTAGTTGTTTCTAAGTCTTAGTTTTTTCTTCACTAACACCCTTGAGTCTAGATCCAATTTGAGCTTGAACATTGTTGTTGGTATTGTTGATATGATTTCAAGAACTTGAACATTGTTGGTGTTGTTGTGTGGACCAAAACTTGAAGGTGGTTTGAGCTCGTGTTGTTGGTATTTTGTTGTGGTTTTTAATATTGAAAAAGGTGTTGTTGGTTGCTGGAGGTTCAACGTGAGGATAGATTTTCAAACTTTTTTTGAAAGTTCTTGTTGTTATAGACTATCTTCATGTCTAGTTACAAAAAAGCTATTCAATAGTGTTTTTTGATCCAAAAGCCAAGTGGAAAGAAGTGAGGCCTTTGTTAGTCTTTAAAACAAATCCAAAATACCTACCAAAAGGGAAGGGGGGACAAAAAGATCTACAAAAGACTTGGTACTAAAAGAGGGAAAAACACTTTTCTAGGTGTCCAAAAGAGGAAAGGGCGACCAACCCTTCAAAAAGGTGTCTTGCCCAAAAGGTGTAAGACAAGTCAAGCCTTTTTGAATGTAAAAAAGGGCTCCAATCTTGATATTCTTCTTCCCTAAGGCTGAAATACACTTCTTCAAGAATTGAAAATTGAACCAACATTTCAAAGTTGGAAAAATAAGAACCTTTCAAAAATCGCAAACAACCCTAAACCGGCACATCACCAATTTTTGTACAATACCGAAACTTAGCTCTCAAAATCTAGGATCTTAGTTTCTTATTTTTGATTCTTAGTTTCATTTTTTTATTCTTATACTAATTGGCAACTAGTAAATACCTACAAAGTTGTAAATTAGTTTTTGAATACGTTTCTTTCGTGTCTTCGTTATTTGAGTTCTATTCTCGTTTTTAACTTGTAGTAACTTATTTATTTCAAGTTCATAAGGGAATTTTGTTTTGTGTCTTGAGTCAATCAAAACAAGAATCCATTCCAGCCACTAAGTAGGATTGACGTCTTATTGACTACCGGTGTATAAGCAACTTTCAATATTTACCGCTCTAATTGAGAGAATCATAAAGGTGAGTGTATAGAGTGTTGGTAAGGAGATTTTTGTTTTCTTTTGTTAGTTATTGTCTTTTTTTTTATTTTGTTAGGTACCATGGCTGCACATAATTTCAAGGCCACGTGTGATTGCATCCATTGCGATCTTGAAGATATGCAATAGCACATTGAAATTATACGCCAAGTGTTACCCAAACTCTTCTCTCAAAATCCAATTGTCCAAATAACTTATGATAAGAGCTTTCTGAAGAAAGTTGTTGCCCAATCTTGTGATAGACTTTCACACCGAGGTGAAGACGAACATAATCATGAATGTCAAGGTAAAATAGCTAACCCTTACACTTTTGTGCATGTGAATGATAATTGTGTGGCTAGTAGCCCATTGAGTGTGAATTATAGCTTGCCTATATGTGAGTGTATTATTTCTTAGCAACTTGATGATGATGTGCTTTT
>NC_061119.1:83782106-83860230 GCF_002878395.1 Capsicum annuum | reverse complement strand
ATATGTGAGTGTATTATTTCTTAGCAACTTGATGATGATGTGCTTTTTGTGAGTGTGGATACACTAGTTGATCCTATTGATGACCGAATCCACTCTTCTTGTAAGATTAATTTATGTCCACCTAGTGTTGAAACCATTGCGTTGAATGAAAGTACATCGTCTTGTGGAATTTATGTTGTTGAACTTTTATGTTAAAATTGTCCACCACTTGAGGATGTATATGATGTGATTAATGAATCTCAATTGTGTGATGATGTTGAAAATATTGATCAAAGGAATAGAAGTGAACCCGAGAGCTATTCTTGGGATAATTTTGCACTTGAAATCTCTTTGAAACTTGATATTGATCTTTTGAGAGTGATGAACGTGTTTGTTCCAAATCTGCCCGTGAAATGGATCATGCTCTCTTAATGTATAATGTCTTGTTTTAAGATGATATAACAACTCCTAATGAACCTTGTGGTGGAAATGATGGAATAAATTGTCTTAGAAGCTATAGCTGATATGCTAACCTACTATGGTGTGACAACATTCCCCCTAAAGATGGAAATCTCTTCTTGGAAGATGAAAGTACTTTTAAGGGTAAGGAATGTGTGGTTTTGAAAACTACTTCTCCTTCTACTTTGTGTGATTTAATTTTTGAGAGTACTCATGGTGATGATTATGAAACTAGTAGTGAGTGCACACATGAGGGCACCTTAGTAGAAGTCGACTTTAGTGATACCTTTCTCCACTTTTAATTTGCTATTAATAATATGTATGCTATTGTAGAGAGTATGCCGTTTATTTTGGTTGGAGACCATGGGAATGGGGAGTGTTGTCTAGACCCGTGTTTAAGGCCCCTCTTCCTGTTTGACCCTAATGCCAAATATAGAATTGGTGATGATGGTGAACCCAATTGGTTTCTTGGTTTATATGACAAGCAAAGTATCATTTTTGGTGAATTCAATAGCAAAATCCTTTGTGCATTTTTCATTAATTATGTAATATTTAGTTCAAAGCTTCCTTGGTTAATTCTAAATTTGTGCAACCTTGGCATATTCAGGTGATTTGTCTTGCTTACCCTAACCCTCATGCCATGAGGAGTTTGTATTTGTGGGTTCTTTCTTTGGTTTTTCAATGTTTGGATTCAATGTCGAATCCTTTTCAAGAAGGGGAGGATGATACAATTTAAATTGCCTCCTTATCTTTCAATGACATCATTCGAAGTCAGTACATTGGGCATCAAGCTGTGGTCACATTAAGGAAATGGGATCCTATATGGAGGGGCTGATTTTTGTACACCAAAGAGCAATCCCACGTGTGAAAGATTGCTTGAAGCATTAAAGATTGAGGACTCGTGGTTTACGCCTTCATTAAGGACATTTTGGTTACTTAGCCTTGTCCAACTAAAACTCCGTGACCACCCCTTTTCATTAAGGGTGTTATGGTTATTTTATTATATAATAAGTTAGACTATAAATAGGTTCCATTAGTTTATTTGCTAGTAGTTTATGAAAGATGAAAAATTGAAACACTTGAAATCCTCTCTCTTGAGAATAGACCACATTAGTATAGTCTTAGTTAAGACTTCAAAAAGTCATTCTTAGCATAGGGCTTCGAAAATCCAATATTGTTCTTTGCTTGGAAAAGGTGGATCATGAGGAGAGTCAATTAACTTGGCGGTCACTGTAACAGTGTGATTTTGATTATTACATTCATTAGGGGTTAATGTTGAAATATACTTGGTTCTTAATCTTATAATAATCTTGGTCTCAATATCTATCCTTTTATTATTTTGCCAATCCGTGTGTTTCTGAGTTTGTCATCTTGTATCTCTTTGTGTTGCATGTTCTTCTTACATTTTGTGGACTTTTTTGGCATCTTCATGGACTTATTTGTATAATAAGGCCTACTGTATCTCATGGGGGATCACCCATTCTATTCGCGTGAAACAAAGATAGTTCATTGCGTATGTGAATTGACTATCGTCAGCTCAACAAGGTCATAGTCAAGAACAAGTACTCTCTTTCTAGAATTGATGACCTGTTTGATCAGTTGCAAGGTGATAGTTATTTCTCGAAAATAGATTTGAGATCCAGCTATGACCAACTTAAAGTCAAAGAGTGTGATATTCTAAAGACAGCTTTCCGCACCTGTTATGGTCATTTTGAATTCCTGGTCATGTTCTTTAGGCTAACAAATACCCCAGAAGCTTTTATGGACTTTATGAATCGGGTGTTCAGATAGTATCCGGATATATTTTTTATTGTATTCATAGATGACATTCTTGTGTACTTCCAAAATAAAAACGACTATGCAGATCATTTTTGAATTGTCTTATAAACGCTTAGAGATCATCAGTTGTTCGCCTAATTTAGCAAGTGTGAATTTTGGCTAAGGTCAGTTGCCTTCTTGGGTCATATTATTTCTTCTGAAAGTATTCGAGTTGATCCTCAAAAGGTAGAATCTATGAAAAATTTGCCTATCTCTCCATCTGAAATTAGGAGTTTCTTGGACCTAGCCAGTTACTACCATTGTTTTGTGGAAGGTTTCTCTTCCATTGCTGCTCTTTTACCCCGATTAACCCAAAACAAAGTTAAATTTTTGTGGTCAGATTCCTGCGAGAAGTGTTTTCAAGAGGTGAAGACTCGACTCACCTCAGCCCCTGTGATGACCCTGCCTAATGGTATAGATGATTTTATGGTGTATTGTAATGCTTCGAGAGTTGGGTTAGGGTGTGTGTTGATACAAAAAGGTAAGGTTATAGCCTATGCCTCCTGACAGTTGAAACCTCATGAGAAGGATTATTCGACACATGATCTCGAATTAGCTCAGTGGTTTTTTTCTTAAAAATTTAGAGCACTACCTGTATGGTGTTCATGTTGATGTCTTTACAGATCACAAGAGTTTATAGTATGTATTTACTCAGAGAGAGTTGAACCTTCGATAGAGGCGATGGTTGGAATTGCTAAAGGACTATGATATGATTATGCTTATCATCCAGGCAAGGCCAATATAGTGGCAGATACCCTTAACAGATTGTCCATGGGTAGTGTAGTGCATATAGAAGAAGATAAGAATGAGTTGTCCCATGAAATACATTGTTTGGCTAGATTTGGTGTTAGATTGCTTAACTCTGCTGAGGGTAATGTTTGGGTTCAGATTAGTTTCGAATCTTCCCTAGTTTTGGAAGTGAAGGAGAAATGGGATATGGATTCTCGTTTGGTTAAACTGAAAGGGTTTGTCAAAGACCAAAAGGTAGAGGCTTTCTCCAAAGGGGGAGATGGAGTATTAAGATTTTAGTATAGATTGTGTGTGCCTGATGTTTACAATTTAAGGCAGAGAATTATGGCTGAAGCTCATGGCGAGCGATATTTTATTCATCCCGATGCTACCAATATGTATCACGATTTGTGGGAAATTTATTGGTGGAATGGTATGAAAAAGGATATAGCAAAGTTCGTAGAGAAGTGTTCAACTTGCCAACAAGTTAAGATAGAGTACCAAAGACCCAGTGGGATGATGCAAGAATTTAGCATTCCTACATGGAAGTGGGAAGAGGTGAACATGGATTTCGTGATAGATTTACCTCTTTCTCATTGTCATCATGATTCTATATGGGTCGTTATAGACAGGTTGACTAAGTCTGCACATTTCCTACTAGTACATACATCTTTCACCGCTGAGGGATATGTTAAGCTGTACATTCGAGAGTTAGTCAGGTTGCATGGAGTTCCGTTGTCTATAAACTCCGATAGAGGTACCCAATTTACTTCTCATTTTTGGAGGGCTTTTTAAAAGGGTCTCGATACCCAAGTTCATCTTAGCTCTACTTTTCATCTGCAGACCGACGGTTAGGCTGAAAGAACTATCCAGACTTTGGAGGATATGTTGAGGGCATGTGTTCTTAATTTCAAAGAAAGTTGGGATGATCATTTGCGATTGATAGAATTTGCGTATAGTAACAGTTTTTATGCTAGCATTGGAATGGCTCCATTTGAGGATTTGTATAGGAGGAGATGTAGATCACCCATAGGTTAGTTAAAAGTTGGTGAGGCTACTGTGCTTGGACCTGATGATGTGTTCGAGGCTATGGAAAAAGTTAAGATGATTAGGAAGAGGTTGAAGATAGCCCAGAGTCGTCAAAAGTCGTATGTAGATGTAAGGAGAAGAGCTCTTGATTTTGAAGTTGATGATTTGGTGTACTTGAAAATTTTGCCCATGAAAGGGGTGAGAAGGTTTGGCAAGAAAGGAAAGCTTAGTCCCTGATATGATGGCCCTTCTAGAGTTTTACAACATGTTGGGAAAACAACTTATGATATTGAGTTTCCTGCAAAGTTATCAGTTGTCCATCCTATCTTTCATGTTTCTATGCTCAAGAAACATATTAGTGATTTTTTTGTTGTTGATCAGTCAGAAAGCTCTGATGTTCAGGATAGCCTTTCTTATAATAAAGTTCCAGTCGAGATCTTAGATTATCAAGTCCGTAGACTAAGAAGTAAAGAACTTCCCTTGGTTAAAGTTCTGTGGTAAAATCAATCAGTTGAGGGTGCTACTAGGGAAGTAGAAGCAGATATGCGAGTTAAGTACCCCCATCTCTTTTCCACGAGTTCGAATCAAGGTGAAGGTACCATTCTTCTTAAATTTAGTTTCCTACTAATCCAGCGTATTCAATTATATAAATGTTTATTCTATGATTGGTGCATTCTATAAAGTATTCGGAAATCTAGAGTGAAGTAAGTCGATTGAGCAAATTGTTTCGATAAAGAAATTCCAATTTTCTCTTTGGTCTTGACCTATTCGGCAATATTTGAGGACAAATATTTCCAAAGGGGAGATATTATAATACCCCGATCATTCCTTAATCCTAAATCTTTTATTGAGTGGATAGGGGTGGCTTCCAAAGTGATTGATGTTTATGTAGAGCATTGAATACGCTTTCCGTCGCTACCAATTTTATCAAAATCCGGTATTGGACGAGGAAGTTATGGCCATTTTACTAAGCTATATGGAATTGCCCAGGTCTGACGGTATACATGAAGGACCGCCAAGTCTTTGGTGGACCGATAGTTATCCCATCAAGCCAAGGCAGTAACCCCTCTTTATAGCCATCGTGTGATAGACAAAATAGTAGGCCACCAAAAATTTGATGGACCGTTGAGGAGACCGTCAAGTCGAGGCTGAATATCCTATTTCTGGCCCTTGAGTGACGGACGATCTGGTGGATCATCAGTTTCCAGATGGATCATCATTTCAACCGTCACATCAAGGTAGAATGTCCTGCTTTTGGCCCTCGAGTGATAGACGATCTGGTGGGCCGTCAGTTTCTCTGATGGACCGTCAGTTCGACCATCATAGACCTGATCGATAATTTTTTTACCTCATTTTAGGGGCATTTTGGTCATTTCTTACAATTTTGGTCTTATATATATATACAAGTAGAGAAGAGAAGGTCATTTTTTCTTCTTTCTCTTCCATAACCCTCTAGAAACTAGGGTTTTTTCCAAAATCCTAAATCAAATCCTCTCCAACAAATTCAAGAATTTACCAAAGATTTAACCAAGTTGTTGAAGAATTAAGTTCTCCAAGTGAAAGACATCAAGAAACTTAGCTCAAAAGTGTAAAAATAAGTTTCCAATCAAGCTTGTTCATCTTAAAAATCATAATTCAAGGTACATGGGGTTTGAACAAGAATACTTCTTTCGTTCTTGTGCCCAAAGATTTAATTTCTATTGAAGTTCATGATTTTTGCAAAGTGGGTTTATACCCAAATTACTCTATCAAGGATTTATGTGATTTGAGCTAAACAAGATTGACATATATGACTACTTTATTGTCCTATTTCTTAAATTGAGAATTTATGCTTTTCCATAAGAAGTTTGACTATTGAATATATATTGATATTTAGCTTGAGGGTCAAGAATGAGTTCTATGATATTTTATAGAAGTTTTGATATTTGAAATTATTTGATAAGCAAGCATACTTGATGTTGAGAAAAATTGTTTTGATTTAGAGTCGAGTTAGGAATCCACAGTTTTATATGATTTATAGATGAGATATATTTATGTTTTAGTCTTTATGATAGACCTATAAGTTTATATTCATTAACACATGAAGAGCTTTCTGGGAGAAATATTTAGCATCGAGCGGGAAATATGGTATTTTCCTGGAACTACGTACCACCGTAGGATTGATATTGATAATTATGGGCCAGAGGCCGAGTATGAGCTTATGATCATGAAGTTGAGGTTGTACTCCCTGGCAAGAGTACAATGCTCCCGCCATTATTGGGTTCTCTCCTTAGGAGGGCAAAACATTGGACTCCATCCGGCTCACATGGTTTATGTCAGTTATAAAAAACTTCCAAGTCCATAATAGTCTAAGTTTCTTGAGTTACCGAGTCACTCTAATTCATTAGTCAAAGAGTTTGAGTCAAGTCCAATGATTTATAAGATTTATGAAGCATGTGTTATTATTGATGATTTATGGAAATTATGTTTTAGGAAATTCAAGCGAAGAGAGTCATTATTGTCAGCATGCATGATTTTATTTACATTTATGATATTATTTAAAAATGTTGCATACACCCCCACACACTCAGTACATTCTCAAGTACTGATTTCCATACTCTTCTGTGTTCTATATTTCTCGTATTGTATGTTCAGGTGCTCAGTCTCAGTAGCGACAGTGATCTTTGAGTACCTTTATCTACATTTTTGCAGTTGGTGAGTCCTTATGGTTCGAGGACCTATGTCTCTGATTTTGTCTTGTTAATAGCTGGTTAGTTCCTTTTAGATCCGTACAAGTCAGTTGGGGAATCTGTCCCAATGGCTCCTCAGTATTATATAGTAGAGGCTTTGTTAGACTAGAGAACCAGTATGTGCAGAACTTCAGTATTTTTACTATACAGGATAGTATCTCTTCATATTCTAGTATGTTTATGGCGTGATTATTCTTTCTTACTCTAGCTTGATTTTTGTCGTAGTGAGTTCTTAAAGTGCTGATAGGCTTAGAGGGTTAGCTTGAGGCCATGCATGGCCTTAAGCCTCATGTGACATCTCGGGATAGGTTCTTGGAGAGTTACAAGCTTGGTATCAGAGCCTAACATTAAAAGAGTCCTAGGGAGCCTCACAAGCCGTGTTACATAGAGTCTTGGTCATCGGTGTGTAGTGCGCCACATCTATGAGTAAGAGGCTACGAGTCATTTTAGGAAAAGCTATTTCATTCTTTCAAAAGCCTATGACTGTTTCTTTCTGCTATTAATTCATCCTCTTTTCCGACAAAAAATGCCTTTTCGTAAAGCTCACAGAAATAACGAACGACATCAACCCATTGATCCTTTAGGTGAGACAGTTTCTCACGTGGAATTTCAGGTAGCTTTTCTAGCGCTAGCCCAGGCGGTTACTGCAAATGCTCAGACCCGTGTACAGGTTATAGTTTTTCCTCTACAAAAGGGCAATTTAGTAGCAGCTCAAGTTTGTGACTTTATGCTGATAAATTTGCCAGTGTTTTATGGGCCAAAGATCGGTGAGGACCTGCAGATGTATCTTGATGAGGTGAAAAACATCACCCAAATTATGCCTGTAACGGAGGAAGAGAGTCTGGAGATAGCTTCTTATCACTTAAAAGATGTTGCTTATGATTCGGTGGAGATGTGGAGGAAGAGTAGAGGGGAAGATGCCAGTCCCATGACTTGGTAGTTATTCCAGGATACGTTCTTAGATAGATTCTTTCCCCTAGAGCTGAGGGAAGCAAAATTAGAAGAATTTATGAACTTGAGACAAGGTTTTATGACAGTTAAAGAGTATTGTCATAAGTTCAACTCGTTATCTAAGTATGCTCCCGATATGATGGCTGATTCTAGAACTAGTATGATTAAGTTTTTGGTTGGTGTATCTGGTTATGTTGTGAAAAAGTATAGGTCCGCTATGCTTAATAGGGACATGGACCTTTCTAGAATAATGATACATGCTCAGAATATAAAAACGGACAAGGTGAAGGAGAGAGGAAGAGTAAGGGCAAATAAGAGGGTTAGATCAGACCAGCAAGGGTATAATCAGACTAGATTTTCAGGAAGGATCTGCCCTCAGTTCCAAAGACATTAACTTGTGTCATCACCTTCATCAGCTAGTACTCCCACATTCAGAATTAGGTAGGATCAGGGTAATACGCCTACTATATCTAGGTTCCAGGACAGTATGAGTAACAGACCTCATCCTCTCCATGTCTGAAGTGCAGTAGGGACCATCCTAGTGAGTGATTTATCGATCGGAGGGGTTGTTTTGGTTGTGGTAAGTTGGAACACTAATTCAGTGTTTGCCCATATGCCAGGAAGGGGAGTCGTGATGTTCATCCCTAGAGTCAGCCTATTAGTACACCAGCCCCTTTATTTCTTCCTACTCCTCCTCAAGGGTGACTCGTCTAGTACTGTAGGTGGTCAATTCCAGAATCACTTTTATGCTATACTACCCTGCCAAGAGAAGGAGGATTCACGAGATGTTTTTACTGGTATGCTTTGTGTATTTCATTTTGATGTGTATGTATTGATGGACCCTAGGTCAAGTCTTTCTTATATGACTCCATTGGTGGCTGTGAATTTTTAAATCAGTGCTGAAAAGATTCCTGAGCCTTTTCTAGTTTCTACACTAGTGGGTGAATCTGTTATTGCTAAGTATGTGTATAAGAAGTGTCCTATCAGTATCCTTAACAGAATCATGTTTGCAGATTTGATTGAGCTAGATATGATTGATTTTGACATTATTCTAGGTATGGATTAGCTTTACTCGTGATATGCGTCTATAGACTGTCGTACCTATGTAGTCAAGTTTCAATTTCGCAACAAGCCAGTTTTTGAGTGGTTCGGAAATTCTGTAGCTCCTAAGAGTCATTTTATATCCTACCTTAGAGCCAAGAAATTAATATCCAAGGGTTGTGTCTATCATTTGGTTCGAGTTAAAAACACTAAGTCTGAGACTCCGATTATTCAATCTATTAGCGTTGTCAATGAATTTCTTGATGTTTTCCCAGAAGATCTCCGAGGGGTACCTCCTGAAAGAGAGATAAAATTTGGGATTGACCTTTTTCTCGATATGCAGCCTATTTCTATTCCTCTGTATCATATGGCCCTCGTAGAACTTAAGGAGTTGAAAGAGCAATTCAAAGATCTTCTTGATAAAGGTTTCATAAGGCCCAGTATATCTCCTTGGAGAGTACCTATTCTATTCGTGCAAATAAAAGATGGTTCATTACGTATGTGCATTGACTATCGTCAGCTCACCAAGGTCACAGTCAATAACAAGTACCCTCTTCCTAGAATTGATAACCTATTTGATCAGCTGCAAGGTGCTAGTTAATTCTCAAAAATAGATTTGAGATCCGGCTATCACAAACTTAAAGTCAGAGAGTGTGATATTCTAAAGACAGCTTTCCGTGCCTGTTATGGTCATTTTAAATTCCTGGTCATGTCCTTCAGACTAACAAATGCTCCATCAGCTTTTATGGACCTTATAAATTGGATGTTCAGATAGTACTTGGATATGTTTGTTATTGTATTCATAGATGACAATCTTGTGTACTCCCGAAATGAAAACGACCATGCAGATCATCTTTGAATAGTCTTACAGACCCTCAGAGATCATTAGTTGTTAACTAAATTTAGTAAGTGTGAATTGTATATAAGGTCAGTTGCCTTCCTGGGTCATATTATTTCTTCAGAAAGTATTTGAGTTGATACTCAAAAGGTAGAAGCTGTGAAAAATTTACCTAGACCTATCTCTCCGTCTAATATTAGAAGTTTCTTGGGCCTAGTTGGTTACTACCATCATTTTGTGGAATGTTTCTCTTCCATTGCTGCTCCTTTGACCCGGTTAACCCAAAAAAAAGTTAAATTCCTATGGTCAGATTCCTGCGAGAAGAGTTTTCAGGAGTTGAAGAATCGACTCACTTCAGCCCCTGTGATGACCCTGCCTAATGGTGTAGATGATTTTGTGGTGTATTATGATGCTTCGAAAGTTGGTTTGGGGTGCGTATTGATACAGAAGGGTAAGGTTATAGACTATGCCTCCCGACAGTTGAAACCTCATGAGAAGAATTATCTGACCCATGATCTCGAATTAGCTGCAGTGGTTTTTGCCTTCAAAATTTGGAGACACTACCTGTACGGTGTTTATGTTGATGTCTTTACGGATAAAAAGAGTTTATATTATGTGTTTACTCAGAGAGAGTTAAACCTTCGGTAGAGGTGATGGTTGGAAGTGCTAAAGAACTATGATATGAATGTGCTATATCACCTGGGCAAGGCTAATGTAGTGGCAGATGCCCTTAGCTGATCATCCATGGGCAGTGTAGCACATACAGAAGAAAATAAGATAGAGTTTGCCCAGGAAGTACATCATTTAGCTAGGTTAGGTGTTAGATTTCTTGACTCAGCTGAGGGTAATGTTTGGGTTCAGACTAGTTTTGAATCTTTCCTAGTTTTAAAAGTGAAGGTAAAGCAGGATATGGATTCTCGTTTGGTTGATATGAAAGGGTCCGTCAAAGACCAAAAGGTGGAGGTTTTCTCCCAAGGGGGAGATGGTGTATTGTGATTTCAGAATAGATTGTGTGTGCCTGATGCTGAAAATTTAAAGAAGAGAATTTTGGCAGAAGCGCATGGCACACGATATTCTATTCATCCCAATGCTACCAAGATGCACCGCGATTTGCGAGAAATTTATTGGTGGAATGGTATGAAAAAGGATATAGAGAAGTTCGTAGAGAGTGTTAACCTTGCCAACAAGTTAAGATAGACCACCAAAGACCCAGTTGGATGATGCAAGAATTTAGCATTCCTACATGGAAGTGGGAAGAGGTGAACATGGATTTTGTGATCGGTTTATCTCTTTCTCGTTGTTATCATGATTCTATATGGGTCGTTGTAGACAGGTTGACTAATTCTGCACATTTCCTGTCAGTACATTCATCTTTCACCGCTACGGAATAAGATAAACTATAAATTCGACGGTTAGTCAGGTTGCATGGAGCTCGTTGTCTGTAGGTTAGTTAAAAATTACTGAGGTTGCTGTGATTGGACCTGATGTTGTGTTCGAGGCTATGCAAAAATTTAAGCTAATTAGGGAGAGGTTGAAGACAGCCCAAAGTCATTAGAAGTCGTATGTGGATGTGAGGAAAAAAGATCTTGAGTTTGAAGTTGATGATTTGGTGTACTTGAAAATTTCACCTATGAAAGGGGTGAGTAGGTTTGGCAAGAAAGAAAAGCTTAGTCCCCGATATGTTGGCCCTTATAGAGTTTTATAACATGTTGGGAAAGCATTTTATGAAATTGAGTTGCCTGCAGAGTTATCAGCTATCCATCTTGTCTTTCGCATTTCTACGCTCAAGAAATATACTGGTGATTCTATTATTGTTGATCCGTCAGAAAGCTCTGATGTTCAGGATAGACTTTCTTATGATAAAGTTCCAGTCTAGATCTTAGATTCTCAAGTCCGTAGACTAAGGAGCAAAGAAGTTCCCTTGGTTAAAGTTCTGTGGCGAAATAAATTAGTTGAGGGTGCTACTTGGGAAGCAGAAGCAGATATGCGAGTTAAGTAACCCCACCTCTTTTCCGCGAGTTCGAATCAAGACGAAGGTACTATTATTCTTAAATTCAGTTCCCTACTAATCTAGCATATTCAATTATATAAATGTATATTCTTTGATTCGTGCATTCTATGAAGTATTCGCAAATCTAGAGTGAAGTAAGTCGATTGAGAAAATTGTTCCCATAAAGTAATTCCAATTTTCTCTTTGGTCTTGACCTATCTGGCCATATTCAAGGACAAATGTTTCCAAGGGGGAGATATTGTAATACCCCGATTGTTCCTTAATCCTAAATCTGTCTTTTGAGTGGATAGGGGTGGCTTCCAAAGTGATTGATGTTTATGTAGAGCATTGAATAAGCTTTCCATAGATACCAATTACCTCAAAATTTGAGATCGGACGAGGAAGTTATGGCCATTTTAATAAGCGATGTCAGAATTGCCCAGGCTTGATGGTAGACCAGAAAGACTGCCAAGTCCTTGGTGGACCGTCAATTGTCCCATCAAGCCAAGGTAGTAACCCCTTTTTCTGGACATCGTGCGATGGCCAAAATGGTGGGCCGCCAAAAAATTGATGGACCATCAAGTGGACCATCAAGTGAAGGCAGAATGTCCCGTTTCTGGCCCCCGAGTGACGGACTGTCTGGTGGACCATCAGTTTCCTGATGGATCATCACTTTGACCGTCACGTCGAGGTAGAATGTCCAAGTTTTGGAGCTTCAGTGACGGACGATCTGGTGGACCGTATGTTTCTTTGACGAACCGTCAGTTCGACCGTCCCAGACCCGATCGACAATTTTTTTAACTCAATTTTTAAGGGCATTTTGGTCATTTCTACCTATTTTGGTCTTGTATAAATATATCCAAGTAGAGAAGAGAAGTTTATTTTTTCTCCTTTCTCTTCCATAACCCTCTAGAAACTAGGGTTTCTTCCAAAATCCTAAATTAAATCTTCTTTAAGAAATTCAAGAATTTTCCAAAGATTTCACCAAGTTGTTCAAGAATTAAGTTCTCCAAGTCAAAAGCTTCAAGAAACATAGATCAATAGTGTCAAAAAGAGTTTCCAATCAATCTTGTTCATTTTAAAAATCATAATCCAAGGTATATGAGGTTTGAGCAAGAACACTTCTTTCATTGTTGTGCCCAAAGATTTAATTTCTATTGAATTTCATGATTTTTGTTAAGTGGGTGTATACCCAAATTACTTTATCAAGGATTTATGAGATTTGACCTAAACAAGATTGACATATATAAATACTTCATTGTTTTATTTCTTAAATTGAGAATTTATGCTTTTCCATGAGAAGTTTGACTATTGAATATATATTAATATTTAGCTTGAGGGTCAAGAACAAGTTCTACAATATTTTATTAAAGTTTTAATATTTGAAATGAATTGATAAACAAGCGTACTTGATGTTGATAAAGATTGTTTTCATATTGAGTGAAGTTATGAATCCACAGTGTCATATGATTTACAAATGAGATATATTTATGTTTTGTCTTTATGACAGACCCAAGAGTTGATATTGATAAAGGTGGATTTCCTAACGCGTTCTAAGCTAAATCTGGGAGAAGTATTTGGCACCAATCAGGAAATGTGGTATTTCTCCAGAACTATGTGCCGACGAAGGATTGATATTGATAATTATGGGCCAGAGGCTGAGTAAGAGCTTGTGATCACGATGTTGAGGTTGTACACCCTGGAAACAGTATGACTCTCGCGCCAATGTGAGGTTCTCTTCTTAGGAGGGCAAAACTTTGGACTCCATACGGCACACATGGTTTATATCGGTTATAAGAAACTCCCAAGTCCATAATAGTCTAAGTGTTTTGAGTTACCGAGTTACTCTTAGTGATGATTCAAAGAGTTTGAGTCGAGTCTAATGATTTATGAGATTTACGAAGCATGTGTTATTTTTGATGATTTATGGAAAATATGTTTCAACAAATTCAAGCGAAAAGAGTCATTATTGTCAGCATGCATGATTTTATATTACATTTATGACGTTATTTAAAAATATTGCGTACACCCCCACATACTCAGTACATTCCTAAGTACTAATTTCCATACTCTTCTGTGTTCTATATTTTCTCGTGATGTAGATTCAGGTGCTTAGTCTTAGCAGCGACAATGATCTTCAAGTACCTTCATCTACATTTCTGCAGTTGGTGACTCCTCATGGTTCGAGGACCTATGTATTTGATTTTGTCTTTTTAATAGATGGTTGTTTCTTTTTAGATCAGTATGAGTTAGTTGGGGGATCTGTCCCAAAGGCTCCTTAATCTTATGTAGTAGAGGATTTGTCAGACTAGAGTACCAGTATATGCAGAACTTTAGTATTTTAATTGTACAGGACAATATCTTTTAATATTCCTGTATGTTCATGGCATGATTATTTTTTATTACTCTAGCTTGATTTTTATTGTAGTGAGTTCTGAAATTGATAACAGGCTTAGAGGGTTAGCATGAGTCTACGTGTGGTACAAATTCAATTTTATCGTTGATGAAAATAATATTTTTATTTATGCACAAAATTTAAGTGGCAAAATGTGACTTGCCGCTAATAATTTAGTAGATTTTCTGGCTATGGATTTTAATATTATATGTTCTTTTTAGCAACAAGATAGTAGTGTTGCCACTAATATTTAAAGGTACTGCAACGACATATATTGCTACTAATATTTAGTGATGAAAAATATGTGGTCACTATTGATATTGATTTTGTGGTGACAAGGTCGCTACTAATGCAGATGTTTTAGTGGCAACAAAAAAGCGGTCACAATAGATAGTGATTTTGCAGCGATAAAAAAGTAGTCATAATTGATGGTGTACTTTTGCAGCGACCAAAATTGGTCACAATTGATGGTGCTTTTGTGGCAATAAAAAAGTGATCACAATTGATGGCGCTATTGCGGCGACAAAGTTGCTACTAATTCTAGCATATTAGTGGCAACCATCCCAAATGTGTTTTGTCAAAATACATTTTACAGCATATTTGTCTATTTTTTGTGGCGGTAGAAGCCATTACAAATACATTTTTACTGTGGCAATGATACCTTGTCATCAAAAATAACCTTTAGTTACGAAGTTATTACCGACGACATAGTTGTCGCTGTCAAAAATATGTAGTGGCGACCTTTTGTTCTTTTGAGGAGACTTTTTTCGCCACTAAAAACCAAATTTCATGTAGTAGTACTCAGATTATATCAGTTCAGGATTGCATCAGCAAGATTTCATTTTATCAGCTATTCAATCAGCCAGTTTTACAAATTATTTCAGAACATGCTTTACTTTGTCTTGTATTCATTTTACATGTTCATGGATTGATGCCTATTATCAATATGCACTTCAGTTAGTCCTTATCTCACATACCAGTACATTCAAAGTACTGACCACATACTTTTTTTTGCTCTATATTAATTTCACAATATATGTTCGAACACTCAGTTCCTCGGTTTCTCTTACTCAGTTCAATGCCAATCAACAGCAGTTATGATGAGTACTTATCCATCAAGGATAAGTTTTTTGCGATTATCTTCAGTAATTTTTCATTTTAATAAGTCAAAGTTATTTGGAGGCTTATCCCATCAGTTCCTCATGTTTAGTGGATTTCAAATGTTCAAACTTGTTTTTAGTTTTATCAGAAGTTCAGACAAATTGTGTATTGTTTCACTATTTGATGCCATCAAAAATTAACCTCCAAAGAAGTATGTTGTGGTCGATAGCAAATATAGTAACCCAACTCAGGTTGGGTTCGAACCAATCGGGAATACGTAGAATCATATCTCAAACTTTAAAAAATCCACAAGTAGTACGGAAAAGTAAATGGGGGAGTTGGAAATCAATGGCAACAAGTAGCCAAAGTTGAATGTTTGAGTTTGTAAACAATGGAAGACAAACACTAGGACTATGTTCCCCCTGGCTTTATAATTTCATAAGTTTATTATGCTTACCTGCCTAACCCACTGCTCTGCGTGCAAAGTTGACAAGCTATATATTATTAACCATCTTGTGAATATGTTGTTAAATCTCACCCTTCACCTTGTGAGTCTCATGGTGTCACCTTGTTGTCCCTTGTATATAACTTAGTACAACTCTTCACCTTTTGAGTCTCGAGTGGGTTAGACGAGGATTGATAGCATTAAATCATTGTTGTAACCTCTTCTTCCCAATATGAAAATCCCTTGTGATGATGTTCTCAAATACAGGCAGCACCCAAGCTTCTATAGTAGCTTGAGAGCAATTAATATAAAGAAGATTACAATACATGCAACTACAATAGAATATATGACTCTCCCTTTTCCCTTACATAGTTAATCCACTAGGGTTCCTACGACCCTAGTCAAGGAAATTAGCCGCTCATGTTGATGCAACAATCCATAGCAATCAATGAATAAGAAATTTAATCAAATGCACAATAATGAAAGAATAAAATCTCAAATCTCCAATTGAGTACGAAAACAAAAACTCAAGAACAATATTCTCAATGATCTAAGTATGTGAAGTAGGTAGGAAATTATCAAAGTGTGTATAATAAAGACATCACCCTAGGGTATTTATAGCATGTCAAAATAACAAATAAATCCTAATTAAAATTGAATAGAAAAACTAGGTCGGCAGTGGTCATGTCTCTAGCAATGAGTCATTATATCTCCTTATGGCTCATTTTCTTCTGTCATAGATCCCTTTCTCTCTTCAGTGTCTATGAATCGTATAGTCACATTACGAGTTATATGCTTCTAGTTATAGTCACTTCAGTAGCTCCTCTTCCTTAGGTAACTTAGGTTTATGGTCTTTATGACACCTCAACACAAGTTGTACTCAGACGTTACGACTCGTAGTCTTCACTCATAGTTACTCAAGCCCTAATCTTCAATTCTTCAGACTCTGGTCACCCTATTATTTTCAACTAAGAGTGGTAGTCAAACATTACGACTCGTAGCCTTCCATTACTTAGTTCCTTATTTTTTCCTCAGCCACTGTTCTCTTAATGCATTGGGCCACGAGTTATAAGGTAACTTAACAACTTGTGGCCCAACCAATATTTCACTTCTTGGGAGCATTTCTTTTATTTTTCAGTACATGCCACTTCCTACTTATATTCCCTGTAAAACAAATAAAACACATATCATATTAGAGGAAACAACCAAATTTAATTCATAATTTCACCATTTTAAGTATCAAATATACCATGTTTCCATGACATATCAACACCCTTAACTTAGAACATTTGCATGTCCACAGGCAAAACACAAAATCAAAATAGAAACAATAAACAAACTTGATGCTTAAACAAGAAGATCCTCAGATACCTTCGACAGTCAATTTTTTTCATTTTAGTTCACAAATTGGCCCCCTCTTATTTTTAATATTTCAAGAACCCAACTGTGTATATTGATTTGTTACGTCATTGTGACAGATAAGAATCCAATGATGGAATTACATTAGCAAGAAAAAAATAAGGTGTAGATTCAATTTACACTAACCGAACAGACAAGTATTCTAACAATGCAAATCCTGTACTCTCTCAATCAATGAAGTCCCTTTCACTAAGATAGAAAAATATTTTCATTTAGTTATGGTCAGGAGATGCTCGCACTCACAAAGAAGTTTCACTCAGTGTACACAGAATGTCATAGACTTGCCTTTAAGTTTTTTTCTATGTTTTTGGACAGTTGGGTTAGGATCGCTTATAGGGCTTTATTCGGCTTGTAATGTAGGATTTAGGGCTGATATGATATATTTATGGAATTTTTTCACTTAAGCCTCCTTGACACTATGATTACTTTAGGGTCCACTTTTTTTCCAACTTTTCTTCACCCCGCTCTTATTTCTCCCTTTTTATTCATTTTCTACTTGTTCGGGCGGCGTGTGGTTTCTTATTATTTTATTTAAAAATTTTCTTTATTGATCTTTTTATATTTTTTTTAGTTTTCTTTTTCTACTGCACCAAACCATTCTTTCTTTTCTATTCTCACACTTTTATCATACCTACTTTATAATGTGTATCCCTATGACAGCCACCCTTAACTTAGGTGACTTGACTGAATAGAGGTGCACAATGTCCAAGGAGGACCAGGGAAAAAATATTTTCATTATAGTCTAAATAGGAAGGTAAATCGGTGTAAACACAAGAAATATAGGTCTATTAAGGCTCAAAGATAAGGATCAAGGGACTAATATATCATTTGGTTTAGGAAATTTAGGCTAAAGTGGAAAAATAACAAAAATGTCCTCTGATCATGTCCTAACTGACCACCTTGGAACCTATGTAATAGAAACCAGGAAAATTTGGGATTCTATATACACCGGGAACTAAGTAACGCCTCACACACATATCGAATAGGGTCACATTTCTAGTTAATAGTTATCAAGTTATGAATTTATTTACCACATTTGTTTTATGCATAATTTTAATTCATTATTAGATTCACAGTAGTCCTCAACATCCATATATCATACAGCTATCAAAATTTTTGGAGGGGTATCATTTAAACAAAACAAATAATTTCAGCACCAAACATTTTTCAAAATATATTTATTTCTTCAGATTTAAATTTTCTTTCTTTATTAAACATCACACACACACACAACAAAAATAAAGTTAAACATAAGACATATTTAAAATAGGCATGGTGATTTTGCATTTAAATCATAGTCGACAAGAAAATAAACACTACAACAACAACCCGTGGCGGCTACGTACACCTCTACCCCTCACTAAATATATATGCATTGTTCCAAGTGCATCTTGCAATGTAAAACAAAGAGAAAAGACATACCTAGGTGCACTATGCACTGGATCAAACATCATCAGCATGGGGGCCCTCAGATTAGACCCTACTGTTATCAATAGTGGCCCCTATAGCTGTCGGGACATTCTCACCAATTGCAGCACCGATGGTGGCCAGTATACTCAGTGGTGGATCATGTGGTATGATCGTATAACTTCCCCTCTCAATAATATTAGTTGGTTTTGAACTACCAGCCCCTACAGATATCTTGTGGACCCTTACCTCCCTAGGTTTCTCACTCTGTGCACTCGCTATTTTTGCCGCCTCAATATTTTCTTTTTTTTCCTTATTTTGTGTCTTTTTTTTTCTTTCTCTTATTTTATCCTTCTTGAACTTCAGTATTGTTTATGGGGGTTGAAGCATCAACACCTCAGATATTCTCAACTTTTTCTTTCAGCTGGATCTCTTGAATAATTGGGATAGATTAAACCGACCACTCATATAATTCATCAACTAAGCTTTCGCAACTCTACTATCTTTATCCTTTAATGCCTCCAAGTTTGGTAACTAAGAACCCTCAAGCTGTCGAGCAATCCATGGCTCAAAATCATAAAATCTTCTCTGATTAATCCTACTTTCTTCTCAAATCTTCTTACTAACCCAGGGTTATATTGCCTTCTCCATCAACAACACCTTCAACTCTATGGTGCTCAACCTTTTCATTACATCAGTCATAAAGGACTATATCACTATCATATAGCCAGCCAGAACTGACCTGGATGTAGATGGTCTTGGTACTATAGTAGGAGGTGGAGTAGGGTTACTCGAGGTAATAGCTGCATCAAAAGGCTACGGTTCATACAGCCCAATCTTATCACAAATATCATATATGTTGGTAAATCCAGTAGTGTCATTAGGTCGAAAGAACTCCGTAAATATACCTTTACTGGACTAGTTATGACTAAGGGGTACGAGTCATCAGGTAGAAAGAATGACAAGTTAGTGTTTGTTGGTTAGGTTATGAGTAATCCTAACGAGTCATATGTTAGCTTACGACTCATTAGTAATACTCGTAAGCTGACCAAAAATATCTCATATTATGCATATGTCTCTCCAGTCATTACAACTCCTATAAGGTTTGACTACGACTTGTTTAAGTAAGTTGTAATGTTACCAGAACCCCCACTCTTCTAAACAACCATATTACTAGTGGTTACGAGTTACATAATAACTCGTTTTCCTCTGAGCCATAAAAAAGAGCGAAGCCAGCGTAACATGGGTGGTTAGACTAGTTAGGTCTGATACTCAGTCCTTTCATAGCATACAATATTCAAGAACAAATCTGCACCCCATACATCTATCCTTAAGAACTATTTTAGAGCATAAAATCTATTTTTATTCCTATTACCACAATACATGGAGCAATTCTCAAGAATAGGGCTTGATTACTTTTGTGGACACATATTTGAATAAAGAAATCCACGTAAATTTTACACATTTTTAGGAACCAACTTAATAGATAGATATTTTAAGCATAAAACACTTGCTTTCTACTTGTGACTTGGATTTCTTAACTTTAATGAACTTGTGTGCCCTAACACTTGAGATTCTGGAGTTTTGGCAAGTTTGGTTTGGTTGATATTGTTTTTAGGGATGAGTATGGAGTGTTTTGATGTTGTGGTAGCCGAAGAAAATAGAGGGAGTCACATTTTTAATGATTGGAAGGCCAATCATTTGTCCCTAATTATTTAGTTATCTAATTTGGGATCAGGTCAACCTGCTAGGCCTAAAATATCAATACTGGTTATGACTCCTAAATATCACTCGTAACCATAGCTTACGGGTCATAGAATCCTTCAGTAAAGACTAGAACCTTACCTAGTTCTCCAGCCATTATGACTCAAGGTGACGAGTCATAGTAATTACTACAACGTGTTTTAAAAGTCGTAATGACTCCAGAGACCAATTACCTAAGAGTGGTTTGAGTTCCAGGTCCTTACGACTCTTGCTCACTCGTTATAATGTCTTATTATGACTTGTAAAGAGCCTAGTATGTACTGGTACTAAAAAATTGTCTGGATTAATCTTGCAATCTCCATTCCTGCATATTGAACACATAAGTTACCCTATAGTCTACTAAATACAAAATATGGTTTTCCTTTACCGCACAACACGACATGGATAGGTTGAATACTGAGATTTGCAAACTAGCCCCTTGGGTTACCTCCCATGCAGTGCCTGATTTAACATTGCGACATAACTCAGTTTCCTTGGTTACTCAGACTTCACCAAGGTCTATATCAACAACCACTTTAACTTCTTTAGTGCTTCCTATGTAGTGTTTCACTCTTTACCTATTAACCTTCAATAAGGCTTCACCATACTACTTCAATTCTATAGCACCATATGGCAACCCCCTCACTATAGTGAACAGTCCATACTATCTAGACTTCAACTTGCCTGGAAACAAGGAAAGTCTCGAATTATATGGCAATACCTGGTCACCTAACTTAAATACTTTTATCTTAATTTTTAAATCATGATGCAATTTTTTCTTCTCCTTGTATAGTGCAGAACTCTCATAAGATTAGAGTATAAATTCATCCAACTCATTCACTTTGCTCATTCTCGTGTTTACTGCATCATGCCACTCAAAATTTAGCTTCTTTAACGCCGATAGTGCCTTGTGCTCAAGTTTAACAGGCAAGTGGTATCCATTGAAATACACAAGCTAGTATGGGGAGGCATCAATGGGAGTTTTATAAGTTGTTATATTGGCCCAAAATGCATCATCCAACTTTCTAGACTAACCAGTCCTGTTGGTATTCACTGTCTTCGCTAATATAGACTTTATCTGTCTATTAAACCTCAACATGCCCTCTTGTCAGAAGGTGATAAGGTGTTTCCATCTTATGGTTTAGTCCATATTACTCAAGAAGAATTTTGAATAGGATATTGTATAAATTAAACCCATCATCACACATAATAGCACGTGGAGTGCCAAATTACGAAAAGATATCTTTTTCCAATAGTGCGATAACACTTCTTTCTTCATTATTGGGAAATGCTACACCTTCCACCTATTTAGACACATAGTCTACCACAACCAAGATATAACTCAAACCATACGATCTTATAAATGTCCCCATGAAGTCCACGCCCCGCATATCAAACAGATCCACCTCTAAAATAATGGTTAAGGGAGTTCATGGTACCTCAAAATATTTGCCCGATGCTGGTAATGATGAAAGGGTAGAAAAAAGTCATAAGAATCTTTGTAGATTGTTCGCTAGTAGTACCCACACTACAATATGTTTTGTGTTATACAGGTTCCCCCATGGTGACCTCCAACTGGTGAAGAATGAAAAGCCTCAAGAATGTTCATCATCTAAACCTCAGGGATGCATCTATGGATGAATCCATCCTCATAAATTTTGAATAGATAAGGTTTATCCTAGAAGAATTTCCTTACCTTATGCATAAACCTATTTCTTTGCTTGAAGGTTAAATCCTCTAAGACAAGATCACTTTCCACGTAATTTGAAAAGTCAGCAAACCAGGGAATTAAGTCTTATAATATTGCCAAAATCTACTCGTCTCAAAAAGTATCATTAATTTTAAGCCCATTCCTCGCTTTATACATCGTTTCATACTCAAGTCTGGACAAATAATCGATAACTTGTTTTTCTGTTCCCATTTGGCCTTTCACCTCAAAATCAAACTCTTACAGCAAGATAGCCCAACGAATCCATCTAGGCTTTGAATCTTTCTTATCCATCAAGTATCTTAGAGCTGCATGGTCCTTATGAAAAACAACCTTTGTGCCAAAAAGATAATACTGAAATTTCTCAAAGGCAAAAATCACTGCTAGTAACTCTTGTTCTATCACAGTGTAATTCTTCAAACCAGGGTTCATTGCCTTGTTAGAATAGTAGATTGGGTGCATAATATTTTCTCGTCTGTAGCCTAGGACATCACCTAGGGATACTTCACTTACATCACATATGATCTCGAATGACAAAGACCAATCGGGAGACACTATAATAGGGGTTAACACCAACTGCTCCTTAAAGCACTCAAAAGCCTTCAGACATGCCTCATCAAAATCAAACTTCACCTCTTTATCAAGAAGCTTTCATAAAGGGTTTGTAACCCTTGAGAAATCCTTGTTGAATCGCCTATTAAAACCAGTATGGGCTTAAAAAATCCATATTCCCTTGCCTAAAATTGGTGGTGGAAATTTCAATTTTACTTGAATTTTAGCCTTATTAACCTCTATTCCCCTTTTCGAGATCTTGTGCCCAAGTAAAATTCTTTTTTTACAATAAAATGACACTTTTCCCAATTAAATACAAACTGTCATTCCTCAATTTGGAGTAAAGCATTGGCCAAGTGGATTAAACAGTCACAGAAAGAATCACCAGCCATAGAAAAGTCATCCATAAGTACCTCAGGGGTGTCTTCTACCATGTCAGAGAAGATGGAAATCATGCATCTCTAAAATATGGCAGGAGCTTTGCACAAACCAGAAAGCATTCTTTTGAAAGCAAAGTTTCCATATGATTAAGTAAAGGTTTTCTTCTCCTAATCTTTGATAGCAATCATGATCTGATTGTAACCCGAATTGTCATCCAGAAAATAATACAAGGCCTTTCCCACAAGTTTATCCAGCATCTATTACATGAAGGGCACTGGGAAGTGGTCCTCTGTGGTCCATGTCTTCAGCTTCCTATAGTCTATGCACACTCTCCAACCCATGACTCATCTCGTTATCATGATATCATTTTTCTTATTTGGCACAACAGTAATTCCACCTTTCTTTGGGATGCACTAAATAAGATTGGCCCACTTGCTATCAGCAATAGGGTTAACAACACCAGCATCCAACTATTTAATAATCTCTTTCTTTACCACCTCATATAAATGAGAATTTAGTCACTATTGGTGCTCTATACTAGGAATGCAATTTGGTTCAAGTTGGATTTTGTAAGTACAAATGCCTGTAGAAATATCCATAATATTAATAATCATCCTTCCCATAGCTCTGTTAAACCTTTGCAACACTGATAATAATTTTTCTAGCTCAGTATCCAACAAATCAACTGTAATAATCACTGGCAAGGTGTTTTCGACCCTACAAAATGCATAACACAAGTGGCGTGGGAGGGCCTTCAATTCAAAGACCAGTGGCCTCTCAATTGTTGGACAAACGGAAGGAGAGGTTCTGTTCTTTAAATCAAAATCAAGCTTCTTTTGAGCATAAGTATAAGAACGTCTCCCATATAGAGCACCTACCATCTTGTTGTATTCCTCGACTCTATCACTATCAAATTTCATAATTACTGCTTTTAATTCTTTAAAGTCTATCCTCTCTTTAATTGGAACAATCACTGTATTAACTTTATCATCAACGGTGTCTATTACATACACAACTGTTATATCATCCGTTTGTTGTATTAACCAACACATATTGAAAGTTACATATTCATTGTTGAGTCTAAACCTCATTTTCTTTGAATCCATATCAACCAATGCCCTACCCGTAGCTAGAAAAGGTCTACCTAAGATGATAGGGACTTTGAAGTCCACCTCACAATCTATTATTACAAAATTGGTTTGGAAGATGTAGGATGCCTCATTTACCAACATATCACAAAGAATACCAATCGTCTTTTTCATGGTCTGGTCAGCCATCAACAATCTAATCAATCCCAACCCTAACTGCTTAAACACAACCAACGACATAAGATTAATACTAGATCCTAGATCACATAAAGTCCGATCGAATTTGACGGACCTAATGGTACATGGAATGGTGAGGGCTCCAGGGTCCACATTCTTCTTTATCAATTATCTAGAGGCAACAACACTACGACGATGAACATTATCAGCAGGGTTCTAGCTCACATTCTACTTCCTAGTCACAAAATCTATCATGAATTTCCCCTAACCAAGCATCTGCTTCAATGCCTCTACAAGTTTTATAATTATAGACAGATCTTCAACATAGATAGGAACTTCTGATATTTGCCTTCTTTCTACTTCTTTTCAAATTCTGAGGAAAATGAGGGGGAGGTCTCAGAATATTCTTTATTATGGACTCATCATCCTTTCCCTTACCTTTTTCCTTCATACTATTATTCTCAACATCTAACATTTTTCTAGCTTCAACTTCAGATGCTTCTACAATATCAATAGAGGCATCATTATTTATTGTATTACTCATAATGAGATGGGTGGATCCATAGTTATTTTACCGATCTAAGTGGTAATAGAATGCAATGACTATCATTCTCTAAGTTTTTCATTGTATTACTAGGAAGAGTTTTAGGTTGTCTCTTATTCAATATGGTCGTCATTTGGCCAAACTTCTACTCTAGTTGTTTAATCACGGTAGCATGTGACTCAACATTGCGTAGCCCTAATATATCGGTGTTAATCTCTTTAAGACAACTCTCTGACTTTCTTGGCCTTTGACCAGCTTTGACAACATTGCTTCCATTCTATACCTTTTATCTTGGCTACCTAGTGGAACATATCTACAATTCTTCTTTTTATGGTCATTTTTACGTCTCTAGTCACCATCTCTTTCTCTTCTCTTGTCTTGATACCTATCACCATAACAATTTCAACCATTGTTTCCTTTCCCCTTGTCTTAAAAACCCGCTACTTTATGATCCAAATACTTTGCTTCCTCATCTGTATCAAACTCATAAGCTCTAGAAATAGACCCTTGTGCTCTAACTACATTCACTTTTATAGATATAATTGCAAGAAATTATTTTGTAAGCAACCCAATATACATTCTGAGCTGTGAAACTTCTTATGCTACCATATCATCACCAGCTCTGTAGTCACTAGCATCTCTAGTAGCAGATACACCAGCTCCCTTATAAGCCTCCCAAGTCTAACATCCTCGGTTAGTGATAGAGATTTCATCTATTATTTCCTACACCATATCTCAATAAAGATGCATAAGTACACCTCCAGATATAGTGTTTGTAATCGCCCTTAAGCTAACATTCAGGGATCTATAAAATATCTTTAGAAAACTAGACCCTAGAATTCGGTGATATGGTACCATGCTCAACTTCTTTTTAAATTAAAACTATGCTTCATACATAAACTCTATGGGCAACGACGACAAAATTTGATATCTTCAAAAACTAATCTCCAATAATATATGCCATGATTGATGTCAAATATAGTAACCCAATTTAAGTTGGAGTCGAACCCATAGGGAATATATAGAACCATATCTCAAACTTGAAAAAGTCCATGAGTAGCATGGAAAAGTAAATGGGGGGATTTGGAAATCAACGGTAACAAGTAGCTAAACTTGTATTTTGAGTTTGTAAGCAATCGATGATGAATACTAGGACTATGTTCCCCCTGGATTCTCATCTTTTAGCTGTAGCATACTAGTAGGAGAAAGAATCAATTCAAAAACTATCTTCACAGCTCATAGCAAGTCATTATTGAACTCCTAGGGAGTTCTCCCAGCCATAATAATACCTCAAAGCTTTCTGATCTACTCCTGGTATGGTAAACAAAGTACATATCCCAGTAAATTTTTTAACATAAATACATGTTCGCATCATCTATTGACAATCCTATAAATACACCCTTTAAGTTCAATAACAGTATCATTTAACTAGTGATATAGAACTTTACATTAGGGGTAGCGCAAGAGGAATAATAACTCCTGTCTTTGTAGGCTCAACATAACCTATGTTCTCATCTTCATCATATGGTTATAGATACTAATATTTTGGAATCACTCCATTTCTGCCACCATATTCTCTATAAAAATCACCATCAATTGGTGCTCAATGATCAACTGGTCTTAGCCTAGCTAGTTATGCCTTCTGAGCCAATCGATCTTTCTTATATTCTCTTCTCTATTAAAAAACATATACTAATATTAGCTTTATCTATTTATTAGCAATATTTTATGGATCACCTAGAGTAGGAAGAGGTATAGAAATATGGTCATCCCAAACTCCTCCTGGAACACAATCACGAGCATACTTCGATATCCTTCTTGGTTTTTGAATTTTTTTCTCAAGTTTTGGATCAATAGGGAGTATGGGATTACGTTGACTCCTAGTGATAAGAATACGCCACAACTAACCAACTATGGAACAAAAAATAAAACCCATGAACTTCACCAAATTCAGTCATTGATTCAACACCATCTTTCCTAGCAAAGGCGCCGAAATTTGATGTAGCACAATTCTAACCTCCAAAGAAGTATGTTGCGACTGATGTCAAAAATAGTAACCCAACTCAGGTTGTGGTCAAACCTACAAGGAATATGCATAACCATATCTTGAACTTGACAAAATCCACGAGTAGTACAGATAAGTAAATGGGGGGGATTTGGAAATCAACGGTAACAAATATCCAAAATTGAATGTCACAGTTTTTTAATGATGGAAGATGAACACTTGGACTTTGTTCCCTGTCTTAACAACTCCATAAATTTCTCATGCTTGACCCACCTAACCTACTGCTCTGCGTGCAAAGTTGACAAGCTATGTATTATTAACCGTCTTATGATGGTATTGATAAATCTAACCCTTGACCTTATGAGTATTAGGGTGTCGCCTTATTTTCCCTTTCCTATAAACTCAGTACAACACTTCACCTTTCGAGTCTTGAGTTGATTAGATAAGGTTTGATAGCCACATATCATTGTTGTAACCTCTTTTTCCCAATCTCAATCTCTTTTATAAATACGTTCCCAAATTCGGGAAATACCCAAGCTTCTGCAATATCTTAATATGAAGAAGATTAGAGTACATGCAACTACAGTAGAATAGATGACTCTTCCATTTCCCTTACAGTGTTAATCCACAAAGGTTCCCACAACCCTAGTCAAGAAAATTAGCCACTCATGTTCATGCAACAATCAATAGTAATGAATGAAGAAGACATGTAATTAAATGCACAATAATGAAATAATAAAGTCTAAAATCTCCAATTGAGTATGAAACCAAAAAATCAAGAACAATATTCTCAATGATCAAAGTATGTGAAATAGGTAGGAAATTATCAAAAGTGTGTAACATAATAAAGATATGTCCCTTGGGGTATTTATAGTGTCTCAAACAACAAAGAAAACCTAATCAAAATTAAATAGAAAAACTAGGTCTGCAGTGGTCAAAACTCTGGCAATGAGTCGTTATGTCTCCTTATTACTCATTGTCTTCTGTCGTAGTACCCTTTCTCTCTTTAGTAGCTATGACTCATATAGTAATATTATGATACATATGTTACTAGTCATAGTCACTCCAATAGCTCCTCTTCCTTAGGTCACTTGGGTATGTGGCCTTTATGACTCCTGACCATGAGTCGTACTCAGACATTATGACTTGTAGTCTTCACTCGAAGATAATAAAGCCTCAATCTTCAATTCTTCAGACTATGGTCACTTGATGATTTATTATCTGGGGTGGATTTATGCATCTCAGTATTGTTATCCGAGCTTATTTTGTCTTGTTTTGAGGACAACTTGTGTAATTAATGAGTGAATAATGATATAATTTCTCATATAAGTGTTTAATTACTTTATTACATTTTGTATGGTGTCTTTGAAACAAGTTTGTACTTAATTTGGACACTCAGAGTTCAAATGAGAAAAGTAGTGTTACAAGCTTCAGCTAGGGATTTGTCTAGTTGATCTCTATGGATTCTAGTAAGTGTAAGGAGATAATAAGGTTATTATTGTATAATTATGTGTGTAAAAACTTTTTTATTGTCTTCAAGATTCAATTAGATCAATACTAGAGTCGAACAATAAGTTAAAGATCAAAAAGGGTACAACAAGTTCTTAGCTTAAGTTTCTAGTTCGTTGTCCTTGATATTATGTTGTCTTGAGCTCTAATACATGGTTTTTGATGATATATTATGCTTATTTAGTTGATTATGATTATATATGGATGATATAAAGGCTGTAAATTAATGGAAATGCCACACGAGGCTTGGGATGGAAGGATAAGTGCATGAAACAAGTTTAAGAGTCAAATTGATGTCATGAATGCATGGGGCATCGCGGACCTTGGTATATTCTATACAAGGGATTTTTTGGACATGGATATGTCCTATAGTATTACTTTAAAGTGTGTCATCATTACGAGGGTACATCGCATACCCTAATCCATGGAATAGATGGGGTGACGCAAACCTTTTCTACAAAACGGCCAAATTGTCCTCATAAATAAGAAACTTAAACTTGATGTTAGACACCTTGGAAGGATTTGAAACTTGAAGAGGGGTTCAAAAACACTTAAATTATAGGTTTTCATTGTTTATTTTAGTTTATTTATGGATTTGATCATGTATTCATCTATGGTGATTATGAATATGTCCATGAGTGGCTAAACAACCTCTTCCGGGGGTTAAGGCCAAGAACATGATTAATATTGCTTTAAATTGATTTGATTTTGGATGCTCATAATATTTGGTTATTTATTCATACTTTTTATAAATATTTTAAATATTTTATACCCTTAGAATACATCTATTATTGCCTTTGTGAAGTCGAGAAGGGGAATAAGAGGATAGAATGTGGGGGTAAATAGAGTAGGATTATAAGCTTTTGTAGAATGAAGTTGTAATTTGCATATAGGATAGAGATATACCTATGTGTCCTATTTGGTTTACTACAGGTTGAAATATAAATGTGTTTATCTTAGCTCTCACATCCCCTCTCAATAATGTAGATGTAAGGCTAAGTTAGATAGGTTATTAGAGGCTCGAGAGGCCATGATCATAATATCAACCACGTGAATCAACAACCAAGATAATTAATCTAACCAATGAAGTTCAATAGCGTAGTATGATTGTTCCCAGAGCCTTAACCCTGGGTTTCTCCTTATTGATTGTCTAAGAAATGTACTTTTACGCATTGTCTACTTTGCTTTTAGTCTACAACTCAATAAACTCTTTTGGTTCATTTCACATCAATTTAATCTTAACTGTTAACTAAAATGTGATATTTGTTACAACAAGTCTCTATGAGATCGATACTTGGATTCTAGAGGGCCACTTTACTACTAGGTAAGACCATGTACACTTGCATGTGCGCTCAAGCGCAATAAGTTTTCAGCATTATTGTCGGGGAATTATAAATAGGCAACTATCTTATTTTTAGTTTAGCTATATTGAGTTGTACATAGCTTAGTATTTTTTTCCTCTTTTTAGTTTCTTTTACTTTTTATCATGTTTCTTGATATGTAGCTTAGGATAGATAGTTTTTGAGTGATGATGATTCTTGTTATTTTTGTGGGGGATCCCATCAAGAGGCTTTTTGTCCAGATTTTGATGGAAGTGCATGGATGGGATGTTCAAAAGATAAGTTGGATACTATCCTATCTGTGGAGCAAACCACAAGTTGGTGTGTGGTTTGTGGCAATAGTGGTCACTCTGTAGATATATGTAGTGAAAATCTCGAGTCAGTCAATTTTGTGGTAAATTCTCAAAGGCCAAATGATAGTAATACCTATAACCAAAAGTGACAGACTCAGGCACCAAACAATTTGTAAAACAACAACTAAAAGTAGTAGTTTCAGCAAAATCAGTAAAACACACAGGCCAGTAACATAAAGGACATGTTATGGAAGATCATGACCACCCAAGAATATATGGTGGTTGAACTAAAAAATCAGCAAGTACTTCAAAAGAATTTCGAGCATCAGTTAGGGCAATTACAGCAAACCCAAAATGCAAGGACTCAAGGTGGTTTGCCAAGTGATACTAAACCTCCTAAATAAGTAAATGCAATCACTTTGAGAAATGATAAATAGCTGAATGAAAGGACCCCAAAGACAACAAAGAAGGTAGATAGAGAGTTGGCTCCCTGATAATATATCGACAAAGTTAATGATAATTTGAGGAATTTTGAGTACTTAAAAATAAAAGTTGTTGAACAGTTTAAGGACAGACCACAACCACCATATCCATAGAGGCTGAGAAAGGCAAATGAGGATACTAGCTAATTTGTGGAGAAAACAAAAGAATTGTATCTATTCAACTATCATCTTTGTCTTTAGACTAAAATTAAGAAAGTCAATAAGAGTGAGTATGTTGTGGATGGTGTAAATTTTTAAGTGGAATTAGTTAGGCCTCATTCAAAGAAATTTTCTACAGAATGATTAGATGATGACATATTTATACAGTCATCTGAAATAATGGAAGAGTGTTGATATAAGGAACAAGAATCCTATATTCTTAATTTTGCACCAGAAAAGTAACACAAAAACATACCTCACTATAAGGCTGAGTGGTTAACCATGCACTATCCATTACTCAATTAACTCATCTTTATACCATCACCCTATGAGAGAAGCAAAAAGATGGATGCAAGGTTGGGGGTTAAATTTATATCCTTAAGGTGGAGGAAAAAGTTGATGTGGGTCATGCCACGACACTAAATCATGCACTGCTTGGGAGAAAATCCAAGTTAAGGTAGGTTTTATTTTTAGTATTTTTAGTTTTTACTTTACTAGTTTTTGTTTTGTTGAGTCATAGGTTGATGGGAAGTCTGAGTACCAGAAACCTAAGCTAAGGAGCATGATGAAGACTAAGTGTGGGGTCCCAAGACCCTCTTGATGTAAAAATATGCTACTAGCTTGGCCTAAAGGTTTTAGGGAGTATTTCTATCTCTACTTTAAAGTATACTTTGGGGAAAATATAGAATTTTAAGTGTGGGGTAGGGAAATTCCCAGTTTTAGGAGTAATTTTAAAAAAACTTATGTTAAGAATAATTGGGATATTCTTGTTGGTGCTATATGTGATGACATGATGCAAGTTTTTAGATTGTAAAGAACATGTGGACTGTGTGAATTATTACTTTTGAGACTCCTGTGATCTAGTTTATGACTCTTGTACTTCTTGGCTTAATGTTGAATTCATGGGATTGTTTGGTTGAGAGTCTGTAATGATCATACTTGAGTTGAGCATGTTCCATATTTATGTGAGGTTGTTATGTATTCCTTGTTGCACTTGATGTCTAGAACTTACCTGGTGTGTATGTAAAGCAAAATAAAGAGTGTGGGTTTGGGAGATGATATAGGCATTTCTTTGATAGCCATGTTATACCCTTTTTCAGACCTACCAGTGTGCATAATCTTAGTTAACCCCACTGAGCCTTTAGCTTATTCTTTGGTAGCGTCATATGTAGCCTAGTCCTTGTCTTTGATTGACCATAATTTGATCTAGAGCTCCTAAGAACTTTACTGTAAAATTAATTAAGTTAAGGAATTTGAAATTCAAGTAGGAAAAGGTGAAATTAAATCCCCAAAGTAATAATTATTGGTGTGTAAAATTGATGTGTTGTGGTTGGGAGTGAAAGAAATTTGTGCTAAAATTTGAATTGTAAAATAATAGACAATACCTCCTCCTATATTGCATGTGAATAAGATTAATGATATGGGTCAAAAAAATATGCGTGTAGATATAAGTGGGTAAATTAGTTGATAGAGGTAATTAAATAAATAGTGTGACGTATTAAATTGCTTAAGGAAGATTATCACTATTATTGGCCAGAATAGTTCCTACCCGTCCCTTAGAATTCATTACAACCCTTAAAGATCTACTTTGTATTAAGCTTCACCACTCTTATATTAGTGGAGTACTACACTAAGGGCAAGCCTATGGTTCATCTTGTGTAATTTATGAAATCTTTATGAGAGTGAGCATAATTTGATTATTCTACCCATTTTGTAAAAAATTGTATCTATGTGAGTGGTTATGGGTAAATCTCTTGTGATGAGAGCACATGTTTGATGATTGTTGGGTGATTTATATGATGTCTTTAATTGAGCAATATGTATTTGTTTACCAACTTGGTGAGTCAATTCTTTAGGCTAGGTTGTTTTGGAGTAGTATTCATGAGATTTCAATTGTGTGTATAACATGCTTATTGTAGAAACTTGCATTCTATGTAGTCATTATAGTACTAGATTGAGTTTATTGCTTTTACTAAAAGTGGGGAGTCTCCTTAGCTTTTAATGATCAGAGTAAAGATTTGTTCAAGGACGAACAAGGCTTTAAGTATAGGGTGATGGTTTGAGGTGGATTTATGCACCTCAGTGTTGTTATTCGTGCTTATTCAGTCTTGTTTTGAGGAATACTTGTGTAAATAATGAGATAATAATGAAATAATTGAGAATCTAAGTGTTTAAGTACTTTATTACAATGTTTATTGTGTCTTTCAAATAAGTTTGTACTTAATTTGATCACTTAGTGTTCAAATGAGAAAAATAGTATTACAAGCTTGAGCTAGGTGTTTGTCTAGTTGATCTCTATGGATTTTAGTGAGTGTAAGGAGTTCCCAAGGCTATTATTGTATAATTATATGTGGAAAAACCTTTTTATAGTTTTCAAGATTCAATTTGATCAAGCCTAGAGTGGAACAATAAGTTAAAGAACAAAATGGGCAAAACTTGTTCTTAGCTTAAGTTTCTAGTTCGTTGTCCTTGATATTATGTTGCCTTGAGCTCTAATCCGCTGTGTTTAATGCTATAATATTCTTTTTTAGGATTAATATGATATATGTATGATACAAAAACTTGAAATCAAGTGAAAACAATACCACAACGCTTGGGATGGAAGGACAAGTGCATGAAACAAGTTTAGGAGTCAAATTGAGGTCGTGAATACATGGGGCATCGCGCATGTTGGTACATGATATGTAGGGGGTGTAGTGGGCATATATATGGATTAAAATATGACTTTCCAGTGTTCTACCATGATGATTTCACGTCTCACATCCTAGTTTATGGAATAGATGGGGCGACGCGGACCTATTCTACAAACTGACCAAATTGTCCTCCTATAAATAGGACACCTGAACTTGATGTTAGATACCTTGGACGGCTTTTAAACTTTGAGTGGGGATGGAAAACACTTAAATTAGGGTTTTTATTTATTTAATCTAGTTTATTTATGGATTTGATCTTTTATTCATCTATGGTGATTATGAATATGTCCATGATTGGCTAAACACCCATTTTCCAGGGTTAAGGCCAAGAACATGATTACTATTGCTTTGAATTGATTTGGTTTTCATTTCTTATCATATTTGGTTATTTATACTTTTTATAACTATTTTAATGATTTGCTACCCTTAAAATACATCCATTAGCGTCTTTGTGAACTCTAGAGGGGGAATAGAAGGATAGAATGTGGGGGTAAATAGAATAGGATTATAAGTTTCTACAAAATGAAGTTGTAATTTGCACGTAGGATAGATATATACCTATGTGACCTATTTGGTTCACTACGATATAAAATATAAATGTGTTTAGCTTAGTTCTCACATCCCCGCTCAACGAGGTAGTTGTGGGGCTAAGTTAGATAGGTTATTAGAGGATCAAGAGACCATGATCATAATATCAACCCCGTGAATCAACAACCAAGATAAGTATTCTAACAAATTAAGTTCAATATCTTATTATGATTGTCTTCAGAGCATTAACCCTAGGTTTCTCCTTATTGATTGTCTAAGAAATTTACTTGACGCATTGTCTACTTTGCTTTTAGTCTACAACTCAACCAACTCTTTTGGGTACTTTCACATCATTTTAATCTTAATTTTTAACTAAAATTCAATAGTTATTCAAAAAAGTCCCTGTGGGATCGATACTTGGCTTCTAAAGGGCCACTTTACTACTTGGTTAGACCACATACACTTGCATGAGCGCTTGGGCACAACAATTTTCTACTAGGAGTCATAGCCAAACTTTATGACTCGTAGCCTTCCATTACGTAGTTCCTCAGTTTTTCCTCAGCCACTGTTCTTTTTACAAATTGGTCTATGAGTCTTAAGGTGACTTGACGACTCAAAGCCTTGCTAGTATCTCACTTTTTTGGAGCATTTTCTTATATTTTTAATTCCATGACACTTCCTACCTATTTTCCCTACAAAACACATAAAATACATATCATATCTAATGAAACTACCTGATTTAGTGCGTAATTTCTCTATTTTAAGCATCAAATGTGCTATGTTGTGATGACACATCAATATTACACCTTAGCAGAATTTTATTAGTTTAGCTTTCCTATTTGATATTTTGTTAATACTTCATTCAGTGCTCATAGCAAATACCATACATGGGTTAGCTTAAGGTCACTTGTGGTCTTAAGTACCGTCTTACGACTAGGGGTAGTCTTATGTCGTTAAAAAACTTGGTATCAGATCCTAAGGTTTTTAAAGTGTCCTAGGGTATCTGAAAACCGCATTGAGTAGAGTCTTGTGCATGGGTGTGAATCATGTCACCCTTATGGGCAAGGGGCTACGAGGTATTTTAGGAAAATTTTCCTTCTTTCAATATTCATATCGTGTAAGTGAGCGCGAGCTCTATTCAATACCCTTTTCTAACTTATACTTCATCTGTTTATAGAAAATACCCCCCAAAAAAAATAATGGGAGAAGGATAGATGATCAGCCTATACCACCACTAATTCAGGAAGATCCTTTGAATGAATATATTTTCTATGCTAAATTTAGGACCTCTTTCACTATTTTGGCCCAGACTGTGGCTGCTCAGAATAACCAGTTGGTTGTTGACCCACCCAATCTAGTAGAAAGTACGACAACAGCTAGGATTCGAGACTTCACTCAGATAAATCCTCCATTATTTTTCAGGTTTAAGTCTGAGGAGAATCTGCAAGAGTTTTTTTATGGTAGGCAGAGAGTAACAGCTATCTTGGGTTTTACTGCTAGTGAGAGTACTGACTTATCCACTTAGCAATTACACGGAGTGGCTCATACATGGTTCAAGTAGTGGAAGGATGACTTGGGTTTGAGGTAGGACCTATAGAGGAGGAGGATTTTGCTATGGCTTTCTTAGATAGGTTTTTCCCACTTGACTTGAAAGAGGCCAAAGTGCAAGAGTATATAAATCTAAAACTGGGTAACATAAGGTATGAAGGAGTACTTACTCAAGTTTACTCAATTAGAGAGGTATGATCCGACTATGGTGGCTAATTCTAGGGACAAAATAAGTAAGTTTGTGTCTGGGGTGTCAGATGGTGTAGCCAAGGAGTGCAGGAAAGCTATGTTGATTAAGGATATAGACTTTTTATATTGGTGGCTTATGCTCAGTAGAATGAGGGGGAGAATCTTAGAGAGAAGAAAAGAGAGAATAAGAGGGCTAGAACCAGTAACTTCAACTTCTCAGAGCAAAAATCTAATGGTGGGAATCATCCTCAGGTCTGCCAAAATTTTTTAGCCCCAGCCCCATCTTCAGCTAGTGCCTAAGCTTAGACAAGAAAATGCGGCTAGAGCATCAGGCTCTAAGCCCCAGGGTAGCTTGAATAGTGGTCGTACCAACCCACTTTACAAGAGATATGGTAAGAATCATTAGGGAGAGTGCAATGAAGGCAATGGTGTTTGTTTTGGATGTGGAAAGCTAGACCACATACTCTCTTTTGAGCTATATTGATTTCACAATATAGATTTGGACGCTTAGTTCTTCTATTGCCCTCAGTTAGTTCAGTGCCAATCAACAGGAGTTGTGGTGAGGACTCATCCATCAAGGATAAGTTATTTGTAGTTGTTTTTAGTAATTCCTTTTTTTCAGTTAGTCATAGATAGTTAGGGGATTTTCCAATCAACTCCTCATGTTTATAAGCTTTCAGATATTCAGGTTTGTTTTTCAGTTTTATCAAAAGTTCAGATATGTTAGGTATTGTTTCAGTATTACACCTTGACATAATTTTTTTGATTTAGATTTCTCAAATGATATTTTGTTAATACTTCTTTAAATCATGGGTTAGCTTGGGGTTACTTGTGGCCATAAGCACTGTGTTATGACTAGGAGGTAGTCTTGGATCGTGACACCAGCTTAGAGTTTTAGCCTCAAGTTGCATTCTTAAGTTCTAGGAGGGTAGGGTTAAAAGAATGATAACATTTAAATGGTTTAAGGCTTGTAATGCAGTTGCCAAAGAAAGGTTCAAAGGCTCAAAAGTGGAATACTGGGATTTCATTCTAGCACGAGTAGACTTTCTAGGATAAAGTGGTTTTCCATGATTACAAAGAATCCCTAACATCATTCCTCCAACCATGTTCTATTAAGATTATATTTGAAAGAGCAATGGGGAAAGTTCTAGATAAAACAAGCTCACATGAGAATCAATCTACTAAGCTCACCGTACATCGCATGCAACCTATTCTACAAGGGTCAACTGCATCCCCTATTTTAGGAAAAATAAGTTAATTGCTACACACTTCTTATTAAAGAATTTGGAGTCACAAAAAGAGGTAAAGTGCTGTTACAAAATCATTCATGTCTATGCCCTTGATTTTCACAAAAATTTTTGGATAAAGGGGGTGTTGTCTTTGCATTTCACCATGCAAGATTGACTATTGTTGGAACAAAATCAAGTCTTCATCTCACATTCGAGATCTCATAAGGTCAAACCATATGCCTACTTCCCTAATTTGTAATGCCACGAGTACTTAGACTTTCCCTGTATTTATAGCTCAAAACCTCAAACACAATGATTTTCCCTTAAGAATGTCTTCTCTCAATCTATCATAAGGAAAGGATCATCCCACACCATATTAAAACAGAAACAAAAACTAGAAATGAAAAATAAAAGTGATTAATCCACAAATCATAGGCAATATTAGAAGGCCCAATATTACAACCCAAATCAAATTATGCAAATAATTCAAAATTAAATCATCTAACTAAAATGTAAAGCATCAAAATGAGCTTCTAAACAATAAAAAATCAGGAATCAAATATGAAATAAATACGGAGAGGGGCACCCCCAATTAAAGTGCTTGCAGTGTCCTCAACATATATAATGAAAGCAAAAAAAGAGTTTAAGCGGCTCTCTGAAATCAACTGAAGTACTTCCATCACTCCCAGTCTCCTCATCATCATAATCAGTATATGGCTCATCATCATCTATCAATGTAGGTGGGACCTCATCCTTAAAATCTACTCTGGAGGAAGAAAGTCCCTTTATGGGCTTCAAAACTTTCCACAAGCCCTTCACCCCTTTCCACATGTGGGTGAAAAATTGTCTTTTTTCTTCTCTCTTCTCCTCATTTTATCATGAGAATCCTTTAGCTCCTGATGTGACCATGCCAAGGAAAACTAGGCCCGCTCATCCCTGGAGATAGTAGCTCCATACTCTCTCTGATCCTCAAAACCTCTCATAATAAGTCCTGGCAATGTAGGAGTGGTGAGTGGTAGAAGGCTCTGCCAATCCTTAAGGTAGGTTAAATACCAACTTCTTCCCTATCCATATCTAACTTGAGAGTTCCTGAATGGACCTATTGAGGATGTCCTACAAGGATCAACACCATCATCCACCGATTTACCCAAGTCGATCTTTCTCTTTTTTCACTATGATAGAACACCCTCACCATGTATTTTCAATGAATAAATTGTCATCTTAGGGGATATCCAGTTGTCCCCTAGGTACTTCTCAACTTCATACCTCATGCATAACTCAGTGATCAAAGATGGAAAAAAGGGCATGGGGCCACCTTTGTTCTTGAAATGCTAGATATTCGAAAGCACAAAGTGTCCAACATTCAAAGGAATGTTATCCATTAGGCAGGCTACCATCTGGGCTTGCATAATAGGTACATTAGTCATGTTGGTAGTTAGTGAGACATGGCTACAAATGATTGTCAACCAAATCCGAGCCTCTACCATGAGATCATTCATTATTATCCCTATTTTTATGGCAGCCCAAGAGACATCTCTTCCTGGGCATAGCTGAGCAGCTAACCAAATTTCAGGGGCACAACTCTTATCCTTGTATCCTCCTATATCGGCATCCGACAGACCATAGACTTCATTATTCTATTCATCCCCAAAACAAACTTCTTTTCCCTAGATTATCATAACTGGTTCAGAGATTTTCACTATGCTGAGATTTGCATAGTGACCCATTTCTTATTAGACCACCATGGATATGGAGCAAAGCATCTCCAACTTGTGGCCACCAACCTCTCATATAAAGTCGGGAGTTTTTTAGGCAGTTTTTCTATTGATATGACCTACTCAGGGAGTAAATTACTCCTGGAAAGATCCTTATAATATACTTTCTGACATTCAACAGCCATGAAATAGGTTTGATCATAGTTTGCCATATTTAGCTTTAAAAATTTTAAAATAATACAAAGCATTAACAATTAGTATAATCATGTGAAAACAATGTTGTGTGACTTATTTAAGCTAAAGAAATGGTTCCTAGGTCAAATTTGACCTTAAAATGAAAATTCAGGGTTTTGGACATGACTACTAGGAAACTCTAAGATTTTGCGATTGCAGGGCACTGGATTACGATTGCATTACCGTAATTACAGTCTGGATACCATGATCATAGTACTTGAAGCTACAGGCCTACAAAGGTTCCCGACCAAGAATGCAAATGTTTTATATCACTTCATGTTATAACAAGTAAATGACATAGAAAAACATGAAACACAAATCCTAAACACTCAATCATTCCCTTAAACCATGAAAAAAACATCAAGGAACTCATTCGGGCATTTTACCAAACACTTGGTGTACACCTATATTTTATCCTAAATTTCAACAATTTTGGGTACCCAAGACTTCCCTAATGATGTGCACACCACAACAACTGTCATAGCACCAAACAATATCAATTTAGATACTAATTAAGCACATAATTCATAGATACACACAATTGTCCTCAACATGCATTCTAAGCCTAAAATTTAAGCATAAAAGAAAAGATTTGAAGGAAATACCGTATACTTGGATGCAAATAGGGAAGCCCATCACTTTTACAATGATTAAAACTTAAAGAAATTTGTGTAATTGAAGGGAGGTGAGTGTGGAAAACATTTTGAAGGCGGTTCCCATTCTAAAACTACTCTAATTGCAATCGTAGTAATGGAAACATAATTGCGGTGAGGCGAGGACCTCAATCATGGTACCTGAGGCATGGTTGGGTAATCCTGAGTTTTAAGGTGCGATCATGATCTGAGTGTCGCGATCGCAGTACCTAAGACCAGATTCACAACCCTTATTTTTTAGTTGTTCCACCTCCACTTAATTCTACTTCACCTATTATTTTTCAATTTCTAAAATGCATCTTTGGGGTGCCATAATTGTATAGATTAATAAAAAACAAACACATAAAATACTCTAATAATTAAAATGCAAAGGATACGGGACAAATTTATGGGAATGATGGGTTACCTCCCATCCAGTGCCTTATTTAATGTTGTGGTACAACGTTCAGCTATCATCAATTTGGATTCTTGAGGTGTTGTGATCCAAGTTCCCTTTCTTTATCCACAACATCAATCACAGACAGCACTTGTAACTCTGTTGGTTTCTTTTTGATTTTGTACACATAAAAAGAGACTTTATCATCATGTACTCCAAACTTCATCTCTCTACACTCCATATCATCTAGAGTTCTCCCAATTGCTTAAAATGGTTTTCCGAGTATGATTGGTATCTTATGATTGATATCAGAATTGAGTACTACAAAATCTATTGGAAGGATGAACCAGTCAACCTTAACTAACACATCAAATAATATGCCCATCAAATTTTTAATTGAAAGATCTTCCATCAAGAGTCTCATTATGGTGTGTGTAGTAGCACCCAACCCTAGCCTTTGATACACAACACATGGCATCAAATTTATAGTAGCACAAAGGTCTTATAATGACTTTTCAAATTTGTGCATCTCAATGGTGTAAAGTATTGTAAATGTACCCAGGTCCTTCTTCTTCTCTGCCAGGTCATTTGACATGATAGCACTACAACTATCTGTGACTTTAATAATCTCACAATCCAAAAGTCACTTTTCAAACATCAAGTTATTCATGAACTTAGAATACCCTGGGTTCTCTTAAAGGTCTTCTAACAATGGGATATTGATCGAGTGTTTGCTAAGTTTTGCAAGGAACTTTGTGTACTTGTCTTTGTCATCTTTCTCATTTAACCTTTGTGGAAAGGGTGGAGTGATTTTTATTTAGGGTAACGGAACACTTTTAGGTTATTCTATATTTTGCTTTTCATCATAAATCCCATTAGGAGTCTCCTCCTCATCACCCTTTGTTTCAAATATCATTGGTTCTTTATCACCAACTTCATGATGCTTTGGAGTGCTATCACTTGTGTTTTCAAACCACTTCTCTTTGAACTTACTTGTTACTCAAGAGACTTCTTATCAACCTCAACCATATTTTCACCAAGATTTCTACCACTTATAGTGACAGTTTCCATCACATGGGCATCATTTTTAGGATTGACCACCGTGTCACTAGGTAAACCTCTTTTTGGCGTAGCATTGAGTTGTCTCCAGTTGTTTGATGGAGGACAAATAATACATGATTATTTTCTTTAATTGAGAGAAGGTACTTTTTATCTCTCTTACCATTTTGTTGGTACCTTCAACTCACATCAAAATCTAGGCAAGGTCATCCTCTATTTTAAATTTTTTTGAGTTCACCAAGCTTGATTCCTTATGCTTAAAACAATCATAAGGGGGCACATATCTATCATATCCTCTTTCCTTGTCCCTTTAATCATAGTGTATATCCCACTCTCTATCACGCCAATCATGATCCTAGTCTCAATTGTTCTAACTTAATTCCCGTCTTACTTTTAGTAGACAGGGCGAGAACCCCCCCGAATGGTTTGTTAAGAATCTTATCTCTTCATCGAGTGACTTAGATTCATCCTCATCATAAATTTTGGCACCTTTTGAGGCAATGACATTGATTGCTGTAGAAGGTGCTCCCATTACATGTTTGGTGAGGAGATCTAATTGGGTCATTACATTAGCCATATTTTCATCTCTTTCCTTGTCCTTCATTGCGTGCTCTTTGTTGACATAATATGCAATGGGGGACCCTATGTCTACTTTGGAATCCCGAGTGTGCTACCCCCAATTTGTCTTAGTGACTTGCTCAAATAGATTCAACACAACGCCATATGATGACATCACAAGAGAACCACCTGATGCATTGTCCACCACTATCTTGTTTAGTTGGTACAATGCCCTATAAAAAATTTTAGAGGAGCTTCTTCTCTAAGACCTCATGGTTAGGGCATTGCATGAGTTTTCCATTGAACTTTTTCCACACCTCATATAAGGGCTCACCACTAAGTTGATGAAAATTTGTGATTTTATCTCTTAGTTGTACCATTCTAGATAAAGCAAAATATCTATACAAAAAGGCCTCCATATGTTTAAACCAAGTGTAATAGACCCAGCAGGTATTGATCTCAACCAGAAAACTGATTCAATGGTTAAAAAGAATAAGAAAAGCCTCAATCGAATCGACTCTTGAGTAGTATTGGCAATATAAAATAGGGCACACACCTCAATGAAATTTTCCATATGTAGGTTTGCATCTTAATGTTCTTGGACCCCGAATAGACCTTTCATTTGTAACATATGAAGAATAAAACTCATGACAAAAATGCCTTATTTTCCTTGTCCGATGGGATATAGATGGCACTTACACACCCCACATTATTAAAATGATCCTCATCCTCGAGGTGACCAATAAATGAGTCGTCATTTCTCCTATTGTGGCTCATAGTGTCGTGATTACATAAAAGATCACCTAACAAAAGAATAAAAACAACAAACAAGGTAATCAAAAGTACTATGACTAAGCCAAGTTCACTAACAATACCGCAATAGTGAAAACTAAGCTTCACTCCCCGACAATGGCACCCTTTTTTATACCGCTCAACTTACAGCATCATTTTGATGTAATACAATTGCTTTCAATATATACCCAACAAGAATTGGGGTCAAATCCTCGAGAAGTGCCAGATAGCTTTCAACACTATGCGTGTTGAGAGTTAGCTATGTGTTAACCCATAATGCAAAATTAAAACAAAACATAAAAGTAAATTGGGGGATTGAATGTAGGAATTAGTTGGACACAATCACCAAATCACTCTAATAAGAGATCAAACAATTGTTAAATTTTCCAAATTGTGAGGGATCATGGGACTATGTTCTCCTAAGTAGTGTTTATGCATGGGTAATAAAAAGTTAGTCCAAGTTTTAGCTAAGGGTCTTGGGTAGGCTAGATTTATGGTCTTAGTGTTAATCTTTCGAGAAAAGACTAAATTTCACTCATGGATTCTTTTGAACACCTCATGAACATGACAAGTTCAACAATCCCTAACCTCAAACTAGCATCCTTATTTCTAAGATGATTCTTATGAACATAGCCAACTCAACTAACAGCCTTATTTCTAAGACAGTGATAACAAACAAGCAAATTCAAGATGTTGCTTGCAATCACTCTTCACCCATATCCCTCTTTCATGGATGATATGGGATCTAATGCAATTGGGGTTTTCACCCATAATTCTCAATTCAACCATAGAGTAAAAGCAAAACCCATCACTATTAATGAATTATTTGGACTTACAATCAATACCCACACATAATTTATTACCCAGTTAAACATTACCCCAAGATATTGATTTAGCTACTCATGAAATTAAAAAGAAGAGATATACCTAAATTAACATGAAATGATTATTAAAAATCCAAATAAGAATAAAGCCAAACATTAATCTCAATTTACAACTAAAATCTCTTGAAATAAAATTAACAAATTATTTTCAACTCAAATATAAAGTTTTTGTTCCTCTCTAAACTAAAAATTGAATGAAAGATTCTCCAAATATGTGAAAGGGTTTAGCCATTTATGATTTGTGATTCATCTCTGTAAATTTCAATTCAGCCTATAAAAATTTCCCGACATCCCACGATCGCATTCCATTAGCTACAATTCCAGTTTTGTTATCATATAGCATCTAACTGCGATTGCTATTTTGTGATCGCGTAGTATTTAGCTGTGATCGCACCCTTTTTAATTTTCGTCTGATAGCAATCACGACCCTCAGGTTGTTGTCGTGAAACCTAAACGTCACCTCTTGGGCTTGATCTTTAGGTCTCCTATTAGTTTTGCTTACTTTACTTCTCTTCCAGCTTTGTCTCAACTCATTTTTATTAAATTACCTGCAAGATCATAAATACTGGAAATTAATGCATTTTAATCAAGAATTAGCCTTATGTGAATAATTAATTCATCGTAGTGTTCTAGAATATGGATGTCAATGAAAAACAAATTTGCTATTCATCACACTATAGGATTTTACTCAACTTATGATGTAGGCTTGGGGGCAGGTATGGTATATTTGGGATCTAGTGACTCACTTTCCTTAACAATACACATACATTTTGGCTCAACTTCTCAACCATTATCCACTTATTTCTCCCCTTTGCCCACATTTATTGATTTTTCAAATTAGGTGTGGTTTTCTTTTTGCTTTTTATTTGTTCTTTTTTATTTTAATGTCTTTCATTTTCTTTTTGATATGTTTTTTTCTTTATTTTTAACCACACGTAACCTTACTTCCTTTTTCTTTTTCACTAAACACAATTTTGCATACCCAATTTTAACTATGCACCCCTAGAATAGCCTCCCTCAACTTAGGTGATTTGCCTGAGTTGAGATTCACAATATCCAAGGAGGGACCAGGTCCAAAACAGGTTTAATACAATCAATTTGGGAAGGTCAAACGGTAAAAACAAGAAAATAGGTCAAGGTAGGCTCAAATTAGGGATCAAGGGATACTTATACATATTTAGATGATTATTTAGGCTTAGACTGAACTAAGTCGAAAATTGTTGAACTAAGTAAAAAACAGCATGTGATCATGTCCTAACCAACTATCCTACACACCTATGCAAGACTAACAAGGCAAGTTCTAGATTAAATTCATAAAGGGAACTAGGTAGATGCCTGACACACACATAGTACAAGGTTATATCATCAATTATTAGCTATCCAGTTTATGAAATGCTAGCTATGATTATTTTGTCCCTAATCCTAATGTCATGACTAGATTAACACAATGGTCACATAGATATTTACATAACGTAGTTAAAAACAAATTTAGAGGGGTATCATTTTTTCAAAACACTTAAGAACATTCAAAATATGTCAACTGCCCTTAGATTCCTTAATTTTCTCCTAATTAAGAAAAACAACACATAACACAAATAACGACAAAAACACAACCTAAACATGCAGACTTTACTGGGATGACATAGTCGACAAAAAAAAACATGGCAAGAAAAACCCTCAACTATTGTATACCCCCCACTCAAACAAAAGATTATGAATTTTCCCCATTGCATAGCTATAATATAAATAAAGGGATGAAAATATACTTAGGATGCTTTAGGTGTTCAAATATAACTCACCTCTATGTGGGGTATCACGTGGCTCAATTGGATGAGGTAGTAGTCGTGCGCGACTAGAGGAGGCACCCACTACCATATTGACATGCCTCTGCTCATCAACTTAAAGTAAAAAAACCAAATCATGATCTACCTTTTTAGGGACTACTAATAATCCATAGTCGGATCCTATAACTCTTCCTCACAACCTCTCTTCACCCCAACAATTGGGACCACATCATCACATGCAAATAGATCAAACACCACTATAGGATCTTAGGATAAAGGTTGAGTAAACTCTATAATGATTGGAGGAATGGCTAAAATATGGCTCTCAAATAATGATCCAACCTCTGAACGTAAATTAGAGATCTACTCTCATAAGCACGATAAGTCAGGTGCCTAGACCTCATGCAACCATGCGTTCATGAGAGTCTAATAGTTATTTATACATGCTTACAGATATCTGGTATACTCCTCCATGTTTGCCATCATCCTCATATCAAATCTAGACTCAGAAGCCTCTAAAGTGGTCCAGACCCATGGACAAATCTGACTAAATAACATGGCTAAATGAGTCTCTATCTAAGTGAGGTCCTCAATCACCTCCTATTTCCGCTCAAATATATGCTTTAGAAACTCATGTTACACAATAACATACCTAGTAGCTATTGAGTGAGAGGTAAAAGTAGTACCCTCGATTGGTGCTGAAGTAGACATCGAAGTTGATGCAAATATTCCTGTGGCCCCCTTACCCCCTATAGTAGTCATGGGCGCATCTCTCTGATTGACCGTCCCAATATTAATACTCATATCTGGCCTCTAAAATGTCTTGACTTGAATATAAGGCCCCATAAAATGGGTCATACTGAAAATAAAAGGTGGATGCACTCTATGTGCAAGGATCGAGTTTGCCACATCCTTAATCAAGCTAATATTAGCCCTGTGGATTACCTCAATCCACTGATCTACCTGAAGAATAGGTGGAACTCTGATTGCTCACATAGTTAATGTATGAAACAAGGGAAGGAAAAGGTTGTGGTTTCACTAAATTCACTCATGTAGATCTCAGTTTGAATCCATTAGGCAAAATCTATTTCATATCCAATAATCAAGCTGGCAATTAAAGTTTCTCAATTCCATTTGAGAATGTTGTTCGCAGATGTTGGACTCAATCTGTGTCATACAACATCACATCAAAACATCACTGGAAAGTGCAGTAACACCTTCTTGATGTCTCTTTTTTCCTTAACCCACAAGGCATCAGTGCCGAACTCTACTCTCTATGTGCTATCTATCTATCCAAATCAACTCTAAGTGCTCTGTGCTCTATGTCCCTCATAGTGCACCTACTTCATGCAATCCTTATCCGATAATCAAACGCAACTATCATGGTTGGCCACGTATAATCCATCCCAAATAACACTCAGAAGATAGCCGCCTCAAAAATATCAACTCTAATCGCCCTAACCAAAGTGTGGGTCAACTGGGGTTGCGCACTTCTCTACCTTCTACTAGGGTAACCTGGTATATCATGGATATGTAGGACACATAGAACTCTTTAATAATAGCTGGGTTGTATAAACTGGAAGGTTGGGTCATATACCTCAATTAATTTCTCTCAAAGGAAGCCTAAATGTTTGGAGCTGCTGCTAACCCTAGGAACTCTATCCTAACCTCTCCCAAAATATTGCATCATGGTCGACCTTACTCTATGATGAAGCTATTTATGTTAAAGTTGTTGCATCCACTCCACACATAATATCAGAGGAATATCATCTATAGGTACTGCAGAGAAATGTGCAGATTCAAACTTTGGTGCAGCAGGTGTTGAAGTAATGGCCTGAATACCCTGAGTAGTGGCTTGGGTACCCTTAGCTAATAATTATATCATGTGGTACCTGAGCTATCAGCACCCTCATTAAATTGGGGTGCACCTCAGCCTGATGCAGAATCACTTTAAGAACAAGATGTCGCCTCTAACCCCTCCTAATACTAGGAGTTAGCTGCATCCACCTCCAGTCCACAACCGGTACCTAAATCAACCTCATTCTATGAAGTAGCATTTGACTCATCCTCTCCCTTCTTAGAATGAATAGTATAGGGTGGGAAAGTCAAGGTTGACTTTGTTCGGGTTCTAGTCTGGATCACACGATATGGAGACTATAAATCGTATACCCCAGTTGGTGGTGCCTGTGGAGCTTATAGTGGTGCAGGCTGAGTTCCCAACTTAACAATAACTATTACGGCTACAGCTTGTCTCTTTGATCAGCTCTGAGTCAATCGTGGGACCAATGATGTGCTATCTAGGATCATGGGATACTCCTCAATGGAACCACTCCGTTCAATAGACTCATATCTTAGCATAGAATAAACTCTTTTCTTCTAAGTAGCTTTTGGTGCCATCGTACCTGAAAAAGTAGTTATTATTGATTGAAACATAATAATAGAATAAAAGTTTTGATAAAATTTGATGACCCAAGGGAGAGCTACCTGCTACTCCTACCTAAGGTCGTAGATAGTACTTACGGTGGCCATAGGTACCATCATAAGTACCATACAAAGCCTAGAAGCTTAAATGCTTCAAGTTTGATACCTATCATGCCACCTACAGGATCGAAGATGCTACTTATGAGGCTCATAAGTAGATGCGTTAAGTTCTCATTTGAGAGCAAGTTAGATTTTCATCAAAAATTTTATTCCACACAGGTATAATTTGAATTCTTAGACCTATTTTTACCACTATAACGTGCAACAATTTATGTTTAACAGGTATGACCATATTATATAATACAAATCACTTCTACTGCCAATTTATTTATGATCCCAAGTAACCCAAACCACTCATGGATCAAAGTCATTTACACCACTTTTAGGCTTCACATATTTCAAGAACTATTTATCAATTTTAGGGTTGTACCAAGCACTCTCTCAATTTCAATGTTAAATCGTATGTTATTGCTAGGTTTGAGATAAGATTTATTACCTGGATTCAAAGTGTTTTGGATGTTAAACATAAATAATGTGAAGTTAGCCCAACTTTTATGAGTTTTATGCACTACTGTGGTAAGAACAAGTGGGATTACCTTTTGTAGCTGAGAAAGGAAGTTGAAAATTATGAAATTAGAGGGAGTTTGAAATTTATTAAGAAGTGGGGCTTTGGGGTGCTGGGTTTAGGGTTATATAGAACGGGTAGAGTCAGATAAGGTTGGGTCACATTGGCCTAAACCAGATTTTGAAAATGGGCCCAATAATTATTTTGACCTACTTATGGCCCCCGTAAGTGAGGTCGTAAGTATATACTGCCACTTCTTTTGTCTAATTTCTATGACCCCAAATTATGAGGTTGTAGGTTGTAGGCCCAATAAGTGGGTTTGTATGTACAACTTCAGAAACCTAAAAATTAATATGACACCTACGACTTGAACTTACCTATTGTAGGTTGGACCTATGACCCCCATAAGTAGGGTCATAGGTCCACTTACCTGGACTTTTTTGAATTCTACAATTTTTACTGTGTTCCAAGTGTTTCCCCTTATTTTTAACCTGCAATACAAAAAAATCAAAGTGAACACTGAAACCTTGAGTTGCGTCCCAAGCATCGCTTAATTTAACATCATGACACGACCTGTTTGTGTTGGATACTTTCACTTGACCAACAAACCTATGGGTTGCCTTCCATTGAGCTCCTGATTAACGTCGTGGCATGACTCAGTTGCCTTGGCTAGTCAAACTTTTCGAAGGCTTACATCATCACAAACTTTGAACTCCTCCATACTTCCCATATAGTGTTTAACACGTTAACCATTCACCTTATATAGGGCATCTCTTTCTCGTTTTATTTCAATTGCATCATGAGGAAATACTCTAACCATAGTGAATGTTCAAGACCACCTAACTTTAACTTGTCAGGAAACAAGAAAAGTCTCGAACTATACCACAAGACCATATCACCAGGCTGGAACACTTTTTTCTCAATTTTCTTGTCATGGTAAAAATTCATCTTCTCCTTGTACAAAGCAGAACTGTCATAAGCATGGCAATGAAATTCATCAAACTCATTTATCTTACTTATTCTCAGGTTTACAGCATCACTCCACTCTACATTTATCTTCTTCAATACTCATAGTGCCTTGTACTCAAGTTCAATCATCAAGTAGCATGCCTTTCCATACACAAGCAAATATAGAGAGTCACCTATGGGAGTTCTAAAAGCTACCTATTAAGGCCAAAGTGCATCGTCTATCTTTCTTAACCAATCTTTTTGTTTTCCATTCACAGTCTTCACCAAAATGGACTTGTTACCTTAATTGGAACGCTCAACCTGCCTACTTTTCTGCAAATGGTAAGGTGTTGCCACCGTATGTCTCACACCATTTTTACAAGCAGGAACTTAAATAGATAAATGCAGAAGTGAGACCCACAATCACTAATAATATCACATGGAGTACCAAACTGAGAAAAGTTCTTTTTCTTCAAGAATGCAGTGACACTTTGACCTTCATTATTTAAAAGGACACCCACTTTCACCCACTTAGAAACATAGTCGAATGCCACTAATATGTACTCCATACCATAAGAACTCATAAATTGATCCATGAAATCAATTCCCCAAACATTAAAAAACTCAAACTCAAGAATAAGTGTCATGGGGAGCTCATACTTCCATGATATATTTTCTTGCACTAGTATTGGTCACAGGACCGAGCATAATCATATTCATCTTTATAAATAATCATCCGATGATAACCACATTGCAATATTTTGTGGGGCAGGTACCACCATGGTGACCCCAAACTGGAGAAAAGTGATAGGGCTTAAGAATGTGCATCATCTCTACCTTGGGAATACATATTCAAATCACACCATCTGCACATACCCAAAAGAATAAAATCCCATCCTAGAAAAACTTTTGTAACTCATAAATAAATCATTTTTGTTGCTGAAATGACATGTCTTCTGTTATGAGATCAGTTGCCAAATAATTGGAAATTCAGCAAACCATGGGATTAAGTCTTATGATGCTACCAACACCCGTTCATCTATAAAAGTATCTTCAATCTCAAGAACATTCCCTAATTTAAGAACCACCTCCTCTTTTAGGAGGGATAGATGGTTTACAACCTAATTTTTGGTACCTTTTGGGTCCTTGACCTTGAAGTTGAATTTTTTCAGCATTAGTACCTATCTAATCAGCCTTGTTTTTGCATCTTTATTTGCCATAAGGTACCTCAAGCTTAATGATTAATATACACAATGACTTTGGTCCCAATCAAATATGACCAAAATTTCTCAAAAGCAAACACTACCGCAAGTAACTCCTACTCAGTCACCGTATAATTCTTCTATACAAGGTTGAGTGCTTTACTAGCATAGTAGATGAGATGAAGTGTTTCCTCATGTCTTTGGACCAGGATAGCTCCTAGGGCCACACAAATGGTGTCTAACATCACCTGAAATGGAAGAGTCCTTTCTGGAGATACAATAATAGGAGCATAAATCAACCTCTCTTTTAGGCACTCAAAGGCCTTGAGACAAACATCATCAAACATAAATTTCACCCCTTCTTAAACAATTTGCAAAATGGATTTTAAATTTTAGAGAAGTCCTTGATGATTTGCCCATAGAACCCTGCACCACCCAAAAAAAACTTCGAATACCTTTGACCGAAATATATGGAGGTAATTTTTCAATCACCATAATTTTAGCCCTATCAACCTCTATTCACTTCTTTGAAATTTTGTTACCCAAATATTTTTCATATTTCACCATGAAGTGACACTTCTCCCAATTTAATATCAAGTTGCACTCCTCAAATCTCTAAAGTGTGCCAAATAGGCTAAATAGTCATCAAAAGAATCACCCACAATCGATAAATCATTAATAAAGACCTCTATAGTATCCTCCGCCATATAAAAAAGATGGACATCTTACAACGCTGAAAGGTGGCAGGAGCATTACAAAGTCCCGAAGGCATTCTCTTGAATACGAACGTACCATATAGACAGGTAAAAGTGGTTTTGTCTTGGCCTTCATCGGTAATAGAAATCTGATTATACCCCTAATAACTATGCTACCTCCTAGTCACAGTATCATCTAGAGCCCACTGCTCACTCAAAGAACAAATAGCATAACTACAGGATCGTCTTTCTTCCTCTTGATAGGTATCGAGTATGCCACCCTCATTTGGTATTAGAGACAACCTAAGATTTCAGCAGCTAGCACCCAACGAAGGCTCATAAAAGACACATCGGTAATAGTATCAACAAAAATTTGGTATTTTTATTTAGGGCTCTATAGAATATCTCAAGAAAATTCCTTCCTAAAATTTTGTCATCGGGCACAATCATCAACATCTTCTTGAACCTCAACTATGTCTCGTATAATGCTTCTAAATACAATTGCCTGAAATTATAAATCTTATCTTTCAACTACAACAATCTAGAAAGCATGAAGAATTAATCCAAGAATTATTTCCATAACTCATTCCAAGTAGTGATGGACCAACAAGGTAGTTCCCCTAACCAGAACATCGCTTTACCTATATGAGAGAATTGAAACAACCTGGGTCTAAAAGTTTCATGACTTACCCAGGTAAATATATGAAGTTAAAATTCCAGTGAAATTCATGATGTGCAGGTTTGAATCATCTATTATCAAACTAGTATACACACATTTCAATTAAGCAGTTGAATCATAGCACTCATAATGTCAAACTTCACTCCTTAAGGAAACTAGGAAAGAATGATAGCTCCTGTCTCGATAGGCTCAACACACCCTAAGTCTTCTTATGAATCATAAAAGATTGGTAAATACTGATAATTTACCAGTATTTACCAATAATCGAGCAGTGGCCTGTCTGGCTGTCTCTTGAACACTATGCAGAGGTTGCAAATTCAAGAATTTTGGGTCATCTTAAGCCACATTCTCATGCTATTCCGTCTTACAATTCTATCATAAGGTCTACTACATCTCAATATCAAGTAGGATCGAAGGATTACCTTGACTCTAAGTACTGGGCATACACCAATATATGCCCCAAGAACAATAGAAAACAAAAAAACAACAAACTCAATGAATCAATTGGTAATAATAATCCTCTACAACGATGCCAAAATTTGATGTTGCCAAAATTACACCTCCAAGAAAGTATAATATGGTTGCTGTCAAACAAATAACCCAACAATGGTTCGGGTCAAACCCACATGAAATAGGATAAATTTCTGTCACAAACTTGTTGATGTAATCAAAAAGTGCAAAAAGTAAATGAGAGGACTTTTTTTACTAATAAAAAGATTTCAATAAATCTTGAACAATTTTGGTTGAAATCAATATGAGTCAAACACTAGAATTATTTTCCCCTTAACTTTCTAACTTTACAGACTTATCGTGCTCATCAAACTTTCTTGGTGCCTTGCATGAAGAATGTCGACACCTTTTGGTGAATTTCATTCATCTTCTCTCAATCTTAGAGTGCCGCATTACTAATCCTTTTTCTAGATCCCAAATTAACTATCTCTTCACGATCTCACGTTAATTAGATGAAGGTAGGTAGCTTTAAATTACAATTGTGATCTTCTTTTCCTAATATCATGCTCTCTCTGGAGTTAGTGTCGAATACAGGTGGTTCTTAGCGTCTGTAATAACTAATGAAGAAATCAATACAAAGAAAACCACAATCAAGCAAGACTTTTAACTTCCTATACTTTATTATTCCATCAGGATTCATACAACCCTAGTTAAGATGTTTAGCTTCTCATGTTTGTAAGAACACCTATGAATTCATAATAGACAGTATATGAATAATCTTATAATAAAAAAAGAACGAAAACTACAATCATGAATTAATGTCAAACCATAAGAGTCAAGAAAAAAATTCCAAGATTAAAAGTGTATCTTAGAACTCAATATAATATTATAAGTATAAAAAGTGCATAAACTAATAACAAAACATCAATCGTATATTTATAGGTTACATCAAAAACCTAAGAATCGTAGCCAAAACAAAATATGAGAACTAAGTCGGCACCTAAACCCACATAGGCTCCATAGGTACTACCTATAAACCCTAGGTGGGTTATAGGTCTCAGAGAAAATCAACTGCCTTCAGATCATCCACCAATTGGGGTACCTAAGAGGGTCATAGGTGCCACTTACGCCCTCTAGGTAGCCTTTGTAAGTCTTAGAATAGCTTGGTCATCCTCAGAACTTTTTCCCCTACTACTTATTATGCAATTTAAAAGGGATGTAAGTGACACTATGGCCCATAAGTGGGTTCGTAAGTGGCCTTCCCATCTATATTTCATCTCTTTTTATTTTGTTTTGCTCCAAGCCATGTTTTCCTATAAAGTGACACAAGAAAACATCACATCTAACAAAAATAACCTAAGTAATTACATAATTTCTAATTTTAAGCATTAAAAGTTCCATGAACTATGGAACATCAATGTTCTGTAAAGATATGTTTGATTTGGATAGTCAGGTCGATTTAGATATTTGGCCTTAGTTCAGACTTGTTGGCTTAGTTTCAAATTTGATGCCTTGGGATGGTGGCTTGGAGGTTATAATAGACTTGGAGTGTGGATTGTTACCCATCTATTGGGTTGTTTGGATGGTTGAGATCAGGTAAATCAACCTTAGGGTTGCGATTCAGTTGGGATTTATGGATATCAAGTACATTCTTTGTTTTAGATCTGTCTCAATTGGGGTTTCACCTATAGAATGGATAAGACAACTCTATACCTATTTATTCGATCTTCTTCAGTTCATATTGATTGGGGTCATTAAATGTTTGTACAATAGTCTGTTGGCATGGTGTTGGTTAATCCAGTCTTGATCATAATTTTTCATTTTTGTTGAAATTTTAGGTGATCCACTCAGTAGGAGTAGTATGCTCGAGTTGGATTTATCATGTTTTTATCCTTCATTGGTGAGACATCTGGGAGCGGATCGTTCAACAAGCAGTGTTTGTGCCTTGAACTCCTGGCTAATAGTTTTGAGGATCGTCCAGACCGATTGTAGTATTGGCACATATTGCAGAGCTTGGTCATCTCTATTTGTATGCCACATAGCACCTTATAGGGTTATCCTTATGTTAGCTGTCGTCCATTCGTAGTGGATAAAATTCAATTATTTAAAGTTAGTGTCATAGTTTTGCGCAGACAAGACTCCGGTGACATTCTGCTTTGTTGGAGTAGATATCAGGTTGGGAAAGAAAAAGAGAAGGTCATATTTGGATATTGTGGTTGTTTTTATGACTCATTCCTTGATTTGCCTTTGGTTTTGAGGAGTCTTTGATTGGTAGTACAAGTTTTGTTGTGGTATCAGTGCCTCATGGTTTTGAATTATACGCATCAGCCATCCTCAGTTCAGTTGGTCGTTAAGGTTGAGTTATTGTTGCTTGAGAAAAGAAGAAAGGAAGTTGGTTAAGAAAGAGATATCAATGCAAAATCCCTTGGAAGTATTCTCTTTTTGGAGGTTATCTAGGAAGTCATTCTTAGAGCATACGGGCCTAATGCCTCATATCTTCGAGATTTTGTGATCTTTTTATCCATTGACTTTTGCGGATGAAAGTTCTTTTAGTAGTGAAAATTTTAATGACCTTCTAGGTCATTTCCTCGATATGCATACATTTTTTTGTGTTTTGAGCCTTCCCACATCAGCTACAAGTTATTTATGACTCGATGGAACTATCAGTTAGATTATCAGATAGTTCATTTGAGCTTTCCCACAGCAGTTACACGTTATTTATGACTAAAATAGTGTAATTTTTTAAATTCATTGTTCAAGATCAACTGCGGGACTAAATCATCATAATAGAGTAGAAAGGGTCAAAATATCTCTCAATCAAAGTAAATAGTATTGGTAAAAGTGTGGACAAATTGTGGACCAAAATCAATCATAGTCTAGTTTCCAAGACATCATATTTAGTTCCATAAGCTCATCAATCATTAAATAAGGTGATGTGATTTCCATTATAAAATAATCCATTTTTAAAGTGAAAAGCGGGAATGTCCCTTTTTAAAAAAAATAATTGTGAAATCATGGTTTTGGTTTAAATCATACCACTAAGTGAGAATGAATGCTCATAATAGTGTGAATGTCATCACCAGTATCCAGATAATGCAACAATAGGTGCCCAAGTGTCCATAGCTAGAACCACTCCCTTTCTAAGGGTAGACTACTCACCTGGAGTCCAAAGGTATCATAGTCATGGCCTTGGGCCTAACAATATATAACTAGCATAAAAGTAATACTATGATCTAGGAAACTATGACACAATTAACTAAATATAATGGTAAACCTTATACTAAAGGATCCTTAACCTTGAATTATGGTTAACATGCTTATATCTAGGGTGATATGATTCTATAGCCATAACAAGTATTTTATTTTAAGGGTCGGTCCACCTTTCTATGCCCAAACTCCCAAATAAGGTTGTCATGCTTTATAGTCATAATCACACCTAATAATCCCTACCTAACATAAAATCTACACATACACTATCTCATTGAGAAGAGTAGATCAAAGCCTACTCAATGCTAAATTTCAAGTCTTGAATTATCCCTAAAATGTCTGTCTCGTCTCAATGATCCCAAAATATCATTATGCTATCAATATAATAATATACACGTCAATAGGAGTAAAACGAGACCCATAGTATTACATACATAATCAGGTTGGAATTCGAGTCAAAAATGAGCCCGTACAGCCCATGAATAGAATCTAAAATTGAATCTATCACGAGGTCCCTCGAAGAAAAAGGAATGTGTGATCAAAATTTGAGCACAAATGGAACATAAATCGGTGCCTAAATCAATCCCTAATGTATTGGGATTTAAATACCTAATTTCTAAGAATTCACAAGGAAATGGGATGGAATTTGATAGGAAAAGTAACAGAAAATGACCAAGGAGTGTTGGGATAACTTATCTTAGCTTTAATGGATGATTCCCCATATTTTTCATGCTCTAAGCTCTCAAAAATGAGGGAAAAGAATTAATAAATGAATGGAAAAATTGAGTGAAGAAGGGGGGATTAAACACCCCAAGTCCTGCTAAAGTGGTCACTTTGCCACTTAAGCATTCGGACAAGGACTGGCGGAGGCCACTAAAACGGCATCCTGTCCTCTTTGAGATCTTAAGTGGTCCTCACCCAAAAGGCCGCTAAATAGGATCAATGTTGCTAAGGTGACTACCACTTTAGCTACAAAGTTCTAGTTCAGTAGTTGCACCAGCTGATGCCAAACACCAGATTTAGCTAAGTCCAAATGGACGCCGACCTAGTACTTGGTATTCGTTTGAAACTCCGTGCACACAAGAAACTATACTATTATACCAAATTCGATACTCTAGACTTGATGAAACCATCAAAATTTTCATCCGGGGTCATTTTGACTAAATGAGGGTCTCATACCTATAGTTCCATTATAGAATCTAGCATAGAGCCCAAAATGAGTTGTCATGCCTTGGTACCTAAACCAAAGGTCCCCTAGCCTAAAATCAACATTCAAAAGCTAATAGCATTATCAAAATTCTTATTTGAGGTCATTTACTAGAAGCATTGGTTTAAGGACAATTCCTTATCAATAATAGCTCCAAAATAGGAAAATGAATAATCGAATTGATAGTTATGATAAATTCATAAATTACCTTTTGCTATTGTGGGGAGGTTTGAAATACCGAAAATATGAAAAAATTAAGGAAATGACTTGGAGGGTCATTACAATATCCACTACTAAAAGGACTTTTATCTGTGAAAGTCAATGGATAAAATAAGGTTGAAGCTCAAAATAATGAGGTACTAGGCCTACATTCCTCAGGCATGACTCCCTAGATAACCTCTATGAAGAGACAATGCGTCTAAGGAATTTTTCTATAGGTATTCCCATTTTCAAACAACTTTCTATGTTCACTTTCAAAATGACCATAATTCAACCTCAACAACCAATTGGCCTCCAACTGAACCAAAAATTGATGATGCATAAAAATCCAACAACAACACATCACGTCTCTACAAGAACCACTAAGATAAAACTCAACCAAGGTAAAGTCAACCCAACTCATGAATTATCCGACCAATTCCTATATCCAAATTTAACTTTTCTTTGCCTTTATAAACCTGCCAGTTACTCCAAACAATGCAAAATGTCATCTGAGCCCTGTCTACACAATCCCATCACACTAACCTCGAAGAACTGGACCTAATTCACCAAAAAAAAAAGCATAATGGTAAGCATAAAGATAAGCCCCCAAGGTGCTACCAAGATACATAATTGGAAATAACCAATGTCCGAAATATAAGCCAAAGCTGCTAACTGATCTAGACAACCCTCAAAAATGAAATTCGGGAGTCCGAATCATAAACACTCACAACCGAATAATCTCCCCCTGGGTGTCCTACCAACAGAGGATGAAACTATGCTATGTCCAACTCTAGTACATTTTTTTTCTAGTGTAGATATTCAAAATTTCTAGCAAAGACTGAAAACCTAGGTAAAAAGTTGAAAAACCATCGCCAAGTTCCAATGAGCTATGATTTAAACATCTATTAACCACAATCTATCTGAACTGAAGAAGACCGAATAGGTAGATAAAGAGTATGCTTAGCCAGCCTATAGATGAGAAACCAACTGAGTCAAACTCAAAACGGAGACTACAATCAATTGAGCATAGTATAGTATGAGTACAAAACACATAGTATTCAGTAGGCCTCAGTCGATTGAGCTTCAAGGATAATGCAAGCATAAATACTATGTAAAGCAGGAATATAGACTACTGGAAGCTAGCCAAGAAACTAAACATAATAATGATAGGGAGCAGTAAGGATGAACTTATCCTATCCTAATAGTAATTAGAGCTTAAAGTAAAATATCATATATTACTAGCCTTTATACATAGAAGAGTGATGGAAGGTTATAAAATAGCACAAAACCAAGTATACATATACGACATGAATAGACAAAGAAGAGAGGAATATACGGCGATACCATATATATGCATATATATATATATATATATATATATTGGACTACTCAAAGTAATGACCTAAAGTAACTAACCTAACATCTCAAGGCATCCTAACTAAATAGGAAAGCTAATTCTAGCATAATCAGGGTACCTAACCATAATGTCAAACCATGAGATTACTACCAATAATGTAATTTTCTGTAAAAGAAAGAGGGATAAAAATCATAGCAACAACCTCGGGTACTATTCCATAATTAAACTACCATAAACTATCCATAATAAAAACAATAATGTAACTAGCTAGTACAGGTAAATAATACCTAATCGGGCCCACAAAATCTCAAAAATTTCAATTAACACATCGAAAATAGAAATCATAGCATTTACTTGTACAACCTCCCCATAAGATGATAGATATAATCACCAAAAATATACAGGCAATAAGAAATGCATATGAATAAATGAATATAAGGTAAATCCATAGTACTATAGATGATCCAAGTGCCACAACATAGCAGGTGTATACACTTCCTCCATCTCAACCACGTGCAAAGGCAGGACCTACGACGACCTCTCTTCTCTGACTCTGTGGCTCAAAGATAAAGGGGGTCCTTATGGATTTGGGAATATCTATATACACTACTTTGTCATTTGGGATTTCCATAATTTTCATCATCAAACTACTCCATCCAGTATCAGAGAAATGTAAGTATAATAAGTTCACAGACTTGAACGATGACTAAAAGAGTGAAAGTTTGTAAATCCATTGGTTGAGATCAACCCTAAGACTAAATCTACATAATAAAGCAAAAAGGGTCAAAATATCTCTTAATCAAAGTAAATAGTAGTGGTAAAAGAGTGGATAAACTATAGACTAGAATAAATCTCAAACTAATTTTCAAAACATTATTTTTAATTCCAAAAGATCATCTGTCGTTATATAAGGTAGTATGATTTTCGTTATAAGAGAATCTATTTTAAAAGTGAAAAGTGAAAATAAATCCTTTTTTAGAAAACAAGAGTGAAATCATGGCTTTAGTTGAAATTGTACCCCTAAGTGAGCATGAACTCACATAATAGCTTGTATGTCATCACTATTATCCAAAAGATACAATAATAGGTTCCTAAGTGTTTCTAGCTAGAATCACGCCCTTTCTAAAGGTAGATTACTCACCTAGAATACAACATGTATCATTAAAACAACCTCAAGCCTAATAGTATATAACTAGAATAAACGTTAATACTTTAATCCCTAGAACTATGTACCAATTCACTAAGTCAAATAGTAAACCCTAAATTACAAGATCCTTAACATCAAACTATGGTTAACATGTTTATAGTCTACGATGATAGGATTGTATAGCCCTAACAAGTATTTTATCTTAAGGTTTGGTCCATCCTTTAATCCCTAAAAACCATAAATTAGGTTAGGTCATGATATTTTAGTCATAATCACATCCTATAATCCCAACCTAGCATGAAATATACATATACACCATATCATAGAGAAGAGTAGGCTGAAGCCTACTTTAATGCCAAAATAACAAGTCTTGAATTGTCTGTAAAGAGTTCATCTTTGCTCAATGATCCTGAAATGCTTCCATGCTATCCAAATAATAATCTACACTCCAATAGAAGTAAATTAAGACCTATAGTTTAATAAAAAAAGGTCGCTTCAGAATTTGTCTCAAAAATGGGCCCATAGGGCCCACAAATAGAATCAAACAAATTTAATTTGTTATAAGGCCCCTTGAAGGACTAGGAATGCATGCTCAAAGTAGATCATAAATGAAACATAAATCAGGGCCCAACTCAGCCCCTAAAGTCTTGGGATTTAAAGACTTAATTTCTGGGAATTAACAATGAAATAGGACAGAAATTGATGCGAAAAATAATGGAAAATGACAATGGAGCACTGGGATAACTTAAAATAACTTCAATGGATGATTCCTCATATTTTCAAAGCTCCAAGATCTCAAAAATAAAGGAAAATAATTCAGAAATAAATGGGAAAATTGGGTGAAGAAGGAGGGTTTTAACACCCCCAGGTGCCGCTAAAGTAATAACTTTGACACTTAAGTGACTATAACTTAGGAGGCACATGTTTTCTTAATCAATCGGGAAAGGAAAGGTAGAGGCTACTAAAGAAGTATCCTATCTAATAAAGCGGCGATCACTAGAGCAGACAAGGAGCGCTTAAGTAATCCTCATCTACATAGCAAGGCCTCTAAAGCAGCTCAATGTCGCTTAAATGACTACTGCTTAAGTGACCAAAGGTCCGCTAAAGATGTTGCACCAGTTAACGCCAGGCACCTTATATTGGCTAAGTGTAATAGACTTTGATCGGGTGCTCAAAATTCATTTAGAACTTTATACGTGCAAATAAACTATGCGACTATATAAAATTCGACATTCTGGACTCAATGAAACCATCAAAACATTCATCCAAGATTATTTTGACAAAATTTAAGACCCACACCTATAGTTCTATTTCTCACAGAATCCACCTAATAGCCCAAAACAAGTTGGAAACCTTGGGACCTAAACCCAAGGTCTCCTAGACTACAACAAATGTTTCAAAGCTGATGACACTATAGGAATTCTCATTCGAGGTTTTTTAATAGGAATTTTGGTTCAATACCAATTCCTTTATAGCGATAGCTCTAAAATAGAGAAATGAGCCTACAACCTAAATAAACTGTCCAATAACAAAATCGACAATTTTGGCAAGTCGTAAATGACTTGTAGCTGTCATGAAGAGGTTTACAATTCTAGTAATACATGGAAATTGAGAAAATAACCTGATGGGTCATTAAAGCATGCCAATCTCCCTTTTGTGCTCCATCCAAATAGCATGCTAGAGCTGGAAAATTACTAATTGTCCATAATAAGATTGCACATATTTGGAACATTTATTTTGGATGACCATCATATATTTCTACCCAAAAAAATTATCATAGCTCATTCAAGTCACCAACAAGTGATTGTAGGTACACATCAATATCATTTCACTAAGAGTATGGACCTGAAATGATCGTTCACAATATTATGTACTCCGAAATCATGAAAATTCATGGTGAAAATTACTATTTATCAACATAATAGGCTATGTGTTATGGAAAATTCTCATGGTTCAAAATGAATTGAACTCATCACTTGAAAGACCCAACCTGACATTGCAAGGATCATTTAAGAAAGTTGCGTGCAGAGCATCAAAATTTTTTCAAGCTTCTCCATCATCATGGTGTCTTAAATTTCCATCATTAGTCAATTTAGTAACATTTCATCTCGCTACAGTTGTTGTTTTAGTACACAAACATTATTTTAAGACTGCGCTATAAGGGATGGTATCTCAAAATCACTGCAGGTATTTCTAAAGGTTACAGTAGTTGAACTGTCACAAGAATTCATTCATTTAGAAAACCCACACATAGTGTAATATCTTCCTATGCCATATCTTTTCAAAATAGCATGCAATTATTAGGACATGCCTGTATTTTATCATAATTGACATCCAAATATTTTATCATCGTTTTAGTCTTATTAAAAGACTCAAAAATTTGAGCAAAGAAGAAAACTTCTTTTAGAAAGTCTAATAGATCTGAAAATATCATATTACTCAATCCATGCAGGCTTTAACAAAGTACAATCAAATGATGAAGCTCAATTTTCTGAACTTGTCACACCCTGAATATAACTATTTTATTCCTTCCTTAATGTAACGCCCTGAATCTGGTACTCGGAATACTACAGGATGCTCATGACCCCAAAGGACCAAAGATAACCTATGACTGATATTTGTACCTGTATACTGCATAATATACTATATAATATAGAAACATGAATTAAAAGGCCATAAGGTTCAAAATTGAGACATAATAGCTGATAAAATATAATATCTAGGTGGAGTATGAAATACCCAAAACTAACTAAAATAAACTATTTGCACATACTGTAGTCTGAAAAGACTCTAAAACATAACTGTCTGAATAAGGAGTTGATGAGATATGTCCCCAACTAACTCCAACTAATAAATTAATTAATGATATAATAAAGAAATGGTTATGTCCTTGAAAGATGAGGACTCACTGTTAATTTTGACTGCTGAGACTGGAATGCTACTGATGCTCTGCAGCTCGTGTCTCTAAACCTATGGTATAATACAGCATAACACAAATACTTTAGTACTTTGAATGTACTGGTATGCATATGGGGTAGGATAAATGCATGGGGTTCATATGCATGAACAATACTGACTAACTAACTAATATGAACGTGAGAATGCATGCATAAATACTTAGTAACTATAACTAAGATCGTGATAACATGAATTTACTGATAACTAACATGATTGGTAACTGAGTTTTAATAACTGATATAACTGATAACATGAGTGACTGTATCTGACAATCCTAAATTTGGTAAAACTAGCTGAGCTCCGTACTGTATCTAAGTTGACTGTATTTAATAGTCCTAAATTCTATAGAACTATCTGAGTTCTTTTATTGATACTGATACTAAAACTGTGGGAAGTAGTTATCTAACTGACATGGCCATAATACGCCATTATAGCTAAGTTGGGGTCTAATCTATACTCCCAATGGGTGTCAATACCGCGCCACTAGTAAGGACAATCTATGAGTAACCCTCATATAATAGGTAACACTAGTGAGAACGGTGGGAACCTTTATATAACAGGTTAAGCCACCTCATCTACCCTCATATAGAAGGAAATGATGTCTCAACCAATGCTGGCTACATAGTTCTGGAATACAAGGATTGCTTCTAAGAATCACACCCTCATATAACAGGTGAGTTTCCATACTTGGGTTCACTCGGTGCTAATTTTTACTCTCATCTGAATAGACACTAAACATGATTAACTGAACTGACTGAACTGAGTTTACTAAGTTCCTTTGACTGACGGAATATTACTGAGGTCTGATAACTGACTGAGATTTATTGAAGTTATTAAGTTTTCCTAAGTCATGAAACTAACTGAATTCTACTGAACATAGCTTGATTGAGAGTATCTTAAGAACATGACATAAGCTCTAGGCACACAGCTAATTGTCGAGTACAATTACCCCCTGGACTTAATGGAAAAAAATTGACAAAGCATGGCTTTCTTGAATACATGACCAACATCACAATTTATAATTAACTTATTAAGGCATTTCATCAAACATGTGATATGCATAAACTTGTACATACATAAGGATTGCATAATATCATACTAGTTTGGAACTTTTCCTTCGCATAGGCATTTAATCAAACATATGGTAAGCATAGTATGTGGAGACAACACTATACAACAAATAATCATCATTTCATCATCCAAGGGTTTAATCATAGGTTCACATGAATCTACACCTAGAATAATCAATTCCACATAAAATTGATCACCCAACATGGATATGAATTCAATTGGTCATTATAAACATGAACAAAAGCAAACCCAACATGAAATTCATAAAGAAGTCCATAAAATTGACCTTTGAAAAGAGATTCTTGGGCTTTATGGATGAAGAATTTGAATCTCTTAGTTCTTGAAGAAGATTTGGATTTTGTTGCTTAAGGATTGCTCTTAGGGAGAAAACCCTAATTTTAATATTGTAGAAGAAAAATGAAATTATTTGGTCGGAGATTACTAGGTATATAAACGGGTGGTAAAAGACCAAAAAGCCCCTTTAAAAATAACTTAAAAATAACTGAATAGGATATGCGAGGGCTCGTGCGATGGACCATCGCTATTCGACTGTCCGTTGTTTCAACCGTCATAGGTAGACCAGGATAGGGACTCACTGCCTAAGTAGTGATGGCTTGGGCGACGGTCCATCGCAAGTTCGACGGTCCGTCAACCTGTCCGTCACACCTTATCCAGAAAGTGGTTGTACTGCCTTGGCTACGATCGTCAAGGTGACGATCCTTCACTAGGTCGAAGGTCCATCAACCTAGCTGTCTCACCTGGGCGATTCTGATAGCTCTCGGTAAAACGTTCATAACTTTTCACTCTGATACTGAATTTAGATGAAATTGGCATCGTTGGAAAGATAATTCAATTTCCCATATGATAATATATGAAAATCTTAAAAATTACATGTGTAAAAAATGGATTCCTATTTCAAATCATGTTTCTAACATTCTTGAGATAATTTTAAGCTAGGAAAAAGTATGGAGTATTACAATATCTCCCCCTTGAGAACATTCATCCTTGAATGAGATGAGAGAGAGGGGAGAATATAAACTAATGTATATACTGAACATGAACAATTGGAAAATTACTGACATGACCGATAACTAAACATATCATACTGAACATGCATATCTGATGCATATGTAACTGATTCATGAATACATGACAGAGTGTTCTGATGAACTAAATTTCTTGCAATGAGAATGCAGGCCTGATGCATAATTATATAACTGAACTGATACATGAATGCATGACTAAATATGCAATGGTATTTAATACCAAATTTGTAATGAAATCCTAAACATAAACTGTATACCAAGCTTGTAACTGAAGTCTAAACATGAAACTAAAAAGCTTAAGGAGAACTGTTACCTTGAGCTTGACCTGAGTTGGCAGAAAACTAGTGAGGATACTTGGTTCGCTTATCTGCTTCTGCTTCCCAAGTAGCTCTCTCAACGGAGTGATTTCTCCAAAGAAATTTAACTAGAGGGACTTCTTTGTTCCTCAATCTATGAGTCTGATAGTCTTGGATTTTTACTAGAATCTCTTCATAAGAGAGGTTGTTCTAAACATCTATGCTCTGAATAGGGACTACAATTGTTGGATCACTTATGCACTTCTTCAGCAAAGAGACATGGAAGACTGGATGAACTGAGGCTAGATCTGAAGGCAATTCAAGCTTATAGGCTACCTTGCCAAGATGACTGAGAATTTTGAAGGAACCAATATATCGGGGACTGAGCTTTCCTTTCTTGCTGAATCTCTTCACTCCCTTCATGGGAGATATCTTTAGATAGACATAGTCACCAATCTCGAGCTCAAGATCTTTTCTACGCACATCTGCATAAGACTTCTATTGGCTCTGAGCAGCCTGAAGCATTTCTCTGATTAACTGGATTTTCTCTAAGGTATTGAATACTAAGTCAGGCACTATGATTGAGGCCTCACTAACTTTGAACCAACTGATTATTGATCTACATCTCCTACCATAGAGAGCTTTGAATGGACTCATCTTATTACTTGAATGATAGCTATTATTGTATGCAAACTCAATAAAAGGCAAGTGGTCATCCCAACTACCGGTGAAATCAATTGCACACACCCTTAGCATATCTTTTAAAGTCTGAATTGTCATTTATACATAACCATTTTCTGAGGATAAAAAGTTGTACTGAGATGAACTTGGGTACCAAGACCCTTTTAGAATGCTTTCCAGAAATGAGAGGTGAACTAGGCACCTCTGTCTAAGATAATGAAGGATAGAACACCATGCAATCTAACCAACTCTCTGATGTAGATTTTGGCGTAATGTTGGATGAATAAGAGGTATGGAAAGGAAGAAAATAAGCTAATTTGGCCATCTTGTCTACAATGACCCAAACTGAATTATGCTGATGACGGGTATGAGGAAAACCTATCATAAAGTCTATGTTCACAACTTCCCACTTCTAAGTAGGAATCCTGCATAAAACCACTAGGATTCTGATGCTCTATCTTAACCTGCTGGCATGTAGAGCACTTAGCCATAAACTCTGCAATATCTATCGTTATCCCACTCCACCAATAGATTTCTCGTAAGTCACAGTACATCTTTGTGGAACCTGGATGAATAGATGCGCACCATGCATTTCTGCAAGAATTCGCAACCTTAAGTCATCTATGTATGAAACACAGAGATGACCTTGACAACGAAGAACACCATCTCCCCCTTGGGAGAAAACCTCTATTTTTTTATTCTGAACTGACTCTTATAGCTTGACAAGGCTAGGATCCTTATCTTTCTTTTCTTTCACCTCAGAAACTAGAGATGATTCTGAACTATTCTCAACCCATATGTCACCCTCTTCAGTATCGACTAAGTAAACACCTAGTCTGGAAAGATGATGGATTTCCTAAGCTAACTTCTTCTAACTTCCCTCAACATGAGCAACACTACCCATAGACAGTCTACTGAGAGCATCATCCACAATGTTGGCCTTGCCTAGATGATAAAGGACACTCATGTCATAATCTTTCAAGAGCTCTAACCACCTTCTCTAACAAAGATTGAGATTTTTCTATTAAAATATATATTGGAGACTCTTATAATTTGTGAACACATGCATATGAACACCATATAGATAATGCCTCCAAATCTTTATGGCAAAAACTATGGCTACTAACTCTAGATCATGAGTACGATAATTCTTCTTATGGGGTTTAAGTTGTCTGGAGGCGTAGGCTATGACCTTAATATGCTATATGAGGACACAACCCAAACCTACTCTGGATGTATCACAATATACTACAAAACCATCTGGAAGAGCTAGGACTGGAGATGAGGTGAGTCGAGTCTTCAACTCATGAAAGCACTTCTCACAAGTATCTGACCACTGAAACTTGACTTTCTTCTGAGTCGATATGGACATAGGGGATGCAATTGAAGAAATTGCCTTAACAAACTGCCTATAATAGCCAGCTAAACCCATGAAACTCCTGATATCTAATGGAGAGATAGGTCTGGGCTAGTTTCTTACCGCTTTGGTCTTTTGAGGATCTACTCTAATACCATCACCTGAAATAATATAGCCTAGGAATACTACTAACCTTAGCCAAAATTCGAACATACTGAATTTGGCGAACAGCTGATCATCTCTGAGAGTCTGAAGTTTGATTCTGAGATGGTCTGCATAATCATGCTCACTGCGGGAATAGACCAGAATATCATCTATGAAGACTATGACAAACATGTCCAAGTACTTCTTGAACACATGGTTCATCAAGTCCGTGAAAGCTGTTGGGGCATTTGTAAGACCAAAGGACATAATCAGAAACTCAAAGTGACCATACCGAGTACGAAAGGTAGTTTTTGGAATGTCACATTATCTAATTCTGAGTTGATGATAGTCAGATCTGAGGTCTATCTTAGAGAAATAGCTGGCACCCTAAAGTTGGTCAAATAAGTCATCGATTATAGGAAGAGGATACTTGTTATTGATCGTGACTTTATTGAGCTGACGATAATCAATATACATTTTAAGATAACCGTCTTTCTTTAACTTGAATAAGACTGGCATACCCCACGGGGACACACTAGTCCTAATGAATCCCTTATCTAAGAGATCCTTTAACTGTTCTTTCAATTCTCTGAGTTTTGCTGGTGCCATTCTGTATGGAAGAATAGATATAGGTTGAGTATCTAGAAGAAGATCAATGTCGAAGTCTATTTCCCCTTTGGGAGAAATTCCTGGAAGATCTTCGGGAAAGATATCTGAATATTCATTAATTACTAGGACTGATTCAATACTGGGAGTTATGGAACTAGTGTCCTTAACTCAAATAATATGATAGACACATCCCTTAGATATCATATTCCTTGCCCGAAGGTAGGAAACAAGCTGACTTCTGAAAGCAGATGTACTACCCTTTCACTCTAGGACAGGTTCATCCAGAAATTGGAACTGGACTATTCTATTTCTGCAGTCGACTGTGGCATAGCAGTAATGAAGCCAATCTATGCCGATAATGACATCAAAATTAGTCATCTCTAATTTGACTAAGTCTGTTGAAGTGACTTTCTGAAATATAATAATCGGGTAGTTCTTGTATACCCATGGGGCTATAATGGTTTTACCTACTGGTGTGGAGACTAAAAAAGGCTCTTCTAGAATTTTAGGACTTACTCCAAAATCAACTGCTATATAGGGAGTAATAAAAGACAAAGAAGCTCATTTGTCTAGAAAAGCATAAACATACACATGAAAGATCTATACCATACCAGTAACCACATCAAGAGAATTTTCTTGATCTTTCCGGGACTGGGAGCATAAAGTCTATTTAGGTGTTTCCCACTAGTAGGGCTGGAGGAGGTACCCTGCTAGTTTGGACGACCAGACTGAGCTAGGTAATGGTTCTGTCGACCCTGAGGACCTAGCTGAGGACAGTCTCTAACTCTGCGGCTTGGCTTGCCATACTTAAAACAAATACCACTACCAGCTCTGAATTTACCCTGATAGTGCTTTCCATAAGTCTGGCAAAGAGGACAGGTATAGGAACTACTAACACTGCCCTGAGACTTAAAGCCTGGCACTTTATCTTTGTTACCCTTCCTAAACTTAGGAGTTGGAGCACTAGCTGAAGAAGGAGCTGGAACTGATGACTTAGGATGAAACTGAGAATGGTTTCCTCCTTCTAATTTGGGCTGAGCAAAGTTGAAACTACTTTTCCTTGCTTTCTTATTTTTCTTCTCCCTCATCTTAATCTTTTGATCCTCTATCTGCTGAGGATGAGTCATAAGCCTGGCTAAAGTAATATCACTATTCAACATCATATATCTATACTCGTTGACCACACTATCATTTACCTCAGACACAAACTTACTCATCTTAGCCCTACAGTCTGCAACCATATGAGGGGCATATATGGCTAATTGAGTAAAATTAACAGAATACTATTTCACCGTGATGTTACCCTGCCTGAGGTTAATGAATTCTAACACCTTAGCTTCTCTCAGCTCTAGGGGAAAGAACCTCTCTAAGAATGCAGTGACAAACTCCTCCCACTCAATAGACCCTGCATCATCTGTCCATTATGACTTTCACTATTTATACCATGTGTGAGCAACATCCTACAAATGATATGCTGTTAGCTCAACACTCTCAACAGCTGAAACCTCCATAACATCAGTAACCTTCTAAACCTGATCAATGAATTCCTGAGGGTCTTCATCTAACTTAGACCCAAGAAAGGATGGAGGATTCATTCGACTGAAGTCTTGAATCTTGGATGCATCTGAATTAGCCACTAGGTTGGTAGGAACAACTGTTGGTTGTTCATTCTGAGCAGCAACTGACTGGGCAAGAGTGGTGAATGCATCTTTGAACTCTACATGAGATACATGTTTGCCCAAAGATACTTCATGCTGAGGGGCTGACTGATTCCCGTTTCTTTTTTTTGGAGGCATGTTCTATAGAAAAAGGGAGAAATGGATTAGACTAAGAGATTGACATGAGATTATGCTCACTGGCATGACATGAATACTGAAAGAAGGGAAATTGTTCCTAAAACATCTTATATCCTCTTGCACATAAATGTGGCGCGCAAATCATCCATGTACAAGACTCTACTAGATGTGGCTTCCAGACTTCCTAGGATACTATTGAAAACCTGGCTCTGATACTAAGTTTGTAACGCTCTGAATCTAGTACCCAAAATGCTACACGGTGCTCATATCCCCGAAGAATCACAAACTAACCCATGACTGATATCTGTACCAGTATACTGCATAACATACTATATAATGCGGAAACATGAACTAAAAGGCCATAAGGTTCAAAACTAAGACATAATATCTGATAAAATATAACATCTGGGTGGGGTATGAAATACCCAAAACTAACTGAAATAAATATTTGAACATACTGTAGTCTGAAAAGACTCTAAAACATGACTGATTGAATAAGAAATTGATGGTATATTTCCCCAACTAACTCCGACTAATAAATTAATTAATGAGATAATAAAGAAATGGTTATGTCCTCGAAAAATGAGGACTATCTTCTAACTCTAACTGCTGAGACTAGAAGGCTACTGATGCTCTGGAGCTCGTGTCTCTGAACAAATGGTATAAGATATTGTAGCGCAAATGCATCAGTACTTTGAATATAATGGTATGAACGTGAGGTAGGCTAAATGCATGGAGTTCATATGCATGAACAATACTGACTAACTGACTAATATAAACGTGAGAATGCATGCATGAATACATAGTAACTATAACTGAGATCATGATAACATGAATTTACTGATAACTAACATGACTGGTAACTGAGTTCCGATGCCTTATATAACTGATAGCATGAATGACTGTATCTAACAGTCCTGAATCTAATGGAACTAGCTAAGCTCCATAATGTATCTAAGTTGACTGTATATGAATGTCTTAAATTCTGTAGAACTATCTGAGTTCTTTTATTGATACTGATACTAAAACTGTGGGAAGTAGTTATCTAATCGACATGCCCCAAATATGCCAATATGGCTGAGTTGGGGTCCAATCTATAACCCCAATTGGACCGGTGTCAATAGCATTGCCCTTGTAAGGACAATCTATGAGTAACCCTCATATAACAGGTAACTCTAGTGAGAATGGTGGGAACCCTCATATAACAAGTTAAGCCACCTCGTATACCCTCATATAGCTGGCTATGATGTCTCAACCTATGCTAGCTATATAGTTCTAGAACACAATAATTGTTTCTAAGAATCACGCCCTCATATAACAGGTGAGTTCTTTTTCTTAGGTTCACTCGGTGCTAATTTCTACTCCCATCTAAATAGACACTAAACATGGTTAACTGAATTGACTGGACTGAGTTTACTGAGTTCCATTAACTGGCAGAATATTGCTGCGGTCTAATAACTGACTGAGATTTACTGAAGCTACTGAGTTTTCCTAAGTCATGAAGCTGACAGAATTCTACTAAACATAGCTTGTAGGCTCTAGGCCCACAACTAATTGTCAGGTAAAAGTACCCCCAAGACTCGATTGAAAGAAACTGAGAAAGCATGACTTTCTTGAATACATAACCAAAATCAAAATCCTTAATTCATTTATTAAGGCATTTTATCAAACATATGATATGCATAAACTTGTAAATACATGAGGATTGCATAATATCATACTAGTTGGGCACTTTTCCTTCGCATAGGCATTTAATCAAGCATATGGTAAGCATAATTTATGGAGACAACATTATACAATAAATAAACATCATGATTCAACTCCAATTTTATCTTCCAAGGGTTTAATCATCGGTTCACATGAATCTAAACCTTTACAAACCAATTCCACATAAAATTGATCACCCAACATGGATTAGAATTCAATTGGTCATTATCAACATTAACAAAACCAAACCTAACATGAAATTCATAAAGAAGTCCATACACTTGAACTTTGAAAAGAGATTCTTCGGCTTCATGGAGAAAACCCTAATTTTAATATTGTGGAAGAACAATAAAATTATGAGCCTTGGACAGATATTACATGATGGGTGGTAAAAGACCAAAAAGCCCCTTTAAAATGACTTAAAAATAACTGAATTGGATATGTGATAGCTCGTGCAATGGCCTATCGCTGGATGGACGGTCCATCATTTTGACCATTGTAGGTGGACCAGGATAGGGACTCACTACCTAAGTAGCGATGGCTTGGGCGATGTTCCATCGCAAGTTCAACGGTCCTCCAACCAGTCTGTCGTACCTTATCCAGAAGGTTGCCATATTACCTTAGCTGCGATGATCAAGGCAATGGTCTATCTCTAGATTGAAGGTCCGTCAACTTGGCCGTCCCACCTAGGTGATTCTAACAGCTCTCGATAAAATGTCCATTACTTTTAACTCCAATACCAGATTTAGACGAAATTGATATCGTTGGAAAGCTAATTCAATTTCCCACATTATAAAAAGTAAAAATCTTTAAAACTCCATGTGTACAAAAATGGATTCTTAATTCAAAGCAAGTTTCTAACATTCTTGAGATCATTCCGAGCAAGGAAAATTATGGGGTATTACAATATATCTCTCCCTTAATAACATTTGTCCTTGAATGAGACTGAGAGAGTGGGAAGAATATAAACTGACGTACATACTAAAAATGAACAATTGGAACATTACTGACATGACTTTTAACAGAACATGTCATACTTAACATGCATATTTGATGCATACGTAAAAAATTCATGAATGCATAACTGAGTTTTCTGATGAACTAAATTTCTCACAATGAGAATGCATGTCTGATGCATAATTATATAACTAAACTGATATATTAATGCATGACTGAATATGCAATGGTATTTAATACCAAATTTGTAATGAAATCCTAAACATGAACTGTATACCAAGCTTGTAACTAAAATCTAAACATGAAACTGAAAAGCTTAAGGAGAACTGTTACCTTCGGCTTGACCTGAGTTGGCAGAAAAGAGGTGAGGATACTTCGTTTGCATATCTACTTTTGCTTCCAAAGTAGCTCCCTCAACGTACTAATTTTGCCAAAGAACTTTGACTAGAGAGACTTCTTTGTTCCTTAGTCTACGAGTCTGATAGTCTAGGATTTTTACTGGAATCTCTTCATAAAAGAGGCTATTTTGAACATCTATGCTCTAAATAGGGACTACAACTGCTGGATCCCCTATGCACTTCTTGAGTAAAGAGACATGGAAGACTGGATGAACTAAGGCTAGATTTGAAGGCAATGCGAGCTTATAGGCTACCTTGCCAAGACGATTGAGAATTTTAAAAGGACCGACATATTGGGGACTGAGCCTTTCCTTCTTGTTGAATCTTTTTTCTCCCTTCATAGGAGAGATCTTTAGATAGACATAGTCACTATTATTGAACTCGAGATCCTTTCTATGCACATCTGCATAAGACTTCTGTTGGCTCTGAGCAGCCCGGAGTCTTTCATTGATCACCTGGAATTTCTCTAAGGCATTGAATACTAAGTCAGGCCCTATGACTAAGGCCTCACTAACTTTGAATCAACTAATTGTAGATCTACATCTCCTACCATAGAGAGCTTTGAATGGAGCCATCTTATTTCTAGAATGATAGCTATTGTTGTATGTAAACTCAATAAAAGGCAAGTGGTCATCCCAACTACCGACTGAAATCAATTGCACACGGCCTTAGCATATCTTCTAAAGTTTGAATTGTTCTTTCTACATGACCATCTGTCTAAGGATGAAAAGATGTACTGAGTTGAACTTGGCTACCAAAATCCTTTTGGAATGCTTTCCAGAAATAATAGGTGAACTGGGTACCTTTGTCTATGATAATGGAGGATAGAACACCATGCAATCTAAACAACTCTCTAATGTAGAGCTTGTCATAATCTTGGCCGAATAAGAGGTATGGAAAGGAAGGAAATGAGCTGATTTGACCATCCTGTCTACAATGACCCAAACTAAATTATGCTGATGATGGGTACGAGGCAAACCCATCACGAAGTCTATGTTCACAACTTCCCATTTCCAAGTAGGAATACTGAACCCCAGTATGGAACCACTAGGATTCTGATGCTCTATCTTAACCTGCTGACATGTAGAGCACTTAGCCATAAATTCTGCAACATCTGTCGTCATCCCACTCCATCAATAGATTTCCCATAAGTCGCAGTACATCTTTATGGCCTCGAGATGGATAGAGTAATGCGCACCATGCACTTCTACAAGAATTCACTACCTTAAGTCATCTACACCTGGAACACAGAAATGACCCTGACAACGTAGAACACCATCTCCCCTTGAGAGAAAACCTCTATTTTCTAATCCTTGACTGACTCTTTCAACTTGACTAAACAAAGGTCTTTATCTTGCTTTTCTTTCACCTTAGAAACTAGAGATAATTCTGAACTTCTCTAAAAACATATATCACCCTCTTCAGTATCGACTAACAGAACAGCTAGTCTGGTAAGCTAATGGATTTACTGAGATAACTTCTTCTTACTGCCCTCAACATGAGCAATACTACCCATAGACAATCTACTGATAGCATTATCCATAACTTTGGCCTTTCCTGGATGATAAAGGACATTCATGTCATAATCTTTCAAAATCTCTAACCACCTTCTTTGACGAAGATTGTGATCTTTCTGTGAAAAGACATATTGGAGACTCTTATAATCTGTGAACACATCTACATGAACACCATATAGATAATGCCTCTAAATCTTTGACGAAAAAACTATGGCTTCTAACTTGATCATGAGTAGGATAATTCTTCCCATGGGGTTTAAGCTGTCAGGAGGCGTAGACTATGACCTTACCATGCTGCATGAGGACACAACCCAAACCTACTCTGGATGCATCACAATACACTACAAAACTATATAAACCATCTGGAAGAACTAGGATTGGAGCAGTGGTGACTCGAGTCTTCAACTCCTGAAAATACTTCTCGCAAGTATCTGACCACTAAAACTTGACTTTCTTCTGAGTCAATATGGACATAGGGGATGTAATAGAATAAAATCCCTTAGAAAAACCGCCTATAATAGCCAGCCAAACCCAAGAAACTCCAGATATCTAATAGAGAGATAGGTCTGCGATAGTTTCTTACCGCTTTGATATTTTGAGGATCTACTCTAATGCCATCACCTGAAATGATATGGCCAAGGAATGCTACTAACCTTAGCTAAAATTCGCACTTACTAAATTTGGCAAACACGTGATGACCTCTAAGAGTCTGAAGTTTGATTCTGATATGCTCTGCATGATCACGCTCACTACGGGAATAGACCAGAATATCATCTATGAAGACTATGACAAACATGTCCAAGTAATTCTTGAACACATGGTTCATCAAGTGCTGAAGTAACCATACCGAGTATGAAAGGTAGTTTTTGGATTGTCATATTGTCTAACTCTGAGCTGATGATAGTCGGATCTAAGGTCTATCTTAGAGAAATAGCCGGTACCTTAAAGTCGGTCAAATAAGTCATCAATTCTTGGAAGAGGATACTTGTTCGTGACCATGACTTTATTGAGCTAACGGTAATCAATAAACTATCTGCACATACAGTAGTCTAAAAAGACTCTAAAACATGACTGTCTAAATAAGAAGTTAATGGGACATGTCCCCAACTAACTCTAACTAATAAATTAATTAATGAGATAATAAAGAAATGGTCATGTCCTCTAAAGATGAGGACTCACTGCTAACCCTGACTACTGAGACTGGAATACTACTGATGCTCTGAAGCTCGTGTCTTTGAACCTATGGTATAAGATACCATAGCGCAAATATGTTAATACTTTAAATATATTGGTATGCATGTGAGGTAGGATAAATGCACGGGGTTCATATGCATGAATAATACTGACTAACTGACTAATATGTAACCCCAAATGGACGAGTGTCAATACCGCGCCACTAGTAAGGATAATCTATGAGTAACCCTCATATAACAGGTAAATCTAGTGAGAAAAGTGGAAACCCTCATATAAAAGGTTAAACCACCTCATCTACCCTTATATAGTTGGCTATGATTTCTCAACCTATGTTCGCTACATAGTTATAGAATTCAATGATTGCTTCTAAGAATCACACCCTCATATAACAGGTGAGTTCCAATCCCTGGGTTCACTCGGTGTTAATTTCTACTCCCATCTAAATAGAAACTGAACATGATCAACTAAATTAATTGGACTGAGTTTCCTGAGTTCCATTGACTGATGGAATATTACTGAGGTCTGATAACTAACTGAGATTTACTAAAGTTACTGAGTTTTCCTAAGTCATGAAACTGACAAAATTCTACTAAACATAGTTTGACTGAGAGTATCTTGAGAACATCACATAGGCACTAGGCCCACAACTAATTGTCGGGTACAAGTATCCCCAGGAATCGATTGAAAGAAACTGGCAAAGTATGACTTTCTTGAATACATGACCAATATCACAATCCATAATTCATTTATTATGGTATTTTATCAAACATGTGATATGCATAAACTTGTACATACATAATTATTGCATAATATCATACTAGTTGGGCAATTCTCCTTCGCATAGGCATTTAATCAAACATATGGTAAGTATAGTATATGGATACAATATTATACAATAAATAAACATCATGATTCAACTCCAATTTTCTTATCCAAGGGTTTATTCATAGGTTCACATAAATCTACACCTTTACTAATCAATTCCACAAAAAATTGCTCACCCAACATGGATTAGAATTCAATTGATCAGTATCAACATGAACAAAATCAAACCCAACATGAAATTCATAAAGAAGTCCATACACTTGAACTTTGAAAAGAGATTCTTTGGCTTCGTGGATGAAAGGAGTCAATGAATGAACACTATGCATCCCTGGTAGTGAGTTTCTTGAAGTTCATGAACTTACAGAATTTGAATCTCTTAGTTCTTGAAGAAGATTTGGATTTTGTTGCTTAAGAATTGCTCTTAGGGAGAAAACCCTAATTTTAATATTGTGGAAGAATAATGAAATTATGAGCCTTGGTCGGATATTACTAGGTATATAAAAGGGTGGTAAAAGACCTAAAAGACCTTTTAAAAATTACCTAAAAATAACTAAATGGGATATGTGACGGCTGGTACGATGGCCCATCGCTGGATCGACGTTCCATTATATCGACCAAGATAGGGACTCACTGCCTAAGTTGCGATGGCTTGGGCGATGGTCCATTGCAAGTTCGATAGTCCGTCAACCTGTCCATCGCACCTTATCCAGAAGGTGGTCGTACTGCCTTAGATGCGATGGTCAAGGCGACGGTCCGTTGCTAGATTGAAGGTCCATCAACCTGGCAATCGCTCTTGGGTGATTCTGACAGCTCTTGGTAAAATGTCTATAACTTTTCACTCCGTTACCGGATTTAGATGAAATTGGTATCGTTGGAAAGCTAATTCAATTTCCCACATGATAAAAAAGTGAAAATCATAAAATTATATGTGTAAAAAAATGGATTTCTATTTCAAAGCAAGTTTCTAACATTCTTGAGATAATTTCAAGCTAGGAAAAAGTATGGGGTATTACACTCGACTAATCTAAAAAATCTTTTTGCATCTTCAGATTGTCCATCTCTTACTCATTCTTCATGGCCTACATCATCCTTTTTATTTTAAAATATATCATGAAGCAGTCCATCAATATCATCATGACTATTACAATCTTCACAATTACTTATTGGAGGATACTCGTTCCCTATGAGAAATTCACTTATCATATTGTTCAACAAATTCTTTTCCAAACAAGTGATCCTCCTTCATATTTCTCTAATGCCAATGACGATTCATACAATCATCATAAGGGAACAATATTTCATTTCTCTTAGTAGCTCATTCAAATGCCTTATAAAGAAAATCTTTCACTTCATTTATGAACTCAAACGATCTTCTTCTTAGACTCAGCAAATTATATATAAATTATTTATTGTAATTTATGTGACATAAGAAATTAAAAAAATTAGATTTTTGATAAACTATGAAACATAAAAGGCAATAATGCTCAACAAGCACACTATCAATTTCAGTAATCACTTCACAGTAGTATTGCACATTGTTAACTTAAAGAGAAGATTGATTAACAATTAGGAAATAAGTAACTTAAATTTACTAAGATGACACACTAGCAAACCACAATAGTTGATCAAATATTTTGACACTTCAAGAAAAGACATTGTTGGACTTAAGTGTTTTGAACAAACAATGATGGTCACTATCTTAGTATGAAACTAATACATTTTGATTCAAAAGAAAATATATCGAATTACCCCTGAACTTGCAGCCAAAACTTACTTTAGACTCTTAACTAGTCGGGAAATTATATACCCCTTTAAAAAATTTTAAGTGAATTAAATATTCCCCTAAAAATATATTACCACTCACACAAAGGGAGGAGCACTACACACGCGTCCACGTCATTGTCATGTCACTTCCACGTCACTGCCACATAAATATTTATTTAAAAAATGATGCCACATATATATATATATATATAAAATTAAAAGAATAAAAAAATCCCTTTCTTCTTCACAGCCCCCACCCCTCCTTCTTCTTCAGTTAGATCCCCCCACCCCCGCCCCATTCTTCAACCCCCTGCACCCATTTTTTTCTTCTTCTAAGACCATGCCTCCCCACCCCACCCCCATTTCCTCTCTTTCTCCCCTTCCAACCCCTACCCCTGCCACGAGAATGCCTTTTCCTTCAATTTTTTTTTATTAACACTATCAAGAGAACAACCATAAAGACATCAATTTAAGGTTTTTCCTCCTTTAAAATACTATTTCAACCTTCAATTCTAACTCCATCAACGTATTTAACAGTCAAAATTAACAAGGATTCTATGTGTGAATAAATAATTTTTTGAAAAAGATTTCATCATTCTAGGAACGATTTCATCATTCTAGAATAACTTTTTTAATCAAGAATTTATAAATTTTGTATCTTTTAATCAAGACAAGTTGTTGCTCTGTACAAAAGATATGCAACAAATCATTACAAAAACCACTATACATACTGTAAGAACATCCAAACTAGTTGGGAACGAATTAAGTTTCCTACTTTAGATAATGTACAACAAAATAAAAAAGCAGCCGCAACTTAGACTTTTTAACCAATAGCATTCCAATCTTTTGGGTTCAACCACCCTTCTGCTTCATTTTTCATAATCGAATTTTGTATTCAACCACCTTTGTCAAAAGGCAAAACAGAATTATTAAAACAACAAAGTTGTCAACTTTGAGATAATTTTGACACAAATTTTCTATCAAGTACCATAAATTTCACAAATTTTTAACTCAAAAACATAAAAGCTCCAGTTCACAAACTTCTCAAAATATTCAATTTCACCTTTTATGAAATTTCTCATGGCTTTGCCTCAGATAAAGAAATAAAGAAA
>NC_061119.1:83505524-83782006 GCF_002878395.1 Capsicum annuum | reverse complement strand
GGGAATTCGGAAAAGATGAAGAAGATGGTTACTTTATATATATATATGTATATATATATATAATAATAATAATAAAAAAAAAAAAGTGGGCCCCTTTTTAGAAAAGAAAAATTTCACTCGCTTTTCTTTTTTTTTTTCACGTCAGCCGTGGAGGGGAGAATTAATTCACTTGAAAGTTGTGAAGGGGGACAGATAATTGCTCGATTCGTTTAGGGTTGAAAGTAAGTTTTGACGACAAGTTTGCTGGGGGAAGGGGGTTAATGTATTTTCTCTTGATTTAGTGTTATTTATCAAGACATGATTAAGATGCTACACTTTATTATAATACGCCTTTACATTTCAGTGGCTACAACTACATACTCCTAGTCATAATATCTTCAAAATGATTTAATCAAAACATTTAAAATAAAAGTTTCAAAGGTAATATCTAATTATATTAAATTAGTTCTAACTTTATTATAATAACCTCAATAAGTTTATCATGATTCACAAATTTATGTTGTCAACAATTTAAGAAAATTTGAGAAAGGTGAGATAGTCACATAAAATATTATTAAAAATAAAAAAGTTCTAGCTTAAACGTACACTACCTAATCTAATAGATCATGCATTAAAAAAGCCAACATCAATTACATGAGAGATTTGATTTATAGTAAATAATTTCATCATAGCTACCATCAACACTTAGTAACCCAAACCAATTATCAAAAATTAAAAACAAACAGAAAAAATCATGCAATAGAAAATCCAACATCAATGACAAGAGAAATATGATCTATAGCAAACAATTTCACCATTGCTACCAACAAAATTAAGACTCACATTAGCAACATTCTAAATAAATTTAGATTAGTATACATTGAGAAAGTCCAGATTTCAATAAGGAATATTCAAAGATTTAACGAACTAGATCAAGAATTCATTGGATCGGTGAACAATAGTAACTTGTAGATCTCCAACAGATGAATGTTCTTCAATAGTCGATCCAAAAATGATGAGACTATAGAAAATTGAGTTGTTTTTCTACAAACATGAAATAGTCTGGGGAATGATTAAAATTACCATGCCAAAGTCTTAATTAAAATACTCGTGAAATGAAAATAGTACACAGAAGCTTTGTTCAATTCAAATAAGAATAAAGTCTATTTTGGTCAGACTCTTTTAAAATTTCAATGTAAGTGTAAGATCCTCCACAAGTAGTGCACTTTTGATGGATCAAAAATGATTATATTAATTTATTTGGACAGTTCGACCAATAGAGAATAAAATACTTACCAAGTGTAGCTTTACATAATAACAATAGTTCAAATTACATTCAGAAGCTTTACATCCATGCCAAGTCACAAATACATTATGCATAAATTTTGGCAAAATGACACCATTTTTGTCATGCCTCAAAATATGAGTGACACATGATGTGACAACTAATGTATTTTAATTTTGACTGAGCAACTAATTAATTATAGTTAACAATATCCATATAAATATATATTAAAGTTAAATATATTACATCGACTCAATGAAGAAATGTCAGTAAAGGAATGACCTTGAATGAAAAAACTATTCTTTTTTAAAATTTAATTAAAAAACCTAAACATGAGATTACTGGATCAAATAGTCCTCTTCATATAAAAGATTATTTTTTAGTTAAGTCTTCACCAAAGCATAGCCAAAATTAGTTGATGACAGTTCAATAAAACAGATTCCATGATTTAATAGACATACTAAGTAGGTGAAAGAGATTGATACACTAAGTAAATCTAATAGATTAGCAAAAATTATTAACTTAAATCAAAGAGATAACAAACTAAATAAGCTGTGAGCCAGTCAAAATCAGTAACATAAAAAAAGAGATGTCACACAAAGTAAACCAACATTTTAGCCAATGTTTGAACACTTCAAGAAAACAGAATCAATAATTAACTATATTGAAGAAACAATGGTCATTTCTTACAAAGAAGTTGATACATTTAAATCTAATTTTATGAACACTCGAGAAAGGCGAAACACTAACTATTAACAGAAAATAAAAAGGATAAAATTTCAATTCACTTTGAACTAACTTTAAAATTATGCATTAAAAATTCAAGACTAACGGTAGAGAAATTTGATTCCAGTAACCAATTTCACCAAAGCTGTCAGCAAAAATTTATTCACACAAATCGATTATCAAATAATAAAAAAAATGGATAAAAAAACACTACCAGATTTATTAATAACTACTTTAACAGCAAATTCAACATCAATCCACATTGAACAATCTAGCAAAGATTTTATTAACAATAAATTAAGACGACGCTCAGTAGCTATTTAATAACACATAAAATAAAAAAAAATCATAATTATGTCAAACCTAATATATCAAATTAAGATCACAAATAATAACTAATTTAATAGCATATGCAACAACAAAATTTCACAATTATACCATACCTAACAACTAGAAATTAACACCATCACACACCGGCAACTAAATCGTACATGCAATAAGGAAATTCAATGATTTTACCATACCTATAAATTAAAACCAACAAACAAGAGTAACTAAAATCACACAAACCCTCAAGGAAATTAGAAGAGTTTATAAATTTTAGCTCTAAATAGTCAAATACGAGTAGAGATTAGCTCAAATATGATAATATTGGCTCAAATTTACAGCAAAATAAAGATTAAAGAAGAGAGAAGTGAGATTTGATCTTGAGAGAGGTTGGAGAGATAAAAGAGTGTGTTTCATGTCAGTAAGGTTGCTAAAATAAGTGTGTAATTTTATATATCTAGTTTCAAAAATGGATTTTAAGAAATAAAAAAAACATAACCACTGACGGGTGATAAATATTATTGAGTTGAAATGTGGAGAAAAAATTTGATGGATTTGTATGTTGTTTCAATAAATAAAATTTTTCAAACAACTATTAGAATAGATAGTTATACCGCAAAGGTTCTTTAAACAATTGCTATAGGAAGACTTATTTGGCAATGATCATATGATTAAGTCGTGTTAATAGCTATCAAACTATTTAGCAATGCTCATAATCATTAAAATAGATTATTTTAACAACGATTATAAAACGATTACTAGCGTGTATATTCCCATAGGTTAATTTTTCAGTAGTGATTTGAATGGGTCTCATTTTTATCCTGTCCATTGAAAGATATCTTAGTTTTAGAATCAGGTTGACCTGCTAAATAATAATTTCCAAGTAAAACTTTCATACCTCACAAGCGCAAGAAATTAAAATTGAGAAACATAGAAAAAGAATATGTAAAAAAGAAAAGACAAAAATTGAAGGCATTGATTGAGTACAAAAACAAAATATCCTCCGACTTCTTAAGCCTTTTTACCTCTTGCATTAGATATTTATCCAAAGTATCTCTATCTCATAGCTTTTCTATAACTATCTTTAAAAGGTTTATCTTAACTTCTATAATTGTTAATATTTTTTATTAACTGCTTATAATTTTTGACTTTTATTCTTTACCAAATTAGAAAAAATTATTTGTTTTAATATTTCTACACAAATGTATGTCAAGGATTTCTTGACAACAACTTTACCAATTACTCTAAGGATCCTCCTAAAAAACAAGCTAATAGCAATCAAAATAATTGACTCAACGTATAATTGTTACTCATCTTTGAGAATTTTGATAAACAGTGTTGAAGGACTTAGGAGAAGAGGAAAAATTCTTTAAAAAAATACCTTGTTACAGCCCTCTCAAATGTCGGCATGACCTCCACAAAAATGACATTTTCGAAGAAATTTAAAAATTCGACACCATATATTCAAAAAAAAATGTAAAACAACAACAACTCAATATACCCTACATATTTCACCTATTGAGGTCTAAAAAACATGTTATGCAAATTGAATAAAAAAAGATCAAAAAGCATGAGAAAATTTTTAGTTACGATAAGATTATGTACTTTCTTCTTTATTGTAATTGTAATTTAAAAATTTATCGTAAACTTTTAATCATTATTTTTGATAAAGAGGTGAATTATATGGATTTATTCCTCATGCCTTATTCTTTAACCCCAAATGGTCAAATCAAAAGAGAAAAAAGTAACTTTAAAATAAATGAAAAAAGAAACTTACTTTGAAAGAGGTGGATGTGTTAACAGTCCTATATCAATTATAATTTTACTCCCATATTATTTAGGCTTATGAGATTATATGCTATATTTTTAAATTATATTGACTTTTAATCATTAAATGTAGTTAGCAAAAAAAATGTATTATTGATCTTTTCTCTAATATGTGTTTCCTAATTTCTTAAATTGTAAAATATTTTATTTTGATAACAATTATGTTGAGTTTGACAAAAACCTCCTTTGCATAGTGAATTACATTGTAAAGAGGGACCAAGAAAAAACATTGACACAGTGAGTCAGCAAATTGAAATGAAAAGTCATAGCATAGTGCAGCTATCAGAAACAAAAAGTTAAAGAACATTATCCAAATCATTCAAGTAGTAATCAAATATCTTGTGTCCATCACGTAGAGAAATTAATATGGTTACACAATTCACTATGTACAAAAATGATATACCCATGTGTATACTATAAAAAGAATATTATTCAGAGCAGAGATGTCAGATCAGTATCACTTATTAGAATTTCCTCTAACCTTCCGTATTATGCTATATTTTTTATTTTCTTAGCAAAGAACAAAAATCAAAAGGACAAATGAAACTCAACAAAAGTATAAGCATGAAAAGGGATATGTAATTTCACAAGAAAAAGTGCAATCAGCATTGTCAACTTGAAATTTAAATTCAAAAACTAAAAAATAAAATCATGTGAAGCCGACAAGACCAAACCAACAGAGGATAAAGAGAAAAAACTAATTTTTTTTATTATATGCAAATACTGGCTCAATATAGAGAAAGAAGCTTAAACAAAACATGTAACAAGTTTAGTACCTTTTCTTGTTTAGAGAAAAAAAGATAAATTTTTGAGAGAAGTATTTTTCATTGTAAAATAACAGGTACTATCATAATATCATATCATGTGTAAATTGAGTGTATTACATGATTCATTATCCATAAATTTATTCTTACTTTAATTTATAGTAATACCCTTAGTTGTACCATCAAAGTTTCACTTATTATAGAGTAGAAAAAAATATTGGCGCCCACCATTTTTAAATTCTAAATTTGCCTCTTCTTGTAAGCTTTCAATTTGTCGCGGAAAGATTGTTCAAGGTTCTTGAGGAGATAGTTATGCAAAGCCTTGAATGCATCTATTTTGTCATTAGTGATTTAGCTGTTGGTTATACAAGTATTGAATGCATTCCTTGTAAACTTATCTGAATTCTTCCCATCATCAATCAAGTTGAAAATCTTCAGTAAGACTTGAATATTATTTCCTTTTCTTCTTGATTTTTAACATATTATTAGGATCAAGTACAAGATTATTCACAAGGGATATTACGTTGTAAAAATAAGAGAGTGGAATAAAGCTCATGTAGAGTTCCAAGAGTTTTGTCCATTGAATTTATGACTTGATTTAGATTTTATTTTGACGAGTTCATGATTTATATTTGGTTTTGCATCAAAAACAATAGACAAAACAACAGTTTAAAGGAAAATATATAGAAGTAAAAGAGGGAAAAAGCAAATATATAAGGAAAATTTAGAGATAAATATGATCTTTAAATCAAGGTGCATGACAATCAAGCAGAGGCTCAAATTTCACCGTTGCTGTGATGAGATATAGAAACAAGCGCATTCAACACAACTACTATCAATTTATATAGAAAATAACATAAAAATCTCAATAAGCTAGACCGACAAACATCTAAATTAGCTTTGTTGGTTGTGCTCAAGGTCCTCACATCAACAATATTGGTGGTGCAACTTGTAATCCATATTTGCAACATGTTAAGACTCTCTCCTATTATAAAGCATCCCTTGATGTTCACTTCAAGGCCTTGGAGCATTTCATGAAGTTTTTAAATTTATGACCTTATCAATAGTCTTGTAGGAGTTTTAAGGGCGGGTCTTTGGTGTTGAAATTTTTCTTGGCCTTCTTCGATGTTATATTTGTTCTTCTTTTTTTGTGCATCACCCAATAGAAAGATTTAGATTATTAATAAATTCAATTTAAATCTTTCACTAGTCATAATATAATTAGAGTTATAGTTGTTGGGTTCAAAACATTAATTTTCTTATTGTAGATAGTCAGGCAAATCAATGAATCTGAATTAGGCCAGCTTAATGATTTTTTTCTCTCATGATTCAACTTCATCAAAAAAATTAAGAAATAGAAGAAAAAATTGGTCAATAAGTGCATTTATCATTCAATTAATTAATTTATCTTTATAATATTTTTATTTTAATGGGATTTATATATATATATTTATATATATATATATATGAGAGAAAGGGAGAGAATAAATTTTTTTGGTAGTCCTCACATAATAATTTTCATCTCTTTTACCCCTACTTAAGGTTTTTATTACTTTGTAAAACACCCGAAGTGTTAGACCCTCACAAAAATTCCTTGGTTTTGGACTTACTGGACTTGGTACAACTCAAGGGTACCAATCGTATCCTTGAATATGAATTATGGGATGGATTTAGGGTTTAATCGTATGTTAGGTAATGTTCTTGGCCTGGATACTATCCAAGATATGACTCACCAGGTATGAGTCATAGATAAAGATACGAGTAGTGCAAGGCAAGTCATATGGTGTGGTACTTAATTGAGTTGTCTTATTGAGTTTTCCCATGGTATGGTTGGTGGGTACAATTGAGTGTACCACTCTTACCCTTAGATATGAGTTTGGGAGATATGAGTCGTATAAAAACTAGTGTGTAGGTTCTTGAAATTGTCTTGGGTACGAGTTGGGGTACCACTCATACCCTAGGATACGGATGGTAAGGTTGAGTCGTACCCTAGATCGTGGCTGTTTTAATTTTTAGTCAAGAGTGGTCCGGACATTACCTACTTCAAAGACCTTATGTTCTCAAGTTATATAACCCTTTGTGACCTCTCATAACACTTACTAAAGAATGGAAACACTCTAAATACTTTCTCAAACTTTTGAAGGTTGGAGGCTAAGGTTTCTTCATGTGTTCTTCAAAGGGATCAAGATTCATGTTTCTCTTTAGAATCTTCTTGTATAATACATGTGCTCCTTCCTTCATTGTTAGTTCCAACTAAAGGCATGTGTATTGTATTTTAAACATTGATTTATGAATCTTGAATGGTGGTTTTTGAAATATATGTTGAGGGTCTTGATGCATATGGTTTAGTATTGTTTTAAACTATGTTTTTACCTATTTTTGGTAATGGTTTGCATATGTTGGTACTTGTTGGATGTGGTTTAACAAATACATATTGAGTCACCCTAATTATAGTGGTTTATGCATTGGTTTCGGTCTTTGTAAAGGAATACCCTCAACATGTTTGATAAAATTCCTAAAACAATGTTTTCACTCTGTTGTTGAACTTTTATTGAAACTCTTGCATGGTTTGGTTTTGTAAGAGAACCCTAAATAAATTTGGATGGTTTTACATGGTTTAAAAGATATAAATGCTTTAAATGTTTGGCATAGTCATAAACGGATTGGAATGATTTTCAATGGTATAAATCGTGGACATGGTTTGGAAGGATTAAATGGTAAAGCCATGGTGGCTATAAAATTGGTTATGCTTGTGGGGTATATAGGAATACCTCAAGTGGTTTAATATATTTAATGGAAAGGTACATGGAATACCTTAAACCTATACATGTTTGGCTATGGAAAGTACTTGCAAGTATAGTCGGTAAGATGATACCACTACTAATGGCCTTGGTTAATAAATGGTTAATGGATTTGTTGGTTTCTTGGTAATTGTTTTAATTGGGCAATAATGACAGGGTGTACAGCAAAGTCATGCATGGTGGAGGTCCCAAGGGGACCAAAATTCTAAACTCATATTTGCCGATGTGAGGTTTGGTCTTGGTGATCTTGTGCATGATGTCACACTTTATATTTGGGGGATATAGTAGTAATCCCAGGTTTTCTTCCCTGGTCGAGTGGCTACACGCATTAGGGGCCTTTCAACAGGTGAGCTGAACCTATATAGCTAGTGGGTAGTTTAGCACTGCAAAGCTACACAATCCAAGTAAAAGTTTTAAAGGAATGCTGAACTCGATTCCCTTTCTCAGCATGGTTATATTTATATATATATATATATATGATTTTATGCATTAAGGATGGTTTTACTTGGCTTTGTAAATAGCATTATTTTACCCTTATCCTGAATGTATTCTATTGTTCACCCACTAACTCTTCTTCAGGTAGTTGTATAACCACGGTATGTAGGGATCAGACATTTTACTTCTCCTTCTTACAGATCGAATTCAGGGACAGTCGATGTTGGATTAAAGTGGTAAGCTTCCATAGTTTATAAGGCATCTATTTCATGTCATGGGTTACTTTACATATTTCTTATCTTTCATAGACTTTAGTTTTTAGCTATTGTTGGGAGATGTACCGACTAGATACTCTTTGGTTGGTCTAGAGGCATTTGTATGGACAACTGTGGACTTGGGTATGGTATGGATTGGTTAAGTTTCATATATATATATATATATATACGCACACCGGATTATTATAATTGGTTTGGGTTTGTAGGTTTTGGCATTGGTTTGGTTGATATAACGACCCAATTTGCTAAACTGGAATGCTATACGGTGCTCCTAACCACGAAGGACCACAAGCTAACCCATGACTGATATCTGTACTTGTATACTATATAAGATAACATAATAATCCAGAAACATGCACTAAAAGGCCATAAGGTTCGATCATGAACATAACAGAATAACGTAACATCTGTGTGGGGTAATAGAATATCCAAAACAAGACTGAAAATAATAAAGTCTGAATATGATAGTCTGTATCTAGTCTGAAAGCCTCTACTTTCTGAAGAATTTGAATAAGGATTTGATAGAACATGTCCCCAACTAACTCCAACTAATAAGCTAATCAATGAGATAATAAAAACTCATTATATCCTCGAAGGATGATGACTCACTTCTACTCTAACTGCTGAAACTGGAATCTACTGCTGATCTGGAACTCGTGTCTCTGAACCTATGGTGTAACATAAAAATAAAGCACCATAGCGTGAATGCGTCAGTACATATGTACTGAGTATACATGTGAGGTAGACTAATGCAAGGGTTCACATGCATACTAATGCTAACTAACTGTCTAACATGAACGTGAGAATGCATACATAATTATGTAACTATAACTGACAATGTGATATTATGATTACCGAATCTGAATACTGATAACATGACATGACTGATAACATGAATAACTGTATCTGAGTATAACTGATAACATGGGTGACTATAGCAGACAGTCCTGAATCTAATGGAACTATCTGAGTTTTGTACTGTATTTGAGTTGACTATATCTGACAGTCCTAAAATCTGAAGAACTATCTGAGTTCTATTACTAAGATTGATTGACTGTATCTAAAAGTCCTAATTCTATAACATGAAACTGTGGGAAGTAGTATCTAACTGACATGCCCCAAATGTGCAATAATAGCTAAGCTGAGGTCCAATCTATGCCCAGATTGGAACGGTGTCAATACCGCACCACTGGTAAGAAAAATTTGTGAGTAACCCTTATATAATAGGTAACTCTAGCGAGAACGGTGGGAACCATCACTTAAAAGGTTAAGCCACCTCATCTACCCATATATAGCAGGCTACGATGTCTCAACCTATGCTGGTTACATAGTTCGGGAATGCAAGGATTGCTTTTAAGAATCATTCCCTCATATAACAGGTGAGTTCCCATCCTTGGGTGCACTCGATAGTAATTCCTACACCTATCTGAATAGACACTGAACATGATTTACTGAACTGAACTGAGCATGGACTGAGTTACTGAATTTTTGTGGCTAATGGAATACTACTGATATCTGACAACTAATTGAGTTATGAGGTCATGGAGATTTTTCCTAAGTCATAAGACTATCTGAATTCTAAGATTTCATAGCTTGCCTGAGAGTGTCATGAAAACATGAAATGGATCTAGGCACACATCTAATATTTTGGGTACAAATACCACTAGGACTCGATAGAAGAAAACTGACATAACATGAGTTACTTGAAGACTTGACTATCATCATAATGCATACTACCTTCATAGGAGTATTTCATCAAACATGTAATAGGCATGATCTTGTGCATGCATGGGGATTTCATGATATCATGCTAGTTAGACAATATTCCTTCATATAGGCATTTAATCAAATATATGACAGGCATGATACATGTAAATATCATTATTCAATTCTAATTTCATCATTCAAGGGTTTAAATCTTAGGGTTCCATGAATCTATGGCTATATTAATTAAAACCACATAGAAACTATCAACAATCATGGAGTAGAATCCAATTTCACATCTATCAAACATGAACATGAGCATCCAAAACATGAAAACATATAGAAAATACATAAATTGAGTTTAGAAAAGGGATTCTTGGACTTCATGGATGAAAGGAGTCCATTAATAAACACTATACATACCTTAGTTCGTGATTTCGTGAAGATTGATAATGAAACCTTCTTGAAATTGGGCCTTCTATAGAAACCCTAGCTTGAGGTCTTGAGAGTATTTGAGAAAACCATCAATATTTTGGATGAATAAGGGATAAATCCCGCATTTGAAAGCTTATATAGGGGGGAAATAACCCTTTTAACCCTGGACACATAATTTAATTTTTAGTAAAATTTCCCAAATTGGGCCCTTAGTGCGACAAGGCATTATCACGCCATGTCACTGGAAATTGACAATTGGAAAATTGCACGATGGCGTGATGCGGAGCTATCGCGTTGCCACCTTGTATACAACTTAGAAGTTTGGTACGACACGCCAGTATCATGGAGCAACACAAGAATTCGACAATTACCATTTGAGCTATCTCCGCGACGCGCTGAAGGCTCAAGTCAAACACTATCTCACTAAAAAGGCTATAACTCTTCGCCCGGGTGTCGAATTTGGGCAAATTATATATCGATGGAAAGATTATTCAATTTCCCACGTGATAGGAAGTTAAAATTATGGAAATAAAACATGTATAATAATGAATTATTATTTCAAAGTAAGTTCTAACATCCTTGAGATGATTTTCGAGCTATAAAAAAGAACGGGTATTACAATATCTCCCCCTTGAGAACATTCATTCTCGAATGAGACTGACTAAGAGGGGAAATAATAAGCTAAACATGAATAACTGGAACATGATCTCATGACGGATGTGACTGACAAGATGAACATAATATACTCGATATGCATATCTGATGCATGCGTAACTGATTCATAAATGCATAACTAGAAATTCTAAAGAACTAAGTTTTCTCACAATAAGAATGCATGTCTGATGAATAACTATATAACTTATTTAATACATGAATGCATGACTGAATATGTGGTGGTACTTGATACCAAGATTATCATGGTATACCAAGTTAGTGATGCACACTAATCATGAAACTGAGTAAGCTTAAGGAGAACTATTACCTTGAGATTGATCTGAGTCGGCGGGGAAAAGGTGAGGGTACTTGGTACATATATCTTCTTCTGCTTCCCAAGTACCTCCCTTTATGGACTGATTTTGCCAAAGAACTTTAACTAGAGGGACTTCTTTGCTCCTCAATCTACAGGTCTGATAGTCTAGGATTTCAACTAGAATCTTTTTATAATAGAGGCTGTTCTGAACATCTATACTCTGAATAGGGACTACGACTGATGGGTCACCTATACACTTCTTGAGTAAAGAGACATGGAAGACTAGATGAACTGAGGCTAGATCTGAAGGCAATTTAAGCTCATAAGCTACCTTGCCGAATCGACTGAGAATCTTAAAGGGACCGACATATCGGGGACTGAACTTTCCCTTCTTGTCGAATATCTTCACTCCCTTTATAGGAGAGATCTTAAGGTAGACATAGTCACCAATCTCGAACTCAAGATCCTTTCGACGAACATCTGCATAAGACTTATGTCGGCTATGAGCAGCCCAGAGTCTTTCTTTAATTAACTAAACTTTCTCTAAGGCATCGAATACCAAGTCAGACCCTATGACTGAGGCCTCACTAACTTTGAACCAACCAATCGGAGATCTACATCTCCTACCATAGAGAGCTTCGAATGGAGCCATCTAAATACTGGAATGATAGTTCTTGTTGTATGAAAACTCAATCAAAGGCAAGTGGTCATCCCAACTACCTCTGAAATCAATTGCACACGCCCTTAGCATATCTTCCAAAATCTGAATGGTCCTTTTTTCTTGACCACCTGTCTGAGGATGAAAGGTTGTACTAAGATGGATCTGGGTTCCAAGACCCATTTGGAATACTTTCTAGAAATGAGAGGTGAACTGGGTACCTCTATCTGAGATAATGGACAATGAAACACCGTGTAATCTGACTAGCTCCTTGATGTAGAGCTTGGTGTAATCCTCGGCTGAATAAGAGGTATGAACTAGAACGAAAAGCGCTAATTCGGTCATCCTCTTTACAATGACCCAAACTGAATTATGCTGATGACGAGTTTGAGAAAAACCCGTCACGAAGTCCATGTTCACAACTTCCCACTTCCAAGTTGGAATACTGAACTCCTGCATAAGACCACTAGGCTTCTGATGCTCTATATTAACTTGCTAACATCTAGAGCACTTATCTATGAACTCTACATCATCTCTTTTCATCCCACTCACCAATAGATTTCCCACAAATTACGATACATCTTAGTGGGCCCTGGATGAATAGAGTATGTGCACCATGAACTTCTGCAAGAATTTGCTGCCCTAAGTCATCTATGTCTGGAACACAGAGACAACCTTGACAACGAAGAACACCATCTCCCCCTTGGGAGAAAACCTCTATTTTCTGATTCTAAACTGGCTCTTTTAGATTGACAAGGCTAGGATCTTTATCTTACTTTTCTTTTACCTCAGAAATAAGAGATGATTCTGAACTACTCTAAAGACATATACCGCTCACTAAAGAGTAAACTAAGCAAACGCCTAGTCTAGTAAGCTGGTGGAATTCCTCGGATAACTTCTTCTTACAATCATCAACATGAGAAATACTACCCATGGGTAGTCTACTGAGAGCATCGGCCACTACATTGGCCTTACTCGGATGGTAAAGAACACTCATGTCATAATCTTTCAAGAGTTCTAACCACCTTCTCTAACGAAGATTAAGATCTTTTTGAGAAAATACATACTGAAGGCTCTTATGATCTGTGAAGACATCTACATGAACTCCGTAGAGATAATGCCTCTATATCTTTAAGGAAAATACTATGGCTGCTAACTCAAGGTCATGAGTAGGATAATTTTTCTCATGGAATTTAAGTTGTCTGGAGGCGTAGGCTATGACCTTACTATGCTTCATGAAGACACAACCTAAACCCACTCTAAATGCATCATAATATACTATGAAACCATCTAAACCATCTGGTAATGCTAGAACTGTAGCTGAGATGAGTCGAGTCTTTAATTCTGAAAAACTCTTCTTGTATAGATCTGACCACTGAAACTTAACTTTCTTCTGAGTCAATCTAGACATAGGGGATGCAGTAGAAGAAAATCCCTTAACAAACCATCTGTAATAGCTAGCCAGACCCAAGAAACTACTGATATCTGATGGACAGACAGGGCGAGGCTAGTTCCTTACCGCTTTGGTCTTTTTAGAATCTACTCTAATGCTATCACCAAAAATAATATGGCTAAGGAATGCTACTGATCTTAGCCAAAATTTGCACTTACTGAATTTGGTGAATAACTAATGATTTTTAAGAGTCTGAAGTACTATTTTAAGATGGTCAACAAGATCATTCTCAGTGCAGGAATAGACCAGAATATCATCTATAAAGACTATAATGAACATGTCCAAGTACTGTTTGAACACTCGGTTCATCAAGTCCATGAAAGCAGCTGGGGCATTGGTAAGATCAAATGACATGACTAGAAACTCAAAGTGACCATTCCACGTACGGAAAGCTGTCTTTGGGATGTCACATTCTCTAACTCTGAGCTGATGATAGCTGGATCTAAGTTCTATCTTAGAGAAATAACTGGCACCCTGAAGTTGGTCAAACAAGTCATCGATTTTGGGAAGAGGAAACTTGTTCTTGACCGTGACTTTATTGAGTTAGCAATTATCTATATATATTTTGAGTTAACCGTCTTTCTTGCACATGAATAAGACTGGTGCACCCCATAAGGAAATGTTGGGTTTGATGAATCCTTTATCTAAGAGATCCTTCAACTGTTTTTTCAGTTCCTTGAGTTTTGCGGGTGCCATTCTGTATGGTGGAATAGAGATAGGATGTGTCTGAAAGAAGATCAATACCAAAGTTTATTTCTCTTTTGGGAGAAATTCCTGAAAGATCTTTAGGAAATACATCTTAATATTCATTCATTACTGGGACTAATCTGAGACTGGGAGCCTCGGAACTTTAATCTCTAACATGCACTTAATGATAAACACATCCCTTAGATATTATTTTCCTTGCCCGAAGGTAGGAAATAAGTTGTCCTATGAACACTAAAGTACTACCCCTCCACTCAAAGGATGGGTTTATTCGGGAACTAAAATTGAACTATTCTATTTCTACAGTCGACTGTGGCATAGAAGGAATGAAGCCAATCCATGCCGAGAATGACATCAGAATCAGTCATCTCTAATTTGACTAAGTCTGCTGAAGTGACTTTCTGAAATATCATAATCGGGCAGTTCTTGTATACCCACTGGTCTATGATGCTTTTACCCACTGATTTTGGGACTGATTTTGAAATCAACTATTATATAAGGAGTAACAAAAGACAAAGAAGCTCTTAGATCTAGCAAAGCATAAACATGCACATGAAAGATCTGTAACATACCAGTAACTACATCAGGAGAACTTTACTAATCGTGTCGAGTCTAAAGAGCATAGAGATAATTTGGGCATTTCCTTCTAGTAGCACTAAAAGTGGCACCCTACTGATTTCGGAGACCGAACTGAGATGAAGAGTAATTCTGTTGACCCTGAGGACCTAGCCGCATACACTCTCTAACTCTCTGTCCTGGCTTGCCACAATGAAAACAAATGCCACTACCTACTCTACACACACCTTGATGGTGATTACCGCAAGTCTAGCAAAAAGGATAGGTGCGGGCACTACTAACACTGCCCTGGGTCTTAGAGCCTGGAGCTTTATCTTTGTTACCCTCTCTGAACTTAGGAACTGGAGCACTGGCTGAAGAGAGAGATGGAATTGATGACTTAGGATGAAACTAGGAAAGGTTTCCTCCTTTTGACTTAGGCTAAGCGATGTTGAAACTACCTGTCTTCGCTCTCTTATTCTATTTCTCCCTATGCTTAATCTTTGGGTCCTCTATCTACTGAGCATGGTTCATAAGTCTAGCTAAGAACATGTCCCTATTTAGCATGGCAGATCTGCACTCATTAACCATGCTATCATTCAACCCTGAAGCGAACTTACTCATCTTGGATCTGCTGTCTGCAACCATATGGAAGGCATACCTGGCTAATTGAGGAAACTTAAAAGAATACTCTTTCACTGTCATATTTCCCTGCCTGGGGATGATGAACTCTAGCACCTTGGCTTCTCTAAGCTCTTGGATAAAGAATCTGTCTAAGAATGCAATGACAAACTATAGGACCTGCATCATCTAATCTTTCAGACTTCTACTGTTTGAACCAAGCATGACCCACATCTTGCAACTGGTATGCAGCTAGCTCAGTACTTTCAATAGTAGTCACCCTCATGGTGTCTATCATTTTCTAAACTTGATCTAAGAATTCCTGAGGGTTTTCATCTACCTTAGACCTGAGAAAGGTTGGAGGATTCATTCGGGTGAAGTCCCGAATCCTTGCTGCAGCTGAGTTGGCCATTGGGTTGGTCGAAACAACTGTTGGCCGTTCATTATGAGCAGCGACTGATTGAGCAAGAGTGGTAAATACGGTCCTAAACTCCGCATAAGAAACATGATCTCCCAAAGGTTCTTCGGGCTGAGGGGCTAACTGATTTCTTCTCTTAGGAGGCATGTTCTGAAATAAAAAGAAGAAGCGGATTAGACTGAGAGACTAACTTATGATTATGCTCACAGGCACGACATGAATACTGAAAGAAGAGAAACTATTCTTAAAACATATTATATCCTCTTACACATAAATATTGCGCACAACACACCCATGTACAAGACTCTACTAGACGTAGCTTTCAGAATTCCTAGGACTCTATTTAACCTTAGGCTCTGATACCAAGTTTCTAACGACCTAATTTTCCAAACCGAAATCCTACATGGTGCTTAAGACCCCGAAGGACCACAAGCTAACCCATGACTTATATATGTACCTGAATACTGGATAAGATAATGTAATAATATGAAAACATGAACTAAAAGGACATAAGGTTCGATCATGAACATAACTGAATAACGTAACATCTGTGTGGGGTAATACAATACTCAAAAAAATTGAAAATACTAAAGTTTGAACATAAAAATCGGTATCTAGTCAGTATCTAGTCTGAAAGCCTCTATTAACTAAAGAATATAAATAAGGAATTGATGGGACATGTCCCCAACTAACTCTAACTAGTTAGCTAATCAATGAGATAATAAAAATCATTATGTCCTTGAAATATGAGGAATCACTTCTACTCTGACTGCTAAAACTGGAATCTACTGCTGATCTGGAACTCGTGTCTCTGAACCTATGGTGTACCATAAAAATAAAGCACCATAGCGTGAATGCGTCAGTACATATGTACTGAGTATACATGTGAGGTAGGCTAAATCCAAGGTTTCACATGCAAGCTAATGCTAACTGACAATCTGATATGAACGTAAGAATGCATACATAATTACGTAACTATAACAGACAATGTGATATCATGATTACTGTATTTGAATCCTGATAACATGATATGACTGATAAGATGAATGACTATATCTGAGTATAACTGATAACATGGGTAACTATAGCTGATAGTCTTGAATCTGATGGAACTATCTGAGTTCTGTATTGTATCGTATCTGAGTTGACTGTATCTGACAGTCCTGAAATCTAAAGAACTATTTGAGTTTTATTACTGAGACTGATTGACTGTATCTAACAGTCCTAATTCTGTAACATGAAACTGTGGAAAGTAGTATCTAACCGACATTCCCCAAATATGTTATAATAGCTGAGCTAGGGTCCAATCTATGCCCATATTGGAAGGGTGTCAATACCGCGCCACTGATAAGAAAAATATGTGAGTAACCCTCATATAATAGGTAACTCTAGCTAGAATGGTGGGAACCCTTACATAAAAGGTTAACCACCTCATCTACTCTCATATAGCAGGTTACGATGTCTCAACCTATATTGGCTAATAATTTTGGAATGCAAGGATTGCTTCTAAGAATTACACCCTCATATAACAGTTGAGTTCCTATCCTTGGGTTCACTCGATGCTAATTCCTACTCCTATATGAAAGACACTAAACATGATTTACTGAAATGAACTAAGCATGGACTGAGTTACTAAATTTCTGTAGCTGACGAAATACTTTACTTAGCTGACAACTGACTGAGTTATGAGATTATGGATATTTTTCCTGAGTCATAAGACTATCTGAAGACTAAGAGTTCATAACTTTCCTGAGAGTATCATGAAAATATGACATGGATCTTGGTACACAGCTAATATTTCTAGTACAAGTACCCCCGGGACTCGATTGAAGAAAACTGACATAACTTGATTTACTTGAAGACTTGACTATCATCATAATACATACTACCTTCATAGGAGCATTTCATCAAACATGTAATAGGCATGCTCTTGTGCATACATGGGGATTTCATGATATCATTCTAGTTAGACAATATTCTTTTATCTAAACATTTAATCAAACATATGATAGGCATGATACATGTAAATATCGTTATTCCATTCTAATTTCATCATTCAAGGGTTTAAATCTTAGGGTTGCATGAATCTATGGCTATAGTAATTAAACCCACATAGAAACTATCAACAATCATGGAGTAGAATCTAATTTAACATCTATCAAATATTAACATGACCATCCAAAACATGAAAACATATAGAAAATCAATAACTTGAGTTTAGAAAAAGGATTCTTGGACTTTATGAATGAAAGAAGTCCATGAATGAACACTATGCATACATTAGTTCATGATTTCATGAAGATTTATGGTGAAACCTTTTTGAAATTAGACCTTCTATGAAAACCCTAGCCTGAGTTCTTGAGAGTATTTGAGAGAAACATCAATATTTTGGATAAATAAGGACTAAATCCCATGTTTGGAAGCTTATATAGGGGAAAATTAACCCTTTTAACCTTGGACACATAATTTAATTTTTAGTAAAATTTTCCGAATTGAGCCCTTGGTACAATGCAGCATTATCGCACCGTGTCACTAGAAATTGATAATTGGTAAACTATACGATGGCGCGATGCGAAGCTATCGCGTTGCCACCTTGTCTATGATCTGAAAGTTTGGCGTGATGTGCCAGTATTACAGAGCAACACTATAATTCGACAATTACCATTTGAGCTATCTCTGCGAGACGCTGAAGGCTTAGGTCAAACACTGTCGCACTAAAAAAGCTCTAACTCTTCGATCGGATGTTAGATTTGGGCAAATTATATATCGATGAAAATATTATTCAATCTCCTAATGCGATAGAAAGTGAAAATTATGGAAATAACACATGTATAATAATGAATTAGTATTTCAAAGTACATTCTAACATTCTTAAAATGATTTTTAAGCTAAGAAAAAACACGGGTATTATAGTTGGTTATTGGGTGGTTAGAGTTGGTGTGTTAGTATTGGATATAGAATTATACTAGAGTCACCACATGGTTGGATACACTATCTTGTTATATGTTATGACTTCAACTGACTCAAGGTGTGTATTTGGTGGTTGGGTTGGGTAACGGGGGAGGTTTCTGATCCTGGTTGGGCTTAGGGTTGTCCATTACGATCAGGCCCTGGTTTAGGTTGTGTCAAGTTGGTATCATAGCTAGGTTTTGGTTTCATGGGTTTTTCATAATAATGTGTCAAGTAGAGTCCTCCTTATGGATGTGTCGTGCACCACACTTATTATCAGGATGCTATGAGGTATTTAGGAATGTTTCACTTTCTTGGTTATTCTACTTTAGGGCTATGGAGTCTAAGTTCTTGAACTCTTCTCTAAATCTTCCTTGGTTCACTCTTTGGATCATGTCTTCTAAACGATCTAAAGTTTATGAAAACTCGCATGTCCCACTCAAGGATAACATGGATAGATCTAGTCTAACTCATGAGACATAGACTTGGCCAAGGGTCATAGATTTTAGTTTTCCCTATGGATTCCTATTGGTCTCTATTGACCCTATCTTGGAAGTTGATACTCATACTCAGTTACCTCAAGGTGAGGTTACCAATGTTGAGTTTTATCATCCTAACAATCTATTAACCCAAATAGTTACTACTCTATCATGCCAATCCGATCCTATTGGTACGGGGAGGAATGGGGTAATGTTGGTAAATGGGCATGGTAAGGGGGTCTCTATCTTCTGAAAAAATGAAGAGGCCAACGGTATGGCAGTAAATAATCCAAAAAAGAAGAGTTAGGTATTTATGTCTTATGTTCCCTAACCAAATTTAATTGGGAGGCAAGTGTTTTCATATTAGTAAATTCTTCTAAGGAACAAGGTGCCCAATCTTCGGCCAATGTGGCCCATTCCACATCATCCTATTTTCTTTATAAATTTTATGGTTCGTCACACCATGGTTGTTTCTAGGAAGGAAAGAATTGGTGTTTTGGTTGTAATCAAGTGGGTCACATACATTGGGAGTTCCCCATAAGGGTTATCGCTCGAGGAAAATAGGTTATCGGTTGCCACTTCTCTAGATCTTGCATCGAGGGTTTCTGCTTTTGGTTCTAACACTAGTTGAAATTATCTTAATGTTCTTGCTATTCATCAGGAGTCTAGGGCATCTTCTGATGTTGATATTTTTGTGTGGAAAACTACTTTATTTATGGGGTTTGTGGTTCACTTATTTTGGGGTTTCTACTCTTTTGTGGCCTTATTTGTGGTTGTGTATCTTGGTTTTTCTTCCAAGGTTATTTCAGAATCTTTTCTTCTTCTGTTTCTACCCCGATTGGTGACTCTGTGATTGCCAAAAGAGTCTATGGGGGTGTGTGGTATCTATTGGTAATAAAGGAGTCCTGGTGGATTTTTTTGAATTGGATATGGTGGATTTTGAAGTCATTTGGGGGATGGATTAGTTGCATTTATGCTATTCCTCATTAGATTGTCGGATCTGTAAAAAGGTTGAATTTAGTCTCCCTGGTAAGTCAGTTATGGAATGGGAGAATGGTTTCATTCGTTCTCTAGTTTTTAAGGAAAATGTCATATCTTGGAACTTGGAGATTAGTCTCCAAAGGGATGTATTTATTAGTCGGTTCGGGTTAAAGATCCTAACTCGAAAGGACCTTCTTTGGTTGTGTTTTGGTGGTGGACAAATTTCTTGAGGTCTTCTTAATGACCCTCATTGTGTCTTTCTAATTGTGAGGTTGGTTAAGAATTTATCTTGTTTTAGACACTTGTCCAATTTTTATTCTTTCTTTATAGAATGGTTCAGGTGGGGTTAAAGGAGCTTAAAGGAGCAATTTAGGGATCTCTTAGATAAATGTTCTCTTCATCTTAGTGTTTCTTCATGGGGTGTTTTGTTCTTGTATGCATAAGGGGAATAGTTTTCTCAAAAATGGATAGGTTGTTGGTTGGTGGATAAAGAATTTAGTGTGTCCTTCTTGTTAAGAGGACTGTATATGTATATTCCATTTTATATGGGGCATTTTGATAGTATTAAATGGTGGCTGGTAGATCCTAGGCATGAATCTAGATTTTTGATCTCAGTAAAGGGAGTATGTTAGCTCGAGAATAGCAATGCACAAATTGTGGGGGGTAATTGGGTAGGTTAGGGGGTCTAGTCATTGGATAGGTTAGATCATAGAGCTTGCACGTATCTTTGTCCCTATAGTTATATTTTATTATTATTATGAAATTGATTATTAAATTCATAGTTTTGAATATGTGTTTTGGCACAACTGAATGCTTTGACATGATTAATCATTTAACTAATTTTCCATGGATTATGATTCATTATTCACGCTTTGCTTATGTTTATGAACATTTTAGGATGCGTGGGAATGTTAAATGGATTTTGGGGTACTATGGATTTCTCAATACTTGGTTTTATTCTTGGAAATTATATACGTCAAAATCTTTATGAAATTGTAATTGAATATTATTTTGTCATATGGTTTGACTATTCTTAAATCATTGCATTGCATAAATAATTAAAGGAATATGAATTGATTTTGGTTGGATTCAAATGATTTTGTAAAGGCCTTGGTTTCCATGTTTTGATTTTGAATGGTTTTGGTTCATTTGGAAACCATGGAGTCAATTTGATCTCTTGGTTCTTGCATGTCTTTGTTGGGCTCTAGATAGCATTTGGTTGAATAAGGTTTTGGGTATAGGAGAACCAAGCATCCCTGGTATACGTCTTCGGTATGCCCATTAGAGTAGAGTGTTGTGCTTGTAGGAGTAATGGGGTAAAAGTTTATGGTTAGTCTAAAATTTTCCTTTAGCGGTGGACCTCAAGGAAAGGTTGGGTTGCATATTCTAGTGATACTCTTCTATCTCAATTAAGAGACTACCCTACTAGTGTTGTATGCATTCATATAGAATTTATGACTAAGGTTCATATTTTGGATTCGCCTTGTTCCCTAGCTTTGAGCCTTGACCTTGTGTTAAGTTACTTATGGTATGTGTGGTTGTATTTTTTTTGGTTTCTAGTCTTAATCACTTATTTTATGGTATGGTTTGGTTGGGATGTTTCTTCATTATGGTCTAGGTAGTTGTTGTAAAGTACTTCATGCCTATAGTGCTATGTCTTTTCTCAAGGATCTTTACTTGAGAGGTATGGATAACCCTTGTAATTCCATTTCTTAAATGACACTACTTATGTTAGGATGGTAGTGGTTTAGAAAGTATGGTGATGTGTTGAAATGGGGAATATAGAAGCCCCTAAGTGGGGAAGAGTCTAGGGTGACTACTAAAATTAAGGTTTTGAAAAGTGAGGTAAGGTTCTTGTCGGGAGAAATGGTTTGGAAAGGAATAGGTAGTGAAAAATACTTTTAAAAATGATAGAGGGTGCTAGATCTTTTGATGGATAGATCATACCGCTGTATATAAGTCATAGGCTTGAATGTTGTTATTAGTAGATAGACCAACAGTTGTGTTGGGTACTTAAGATAGGTTATAGGGCATAGTTTTATGAATTAGTTTCATGTTTTAGTAGTTGTATGATTTTAAATGTTCAATTATAGGTTAGAGATTTCGGTTATAGTGGTTGGATATGGTTTATCCTTGCCCTTTACTCATGGTTTCCTTATCATAATAGTGATGGAAGTGGAGTGGCATTTCTAGATAGATGTAAGGATTAGACACTTGTGGCCTAAGTTAACTCCTTTTAGCTTTGGATAGGCTTGAACATGGAGGTGGTGTATAGCTAAACTTAAGCTCTCATAGAGGTGTGTCTTGGTAAATTCTAAGTTGAATTGAACTTGCCCTTGCATGAGTCTTTCAGTCGGTATTCTATGATTTTGCGTTGGGGAAGGTAGGGATGGTCCTTGAGTGGTATTGGTATCTCGAATTCCTTGTTCTTTAGGGAGGTCCCGATGAGGATCATGGAATAGTAAGTTCGTCGGTTGCAAACAAAAGGTGTGGCCTTGGTAAAGTCTCCATGGTGGAACTAAAAGTACAAGAAAGCCATATAAAATGTAGAAGGGGACAAGGAGTCTAAGTGTTTGCATTAGTTATTTGTTCCAGAAATTTATGCGTAAGGTATGTTCTTTTAAACACGTATTTTTGTTTTCTAACTTAGTTAAAGGTCAGAATGGGGGTGTTGAGGTGTAAATCATGTTCCGGTTATGTAGTGATCTTCTCACCTTAGTTGTGTGTCATTTCTTTCTATTTTGGTTGAGAAAAAGTTTGCTCGGTGTTAATGTGTTATCTCGTGCTTATCCCTTACCCTTACCTGTTAATTGAGGATGAATGATCCTGTGGGGGAGACTGAAATACCCTAAGTCTTGGACCCTTTTAAATTTCCTTTTCTTTGGACTTATTGGACTTGGTACGACTCAATAGTACCAATCGTACCCTTAAATATGACTTATAGGATGGCTTGAGGGTTCAATCATATGTTAGGCAGTGTGCTTGGCCTGGTTACTACCCAAGATATGACTCATTAAGGTATGAGTCGTATCTAAAGATACGAGTGGTGTAAGGTAAGTCATATGGTACAGTGTTTGATTAAGTTGTCTTGTGGAGTCTGCCCATGTTACGGTTGAAGAGTACAATTAAGTGTACCACTCATACCCTTAGGCACTAGTTAGGCAGATATGAGTCGTATAGGAACTAATGTGTAGGATTTTGGTATGGTCTTATGTACGAGTTGGGGTACCACTCATACCCTAGGATACGAAAGGTAAGGGTGACTTGTACCCTAGATCGTGGCTTGTTTTAATTCTAAGTCAAGGGTAGTCTAGACATTTCCTAATTCAAAGACCCTATGTTCTCACATTATATGACCCTTGGTGGCCTTTCTAACACTTATTAAAGTATGGAAACACTCCAAATACTCTCTCAGACATACTCTTGAAGATTTGAGGCTAAGGTTTCTTCATTTGTTCTTCAAAGGGCTCAAGAGTCATGTTTCTCCTTGGAATCTTCTTGTATAAGGCATGTACTCATTCCCTAATTGTTAGTTCCAACTAAAGTCAGTTGTATTGTATTTTAAACATTGATTTATGAATTATGAATGGTGGTTTTTGAAATATATGTTGAGGGTCTTGATGCATATGGATTGGTATTGGTTTAAACTATATTTTTAAATATTTTTGGTAATGTTTTGCATATGTTGGTACTTGTTGGTTATGGTTTAACAAATGGGTCTTGAGTAACCCTAATTATGGTGGTTTATGCATTGGTTTTGGTCTTGGTGAAGTTATGCCCTTAGTATGTTTGATAAAATGCCTAAAAGAATGTTTTCACTCTATTGTTGAACTTTCATTGGAACTTTTGCATGGTTTGGTTTTGTAAGGAAACCCTAAATGGGTTTGGATGGTTTTGCATGGTTTAAATGATATAAATGATTTAAATAATTGGCATGGTCATAAATGGTTTGGGGTAGTTTTAGATGGTGTACATGGTTTGGAAGAATTAAATGGTAAAGCCTTGGTGGCCATGAAATTGGTTATGCTTATGGGGTAAATGGGAATCTCCCAAGTGGTTTAATATGGTTAATGGAAGTGTACATGGAATCCCTTAAACTTACACATGATTGAATATGAATAGAATTTGCAAGTATAGTCTGTATGACGATATCACTACTAATGGCCTTGGTTAATAAATGGTTAATAAATTTGTTGGTTTCTTGGTAATGGTTTTAATTGGGCAAAAATGGCGGTGTATGTAGCAAAGTCATGGAAGGTGGAAGTCCCAGGGGGACTAAAATTGAAAACTTATATTTGCCGATATGAGGTTTAGTCTTTTTGACCATATGAATGATGTCACACTTTATATTTGGGAGATGTAGTAGTCATCCCAGGTTTTCTTCCCTGGTCTTGCAGCTACACGCACTGGGGCCTTTTCAGCAGGGGGATCTGAACCCATATAGCCCATGGGTGGTTTAGGATGGCAAAGCTACATAGCACAGGTAAAAGTTTTAAAGGCATGCTAAACTCGGTTCCCTTTCCCGGCATAATTATATATATATGTATGGTTGTATGCATTATGGATGGTTTTACTTGGCTTTGTAAATGGAATTATTTTACCCTTATCCTGAGTGCATGCTAGTGTTCCCCCATTAACCCGTCTTTGGAAAGTTGTATACCCATGTTATGCAGGGAGCAGACATTCTACTTCTCCTTCTTAGTGATTGGATTTGGGGACAGTCGAGGCTGGATTGAAATGGTGAGCTTCCATAGTTCGGAAGGCATCTATTTTATGTCATGGGTTGCTTTACATATTTCTTGTCTTTCATAGACTTCGGTTTGGGCTATGGTCGAGGGCATATCCTAACTAGGTACTCTTTGGTTGTTCTAGCAGCATTTGTATGGACAACTGTGGACATGGGTATGGTATGGATTAGTTAGGTTTCATATATATATATATACATACATGCATCAGATTATTATAATTGGTTTTGGTTTATGGGTTTTGGCATTGGTTTGGTTGGTCATTGGGTTGTTGGTCTTTGTTGGGTTGGTCTCAGATATAGATTTATCCCAGGATCAACACATGGTTAGATATGCTATCTTGTTATATGTTCGAACTTTAGCCGACTCAAGGTATGCATTTGGTGGTTGGGTTGAGTAACAGGGGCGTTTCCCGGTCCTGGTTGGGCTTAGGGTTGCCCATTACGACAAGGCTTTGGTTCAGATTGTGTCACTTTGTAAATTAATACATATTTTAGTAAAGTGTAAGAACTTTATGGTCTTTTACATGCCACTAAAAATGAAAGAGGTGATAATGGCCCCCACAAAATATACTCATACATATGTGAGTTTTTATTTTATGTGAAAATATTATTAAACTTGTTTCAAGTATATTGTATCTTAAGAATTTATTGTAGACACACAAATAATTATTCTATTGGTCAATTTCTATCTTGATATACGCTTAATTATTGGATTAAAATATTTTTTATAATATTATTTATTAATGTTAATTATAATTTTTCATTTGCAATTTAAATTTACCTTATAATGATCATATTAAAAGATAAATAATAAAATATTACATAGGTATATATTCTGAAAATGCTTGAAAAACGGTTATAGTTAAAGAAAATATAATTTGATCTCCAAACAATTTATGATAAAAGCTCAATTTGATAATCAGAGATTAAAATCTCAAAATATTTCAGTAAAATAGAAATTAGAACTTTCATACATGCATTTGTTGTTGTTTTTTGTAAATCTAATATCTAAATTTAAAAAAATATTATCCTTTAATTTTTCAATATCATTTTGTACTGCGCTATTTTAGAACTCCTTAAAAGTATCATGTTGATGTTACGGAAACAAAAAAAAATAAGGAGAAAAATTTTAAATATTTATAAATTTATTTTTTTAAGTTTAGATTTTACCCAAATGACATGAATATATATATATATATATATATATATAACTACTATTTAGAAACGCAAAGAAGCAGGTGCCTCTTCGTCGACGTGCCTGCTTCTTTCGTGATTTTACTGAATTACCCCTAAATAATTATTATATGTCATTTACGTATTTAAAAATTAATAATATTTAGTAAGAAAATGATAAATAGACATTATGACATATCTGATTCATCTGTATCAATCATAATTTTATTATATTATCCCTAATTGATTATTATAAGTCATTTAAGTATTTAAAAAAATATTTAATAAAAAAAAAAAAATTAACTCTTAATGTTTTAAATTACTTGACATCTTATATGAGACCCATTTAATTTTTTTTACAAATATTTTTATAGCAATTTTGTTATATCACTTCTAATTAGTTATGACTCATTTAATAAATGTCTGATTCACCACATTGTGATAGTTGGTTGGATCTTACGTATTAGAAAATTAATCATGTTTAATAAAAAAAGTAAATTAGACATTTATGACATGTCTGCTTTAGCTTCTTCAATCATAATTTTATTATATCACCCCTAGTTAATTATTATAACTCATCTAAGTATTAAAAATTGGATAATATTAAATAAAAAGGAAAAATAGACATAAAATAACTCTTGTTGTTTTAAATTAACTTAACATCTTATATGAGACTCCCTTAAATTTTTTCATACGTATTTTGGTAGCAATTTTGCTATATCACTTTTAATTAGTTATTATAAGTTATTTTAGACATGTCTGCTTCGTTACATCAATCGTGGTATATGATTGACTTTCAAAATTATCTTAGTGTCACTTAAATTAGAATAGAAGAAAAAGTATTATAAATTACAATAGTTAAAAAACTTAAACTATTTTAAAAATATAATTGACTATTAATACCACAAAAATTTTGATAAGGAGAGTATTATAAATTACAATAACTAACATCTTAAAATGGTAAATTATAGTACAATGCCAAAAAAGTATTATAAATTGCAATAGTTAACAACTTAAATTATCTAAAAGCATATTTAAAATATAATTGATTATCTAAATTTTATTTATATCACATAAATCTATATCTATAATATATTAAAACAATGAAGACCCTTAAAAAAGTGATTTGAACTTTTTTCCTATAATTAAAAGACTCTTCTTTAGATAAAACTGTGTTTTTATTATTTTTTTAAATTTATTATTTAATTATTTTTTATTATATTCACTAGACTTCCTAAAATATATGGGATTCCAAAAATATATGGTAGAAGAATTAATTAATATTTTCCTTTCTACTAAACTTCCTAAAATATATAAGACCCCTAAAATATATGGTAAGAGAATTAATTAATATTTTCTTTCTACCGTTCAATTAGAAAAATACTCCTAAAATAGGACTCTATTAAGGAAATACTTCTATAAATATCGAGAGATATGTTAAACTAGAGAACAAACTGGTTTGCCTATTAGGAGAATATGATTGATGCTAATCTAACTTGATTTGATTGCATGTGTAGATTGGTGGATGCTTGATTTTCTAACCCTCAACTTCTTCACTGTTTTTGTCAGCATAATAGAATTCAACATGTGCTTTTATATATATATCTATATATCTTCTTGTTTTCATTCAAAATTATTCTTTAGGGTCAAAATTTTCGCTTTGACAAGAATTAGTTGGATCAAAATCGAAGCTTTTTTGATTTCTATTATAATTTTTGTATAGTTTACGGGTTGAAGATGAATGTCGGTTGACTTTGAAGAATTTCTTGTATAAATATTAGGTGTAACTGTATTGTTTTGATATCTTTATTATCGTATTATTTTATTTTAATTTATAGATGCTAGATGAATGTGGGTTGGTTTTGAAATTTTTTTTAGGTAAAGATTAGGTGTAATTATATTATCATAATATCTCTATTAGTTTATTATTTTGTGGTAGTTTACAGTTCGTAGATAAATCATGATCGGCTTTGAGAATTTTTGTGTATAAAATTTAAGCTTAATTTTATTATTTTGATAGCACTTTTATTGTATTATTTTATTTACAGGTGATAGATAAACGTTAGTAGGCTTTGAGGAATTTTTTTATGTAAAGGTTAGGTTTAGTTGTATTACTTTTATATCTCCATTATCATATTATTTTGTTATTATTTATAGGTGGTAGATGAGTGTCAAACGTCTTCTAGAAAATTTATATGTGTAAAGATTAGATGTAATTGTATTATTTTGATGTCTCTATTATTGTATTATTCTGTTGCAATATATAGATGGTAGATGAATGTCGATCAACTTTTAAAATTTTTTTTGTAAAGATTAGGTTTAATAAATAAATTCCCCAACTTTACATACTCAAAAGACATTGAATTTAATTATTATATTCATCTTTATTATTTAAACAAATATCCTATTTAATGTAATGTTTGAATTCATTAAAGTGAGGTACACGCGAAAGACACATACACCTAAACTAGTTAAGATAAAAAGATAACATATATTAGGTCCGTGCTAGCACGGGCCGGTGAACATCTAGTATATACATAAAAGGAGCACAAAACGTTTCATTCTTTAATGTTTCTCCATGTGGCTCGTTTTTTTCGGTCTTTCCTTTTATTTCTTTTACACTCATTGCTTTTTATATATATATATATATAATCTTTTCCTTGTACTTCTTGGCACTGAATTCTCTTTCTTGTAATTCTATTTCTACATGGATCTTGATGATTGATGTATTTTGAGCCTTTGACATTATATTCCTTGTCACAACCCCTTTTTGTTGTACTCCAAAAACATTAATTTTAAGTTCGAAAGAGTTTTATTATTAAGTGACAAAAGATGAAAATTTCGTTCCGAAAAGAATTTTTTACAATTAAATTCAGAGTCGCCACTTGGTATAATCTGGTGTGCCAAGTCACCTTTGCAAAATCCTTTTCAAAACGGTTTGACTCTTTAAAACTGATTTGCGAACAGAGATTCCGGCTAAGGAATTCTGTTGACCGAGGGGAAGGTGTTAGGCACCCCTCGATCCCATGGTTTGACCATGATTGCTTGGTGGAGCGTATCAGCTAATTTGACATTATGAATATATAAACCACATAAAATCACACAAAACAATCAAACAAACAAAATAAATCCAAAATTATAATGTCCAGTCCGATTATCACAATCCCGAAATAGAAAAAATGTAAAACTATAAACCTACTCTATTCTAAACTACACTCCATTTCTTTCTCCACCCGACGTTCCAGGCCTTGATTGTGCGTCGTCTATAAGTACATGGTATTTTGGGGCATTTCCCGGATAAATCAATACAAATCTATCGAGGCATTCCCCGGCCAAATAAATACAGTAGATGTCAATGCATAAATCAAAACCATTCCACAAACATTTCATCATTCAACAATCACAAATCCTAAACTTTCCCTACCCATCTTATGTTTGCCTATCCCACTCGAAATACCATGATACTATCAAGTTCGATATTAATAAATCAAACCCACAATAATCACTTTATCATCTTTAACTTTCACCCCAAAACAACCAATTTTAATTCTCAAACGAGATATTATTTTATCATATAATCCATAATCAAGGGAATCAAACAACTAATCAAAACAGCCAAAAATTCACATAATCACAGATCAACCAACACTTTATTCAATTCAATGTACCAGATATCATCAACAATGAAATAAAAGAGGTGAAAGAGTATAATTGGACCTCATGTGAAGCTTTCAAATTCAATATTATTTCAATAAAGAAAGTCCGCACCCGAAAACTTCGAACCGAACCTCAACCATAACCAAAATCGACTCGGTATAGAGAACTAATAGCCAGAAAACTTCAAAAGAAGTGGGAATAAAACTTCAAGATGGAGTCCAAACTACCCCAAAACACAATATAGACCACGAACCGCGAAATAGACAAACCCAAAACTTGAACACAACTGCGAGCTAACCAATCAAAACGGGTCAGGTTCAGTCGACAAATTTTGGGATTTTTCTGACAGAGTTGCAGGAGGTTTGAGATATGATCGCTGGTTTAGTGGTTTCAGCTGGTTTGGTTGCTGATTTTTGCTATTTTCCAGAGCTACGACGAGATCTAAGCACCAAAATAGAACTCTTCTCACCAAGCTCTTTCTCTCTTTCTCACCTCTCGATTTCACCTCACTCCTCTAAACTCTCTTCTATCTTTTACTGTGTGTATGTATGCACAGTAGTGTGTGCGTAAGGATTGTGAGGGTGAGATATGCGTGTGAATGGAGTCATAAAAATGGTATGCCTGTTGATCCTCGGATCGTGGATTCGAAAAAAAAAGCCACTTGCGATGGTGCATTATTCTCCTTTTTATATTCTCCTCCCTTTTTCCTGTGTGTGTGTGTCGATTTATATTAGTGTGTTAGTGTGTGTAATTTTTCTGCGTGAATATGGAGATTGTCCCTGGTAAGCTGGTAGAGAAGAAAGAAATATATGGCCTTGAAACTGAGTATGGACCGTGTATGTGAGTATGTCTATTCCTGTGAGTAAAGGATCCCAATTATTAATGGAAAAAGTCCTTCCCTAGTGGTCCCCCCATTTCTCCCTCTATATTGTGTATATATGCATTGTTCCAGGAATATTTAGTGGGCCCTTCTCTCTTTTGTTATGATTTATTTAAAAGAAAATGAAAAAGAACGTGAGGGAGTTAGTAAGGTAGGGGGTATAGGGTGGGGTAGGTTGTTAGGATGAGGTGTAAAGGGATTAGGATAGGATAAAATTTGTTAGGAAGTTTGTTATTTTTTTTATTTTGTAGAGGTATAATAACATAGATGAGGGTACACAGTAGGATAAGGTAAAATGGGTAAAAAATATTATTGGGGAAGGACGAAATTAGGTGTCTACATCATGCTCCCTTTGAATGTAAACACGAAGTATTTTCAGACAAAGAAGTAGACAACAAGATAGAATTTTGTCCCGACCATTATTCAAAGAAAGAAATAGAAGGAAGAAGAGCAACCGAGTTGGAGAGTCGAGTGAGGTTCCATCGAGGTTCCAGTCCGTGGCTCTGTCATTACATCAAAATGAAAATTACAAGTTAAAATCATAAATGAAACTGCAAAAGCCCTATCTATACAGCTTTTATTGAACTCCTGACTTGAGTTTCATCACCCTATTCTTCAGGCGGACTCCTGACTTGCAATTTTTTCAATTTGTTGCTTACCTTTCAATTTCTACACCCTGTTCTCCAGGAGGGTTCCTGACTTGCTATTTCATCAACTTGTTGCTATGCCTTTCAATTTCTATAACCTATTCACCAGTCGGGTTCCTGTCTTGCTATTTTTCAATCTGTTTAACTTTTAATTCCTTCACCTTGTTGCTTGGTTTTCCATTTATTCTCCCTCTACTTTGGGCAGCTCCTGAAATCATATCAAAACTGGAAAGAAGATTATCCCAAACAAAAATTATTATAAAGAGAAACTTTGTTTTCCAGAAAAGTAAAGTTCCAAACACAAGAATTAAATTTTGCCACAGTTTACCATCAGAAGACTTTTGGGAAAGTCGCATAATACCTACTTGCCTGTTGCAATGATAAATCAAGACTTTGACCAAGAAATGCATCACTTGAGAATAAAATTGAATGACCAAGACTAGGAAGTGTGTCTCCTAATAATTAAAGAGAGGAATTCTGACTAGAAAGTGCGTCTTCTAGAGATAGAAGTTTAAATTAAAAAGTATGCCACCTGACAAATAAAAACTAGCAAGGAAGTGCGTCTCCTAAGCATTAAGTGCAATAACTGGACTAGAAAGTGCATTTACTACAAATCAAGGGGACTGACTCAACTAGGAAGTACATCTATAGAGAATCAAAACTTAAGTTAGAAAGTGCATTACCCATAAAGCAAAGTTCAAATTACCCAATCAAAGAAGTGCATCTCCTTACCAATGTTGCTTGAATTATCAAAAAAAGGAAGTGCATCTTCTTACAAATGCTGATGGAATTACCAAACAAGGAAGTGCGTCTCCTTACAAATGTTGCTTGAATTACAAAATAATGAAGTGCATTTCCTTATAAATTCTGCTTGAATTACCCAGACAAGGAACTGCATCTCCTTACAAATGTCACTTGAATTACCAAACAAGGAAGTGCGTTTTCTTACAAATTCTGCTTGAATTTCCCAGATAAGGAAGTGCGTCTCTTTACAAATGTCACTTGAATTACCGAACAAGGAAGTGCGTTTCCTTACAAATTCTGCTTGAATTACCTAGACAAGGAAGTGTGTCTCCTTACAAATATCACTTGAATTACCCAAACAAGGAAGTGCATCTCCTCATAAATATCACTTGAATTTCCCATACAAGGAAGTGATCTCCTTACAAATATTTCTTGAACTAACTAAACAAGGAAGTGCGTCTCCTGTATTTGTGGAAGTGAGGCATTGCAAATTTTGATATTTAGGCTTTGAAATCCTAGATTCGAAGGTAACATGTGTTCCTATTTCATACAAAGAAAACTTGTTAGTTTAAAAACATGGTGGCTGATTTGTGGCTTTGGCTTTCGTGGAAATCGCTCTTGCCTCTTTCACATTAACCTTGCTTTCAACCATTAGCATATGTCATTAACTCGCTGCATCATTGATCCGAACTCAGATTACTAAGAGTAACTCTGAAATAGATATAGTATCTCTGCTTTGTCATGCTTCTCAGATAAACCCTTTGAACCTTAGTCTTTCCATGAGTTCCCAAACTTGTCGGTTGACAAAATATGCTGCATGCCTTATTTTGACTCACAATCATGTCTCTTTCATGTGTTGGCCTTTTGTCTTGCTTTGAACAATTGAAGAAGCTGGTAGCCATGTTTTGAGATCTTTTCTCATTTGTTTTGACATAGACTTGACTCAAAGACAAGAGAAAAAAAAATGACAATGATTTTATTTGGACAACTGACTAAAGAAAATAAAATAAACATAAAGAGACGAAAGAAAAGACAATGAATGTCCCTATTTGAAATAAAGAAATGAAAAATTTATCTAGAAATGACAGTCAACTCTAATAATTATGCCATGCATTTTGGATCAAGCTGCCTGATCTTTTCATCCAAAATTTCTACTAATTGTTGTTGAGTTAATGGCCTTGAAACTGAGTCGTTTCCTTAGGTCAATTGCATTTAAGACCTCATTCAGCTAGTGACACATTGAAGGATTTTTACCAACAAACCTCTCTCATTTTTCTCTCAACTCACCATCACCTTATGGTGTCGATAGGGTTTTCACCAATAAGACTCTCATTTTTATCTCTCTTTTGATTCCTTATGCTGAGGAAGACGAGCAGTTCCAAAAATGCGTTATCATATACATTGCATGCTTATCCTTAACATTCTTAAAAATTGATCTGAAGGTCTTTCATTGGTTGTGACTTGGCTTTTGGATAGGGTTAGAAAGAAAGAATGGCATGAGGCCCAAACGACACTTGAAGTGGGTTGGGACTTATAACTTTTGGAATTGACTCAAACAATGAGGATCACCTCATGCCCCAGTTTTTTTTAACTAGCCAATTCTAAATTGTTTATTCGGTTGGACCAAGCCCTGAGTAGGGCAGCCTACGTATCTCACCCCTGAAAGAGGAGAATCAGGTCATGCGCAGTTCTGGCAGCTTGTTCTTTTGCTTTGATCTGATTTTTCTTTTTTTTCTTTTATTCGCTCTTTTCACTTTGCGATTCTTTTTTTCTAACTCTATTTTTATTGACACTCTTTTTTTTTGGAAACATTTTTGTCTCTTTTTTGTAACTTTTTTACTTTATCTTTTTACTCGATACTATTCTTTAAACTTTTCTTACTCTATCTTGATTCCAAAAGAGGGGTATGAAAGAAAATAACACTGAGGCTCAAATGGGGTAAACAAAGGATGACACAATATTTGGATAGCAAAATGAAATGCCTTTATCATATCAATCCTTAAGAATGCAAGTACATAACATGCAATTGGAAGTGAGAGATGAAGATCATTTGCGACATCTTTTTAAGAAGATTGAGTCTGTGTGTCACTACTTCTTCCACAAACTCCACCTTTGTTGTACATTTCTCACATCGAATGACTCATACTTTCATGGAGCTGATTATTTTCTTGTTTCTTTTAATATAGGGATCACACGTCCACTATTTGATCTAATTGGGACCTGTCTTTCGATTGATGACCAAGTTGTTCTTGTGATTCTCAAAATAATTGCCTTAACTTGTCACCAAATGTCTTAGCACTCTATCTATTTTCTCATATGCTCTCTTTTTCTAACTTTAACCCTCTGATTCAATGTTCATGCTTAAACTGGATTTTAAGATTTGGCTAAAAATTTCACTAGCATGTCATATCACTAGAGTCAATATAAAATGTACTATGTAAAGAAAACGAACAAACATATATTTAAAACACAAAGGAAAATGAGACACTTCATTTAGTTGAAACAAAAGATAGAAGGGTTTGAACATAAACAACAAAAGGACAAAACAATATAAATCCCAAACTACAACCCTGAAATAATTTGGATAATAGAAAATAAAACAAAACAAGCTACCAGACCCCTTCCTAGTAAGGAGAAGGGTGACTTCTTAATTACTCAGCCTGACATCTTCACCACTGGTTTGCATATCAGCATGAATAGAGATTTCCTCACTGTTAATGTTCTGCACCATGATTGATTTATCTTGAATCATTTTTTCAATTTCTCTTTTCAAAGCACGACAATCTTCAATACTGTGACCATGAACATCAGAATGATATGCGCATCGGACATTAGGATCACAACTTCTTAAATGTGGGCCAGGAGTATACCTAAGGAGAGGAGTGATTATTCCCTGTTGTACCAATCTCTAGAATAAACTTGCATACGACTCTCCAATGGGTGTGAAGCTATCCCTCGACTTCTGTCTCATTTCATTATTTGGCTTAAATTGAAAACCAGGCCTAAAAGGGTTCAGTATGTATGTGGAGTTGGAGGATGACTCGGCAGAGTTGGCGCGCACCAGTGTGGGTAAGATGGAGGTTGAACATAAGGTTGCGTATTATACACTTGATATGGAGGTGGAGGAATGGGATATAATATATTTTGGTAAAGATTCTATGGAGCTTGGGCATAAACTTGGGTTTGAGCCCATGGGTAATGATGGTGTGGTCCTCTTGCCTGTGCCTGTTGTCCAACTGCAATGGAAGATGCATTTTCCTCATTCTTCTTTCCTCCAAAACTTCCCAAACCTTTTTGGATTATTTAGGTAGTCGCTTTTAATGTTGCAAAACTCACAATGCGACCGGTCTTAATTCCATCCTCTATCATCTCCCCCATTTTGAGGACCTCAATAAATGGCTTACCTAATATAGGTAACAAGTATTGATAATATATTTCATCCTACGCTTGAATAAATGCCTCCACTATCTTACTTTCTTTCATTGATGGTTTCACCCTAGCAGCTTGTTCACGCCATCTAATTGCATACTCTCTGAAAGTTTCAGTACTCTTTTTTTTCATATTAGTCAGGGATTTCTCGTCAGGAATCAACTCCATATTGTATTGAAATTATTTCACGAATTCATTAGCCAAGTCATCCCAGATGTTCCACTTGTCCATGTCTTAGTCAACAAACCATTCTGAAGCTAAACCTGAAAGACTCTCACCAAAATATGCCATGAGTAATTCTTCCTTCCCTCCAGCACCTCTTAATTCGTTACAATATTGCCTCAAATATGCCACTGGGTCCCCATGTCCATCATATTTCCCAAACTTTGGCATTTTAAATCCAGGGGAAAGGTTGACACCCGAAAACATGCATAAGTCCTTATATGAGACACTTTTTTAAACCCCAAGCCCTTGCAAGTTCTTCTTATCCATTTCTAAACTTCTCAATTTTTTGGTCATTTCCTCTTGTTCTTCTGTCATAACAGGATTCTCGATGTTAGGAGGAAATTCAGGCAGGTGAGTGTCACCGTAAATACTAGTCAACTTGAATGTAGGCTCGGAAGTGTGACGCTGATCCTCAGTAATATCCAATGGAGGCTCTCTTGTAGAGTAGGGAGGCACAACTTGTGGATGAACATTAAAAGTAGGAGCTTCAGGTGAGGGTGGCATCGGAAAAGCATGAATAGCAGGTGGAGCTGAGTATGTGGTAGTCTTGGATTGGGGAGTGAGGAAATGAATATTGGAAGTGTTTGGATACTTTAGCCCCAGAGTAGGTCCTGATGCATGTTGTGGCATGTCGACTAAAATAGGAAAATGTGCATGTGACACGAGAGGAAAGCTAGAAAGATATTCCAGATTATCAGTGGAAACTGGAAGAGGCAGCAACCTATTAGCCCAAGCTCAATGCATTTCTATTATTTGCTGCCTTAATTTCCGAATCTCTTCATTAGCTCCTAAATTATCATTTTCCGAACTCCCTATCGGATTAGTGACAACAAACTCGATATTTTTGTTGGCCATAACTTTCTCGGTGACTTGGTTCAATATGGAGGACCAGCCAAAATGCCACAAACCAACCACCTTAAACTAACTGGACAAGAGATAGCAAATGCGTTAGAGTTTAATAATTTTTTTAAAAGGTCACCCAACCCAAGAAGGGCGCCTACGTATCTCACCCCTGAGAGAGGAGAATCAGGTGTGCGTAGTTCGTGAAGTTTTGCCAAAATGGCCAATTAATTTTTTTTCTTTCTTTTTTATTTTTCTTGAAACTTTAAAAAGAAAAGAAAATAACAAATTGTCAAAAGAATTGGCGAAATCTTTTTGAATTTTTAACTTTAAAATTCCTATACAACATGAAACCTACAATTATCAGAAAAAAAATCTTTTTGGATTTTCAATTTTGCATTCATATGTAAATAAAACTTGAAACTATTAAAGGAAAATCTTTTTGTGCTTTTCTATTAGAGAAGTATATGACACCTACTCTAAATGAAGAGTGAATAAAATATTTTTTTGGATTTTGAAACAAGATCCCCGAACCCACAATAGGTTACCTACGTATCTCACTCCCAAGAGAGGAGAATTAGGGGTGCGTAGTTCGCCAAGATTGGACAATTAAGGACTAAATGACAAACTAAACCTTGAATTGAGAGATACGACTAAAGACAAATAAAATATTTTTAGGTTTTTAATTAGAAACTAACACCAACAAATATGAAAGACAAAATCTTTTTGATATTATCATTACATAAAAATGTACAAAGCTCTTATTGAAAGGAAAAAATATTTTTTTGGATTTATCGAATTATGAATACGTACTAAAGAAATAAAAGAAAAATCTTTTTAACATTTTTGATTTTTGGAAAAGGAGTGCAAAAGGTAAAAAAATATATTTTTTTAATTATGAAAAACAAAAGCCATAAAGGACACTAAAAGCTACAAAACCCTTTTTGACTCACTTTTTCTCATTTTTTTTTTCAAACACACTTTACTTCTAACACAGGTTTTCCCCAAATCAGTCCGTCAAATGACCACATTACCCTCAAAGATGAAACATTTAGTACGTAGGGATGCTTTAAGAGTGAGTCTAATACGAAGGACCGTGTGGGCCCTGCTAGGTCTCAATATGATACACATAAGAATGACCTAAAGGTTGACCTACATTGTGGTTTACTAACAAGACCGTTCGGGAGAGCATATAATCGATAGTGGCTGCTTTGCTTTCTACCTACTCCATACATCCAATGGCTCTCTCCTAAAATAAGGGTGACTCAATTAGAGTTCGTGCGCATGACGTGCACTCCGGAACTTGTTGTCGAAAGAATTGACTCGGGTTATGCAAATGATGCCAGCTATAAAGCGGTAATACATAAGAAAAAACTGTAAACAAAGAGCACAGAAACACACAACAGTGATAACAAAACACAAACAATAATCACAAACAATGTTTATACACCCATAATTTCAAACAAAGCCGATACAACTCCAAAAATAAGCTCAAATTCTGAAAAATTCCCCAGCAGAGTCGCCAGAGCTGTCACACCCAATTTTTGTTATACTCCAAAAAGATTAATTTTAAGTTTAAAAAGGTTTTATTATTAAGTAACAAAAGATGAAAATTTTATTCTAAAAAGGATTTTTTACAATTAAATTTAGAGTCGCCACTTGGCATAATCTGATGTGCCAAGTCACCTTTGCAAAATCCTTTTCGAAATGGTTTGAATCTTTAAACTTGGTTTGCGAACAGAGATTCTGGCTAGGGAATTCTGTTGACCGAGGGGAAGGTGTTAGGCACCCCTCGATCCCGTGGTTTGACCATGATCGCTTGGCGGAGTGTATCGGCTAATTTGCCATTATGAATATATAAACCACACAAAATCACACAAAATAATCAATCAAACAAACAAACAAAACAAATCCAAAATTATAATGTCCAGTCCGATTATCACAATCCCGAAATAGAAAAAATGTGAAAATATGAACCTACTCTATTCTAAACTACACTTCATTGCTTTCTCCACCCGACGTTTCAGGCCTTGATCGTGCATCGTCTTCAAGTACATGGTATTTTGGGGCATTCCCTGGATAAATCAATACAAATCTCTCAGGGTATTCCCCGGTCAAATAAATACAATAGATGTCAATGCATAAATCAAAACCATTCCACAAATAATTTATCATACAATAATCACAAATCCTAAACTTTGCCTACCTAACTTATGTTTGCCTATCCCACTCGAACTACCATGATACTATCAAGTTCGATATTAATAAATCAAACCCACAATAATCACTTTATCAACTTTAACTTTTGCCCCAAAATAATCAATTTTAATTTTCAAATGAGATATCATTTCATCACATAATCGATAATCAAGGGAATCGAACAACTAATCAAAACAACCATCAATTCACATTATCACAGATCGATCAAAATGATATTCAATTCAATGCACCAGATATCATCAACAATGAAATAAAAGAGATGAAAGAGTAGAATTGGACCTCATTTGAAGCTTTCGAATTCAATTTATTTCAATAAAGAAAGTCCGCACCCGAAAACTTCAAACCAAACCTCAACCACAACCAAAATTGAGTTGGTATAGAGAACTAATATCTGGAAAACATCAAAAGTAGTGGGAATAAAACTTCAATACGGAGTCCAAACCACCCCAAAACCCAATGTAGACAACGAACCACGAAAAGGATGCACCCAAAACTTGAACAGAACCGTGAACTAACCAATCAGAATAGAATACCAAGAAGAAAAAGAACTGCTTTAGCATTTCTCTATTTTTTTAGTGAATATTAATGGAATCGGGAAAAATGGGTCAGGTTCAGTCGACGGATTTTGGGATTTTTCTAACCAAGTTGCTAGCGGTTTGAGATTTGATCGCTGGTTTAGTGGTTTCAGCTGGGTTGGTTGCTAATTTTGGCTATTTTTTGGAGCTTCAACTAGATATGAGCATCGAAACAGACCTCTTCTCGCCGAGCTCTATCTCTTTTTCTCACCTCTAGATTTTACCTCGTTCCCCTAAACTCTTTTCTATCTTTTACTGCGTGTATGTGTGTACAGCAGTGTATGCGTGAGGATTGTGAGGGTGAGATATGCATGTGAATAGAGTCATAAAAATGGCGTGCCTGTTGCTCCTCAGATCGTGGATCCAAAAAAGGAAAAAGAAAAGCCCCTGGCGATGGTGCCTTATTCTCCTTTTTAATATGCTCCTCCCTTTTTCCCTGTGTTTATGTGTCGATGTATATTAATGTGTTAGTATGTGTATTTTTTGTGCGTGAATATGGAGATTGTCCCTGGTGAGCTGGTAGAGAAGAAAGAAATATATGGCCTTGAAACTGAGTGTGGACCGTGTATGTGAGTATGTCTGTACATGTGAGTGAAGGCTCCCAATTATTAATAGAAAAAGGCCTTCCCTAGTGGCCCTTCCATTTCTCCCTCTATATTATGTATATATGCATTGTTCCAGGAATATTCAGTGGGCCCTCTCTCTCTTTTGTTGTGATTTATTTAAAAGAAAATAAAAAAGAACTTGAGGGGGTTAGTGGGGTAGAGGGTATAGGGTGGGGTAGGTTGTTAGGATGAGGTGTAAAGGGGGTTAGGATAGGATAAAATTTGTTAGGAAGTTTGTTATTTTTTTGTCATTTTGTAGAGGTATAATAACATGGATGAGGGTACACAGTAGGATAAGGTAAAATGGTAAAAAATATTATCGGGGAGGGATAAAATTAGGTGTCTACACTCCTTACTTTTCAATTTGTGTATTTTAGTTTGTTAAAAAATAAAAAAGTAAATTTTTCTTTTAAATTAAAGATGTGCTCCTCTTTCATATTAGTTGTGTATTTTTTTTCCTTTACATGCCTTTAAAAGAATCTTAAATAAGAAGGAAGATTTTACTAATTTAATCCTTAGAAATTTTTTAAAAAATTTATAAACTTCCGTACATTTCAAAAAGAATTTCATTTATAAGAGTAAAATAGAAAATATTAATTAATTCTATTTTGTTTTGTAAATTGACAAGTAATTTGAGGCTACTTTTTTTGCTAACGATGACAACTAATATAAGGCAGATGAAATATGTAGATTTTAAAATTTTGTGATCTTAAACTTGTCATGTAGAATGTTGAAATTGAAAAACTTATTAAATGTAGAGAAAGACTCTTTTTGAGATTGACTAAAAGAAAAATAAAATACTTAAATTGAGATGGAGAAGCAAATTTTTATGATTTTTTAGTGCTTTACTTTCTCCTATTTATGTTATATTTTATTTTTAACCTTTAGACTTTATTTGTATAAATATATTTTATATAATGATGATGGTATTAATAATTTTTAAAAAAATCAAATTTAAGATAAGTGAAATCTTACATATCAAAATGTCATATTAAATTGGTACTATTCAATTAAAGTAACATGGGCAATTTAGTTAAAAGTGTCAAAAGATTTTGAAAATGAGGTGTAGGTAACTCAAGTTTTAATAATTGAGTGTAGGTGACAATTACTTTATTAGTGACTAAGAAATTTGAGAAAGTTTGGGAATAGCCCCCAATTTTTTTAATTTACACTTTGATCCAAATGTTGACCTAATATAACTAGAAACGGAAGGAAAAAAACATGTATTTTCTCTCTCCTCTCATTATTATTGTTTTCTCTCTCTTAGCTATTTTTATTATTCATTGTTATTGCTACTTTATTCATCATATTGTGGTTCATTATCATCATCTTCTTCTACATTATGTAATACCCCGTACTTTTACCTAGCTTAAATTCATCCCAAAAATGTCAAAGACTTGTTTTAAAGATGAATACACTTTTATACATTTATAATTTTCAAGATTTTGACTTTTCATTGTGTGAAAAATTGAATAAGCCTTCCACTGATACCAAATTCGCCCAAATCCGACACACGGGTGAAGAGTTAGAGCCATTTTAGTAAGAAAGTGTACCACCTGGTACTATAGCACGCCGCAGAGATAGTCCAAATGGAATTTGTCATTTTTGAATGAGACAATGCAATACCACCACATCGCGTCACTAGCCTTTTTCCTAATTGTCACTTTCCAGTGTGATCCCGTGATCATGGCGCATTGCTCCAAAGGGAAAATTTGCAACCAATGAGGCACCGCCATGGCCCCTCATCGTACCATCAGCCCTGTTCCCAATCGTCAGTTTCCAGTGACATAGCACGATAATACCGCGTCGCGCCAAGTTCCCAACTTGAATTTTCAATGACCAAAATTAAAAACTTTTTAGGGGGCAATATGGTCTTTTTCTATGACCCAGATCATCCTTTAAATACGAAATTATGCCCTAAATACCCTATTATGTCATTTTATCTCACTTTCTCTCAAGAGGAAGAAACCCTAGTTCAAGAAATCAAGTTCAATCCTAAGAAATCCTTTAACAACTTCAAGAATCTCATAAATTAATGTATGTTAGATGTTCATCTATGAGTTCCTTTCACCCATAGAGTCCAACAATCCCTTTTTAAACTTACAAAATCTTAGATTTATGATTTGCATATTTGATTTAGATTGAATTCATGTTCATGATATTAGTTAGGTTCTAATTCATGATTTAAATGCCAAGTTTCATGAAATTTAATAACACGTGTGATGAATATGTGATTAACTTGATAAAACCTTGAATGTACAAAGTGATTAATGCATCTATGATGTTAATTTAATTTGCAATCCATGATCATGATAAGATTCATGAAAAATAGAATAGTATTTAGGGGGAAGTATATGAATTACATGCTAAACCCTTGAATTTTCAATTATGTATTGTATTCATGATGTTAATGTGATGACCATTATCATATGAAATACTCATGCACCCCAAGTATTTGCTAAAAGGCCTATGTGAAGTAGATAGAGGAATCATGAGATGTTATTATGAGATCTTAATCATGTAGAAGCTTATGCCCTAAAAGTGTTTAAGAAAATGCTTACGTAAATTGACTAGTGAAGGCATGACATGCTATTATGTGAACCCATTCATGTACAAGTTAATGCATTACATGTATTTGATGAAATATCTCTATGAATGAATTATGACCAAGTGAACATTGTTATGTTATTGAAGATTATTCTTTGCTTTACTTTTCATGCTATAGAGTCCTGGAGGTATTTAATACTCGATAATTTATCTATTTAACTAGAGCCAGTGTCCGTTACAAAATAGTATTAGTCATGTCATGAGCAGTAGTACTCTCAATTAGTTACAGAACTCAGTCAGTTATAGAACTCATAAAAACTCTATAAACTCAGTCTCAGTCTAGTCCCATTCAGTATACTCAATTTAGTGTCTTTTAGTTGAAGTAGGATTTAGCACCGAGAAAGTGAGGGGGGTGACGGCTTCCCCAACAGATAGGCAGAGTCATTAGTAGCAATCCATGTACTCCAGAACTGCATAGGCACAGGATGAGGAGTCACCAGTCAGACTAGGCTTGACTACCTCCCAAGGGTCACCTGTCAAATTAGGCTTGGCTCTGTCCTGGTGTCACCTGTCAGTTAGGCTTGGCATCTTGGTTTTCTAGTGTTAGTACCCATGACATGGTATTAGCACCCTTCCAGCTGGGATTACAGGTTTAACCCCAATCAATTTAGAGAGGGGCATGTCGGTTAGATGATTACCTCCCATTATTTCAGTTTCAGTCTTCAGTCTAGAACTCTGTTCAGTTCTACAGGATCAGGACTGTTAGACACAGTGACTTAGTATCAGTAATTCAGTTATCAATAACTTTATATTATCAGTTACTTAGTAACAAAACTTAGTACTTGGCTTTAGAAAAGCTCAGTTACGGTATAAATGTATGCACATTATGGCATACTTAGTATTTACAATAGTTTTAGTTATCCACATACTCATATTCAGATATTCTATATTATTCAGTCAGTTACTATTCATGTATTTGAACCCTTGCATTCAGCCTTACCTCATCTAGCATACTGGTATATTCCATGTACTGACGTATACTTTTTTTGAGCTATGATGTCTCATATCAGAGGTTCGGACACTCAGGTTTCCTAATAGTGCTTAGATAAATCTAGTCAGCAGTTGTAGATTCAGCAGTGATTCCTCATCTATTGAGGATATGTTTTATTTTAGCATTTCAATAGTTTCAGTATTGTAGTAGTTGGAGTTAGTTGGGGGCTTGTTCCATCAACTCCATATTCAGACTATTTAGTTACAGGCTTTCATACTAGACCAGTTCAGATAGTATTTCCGATACAGGTGTTTTTATCAGATGTTATTTATCATTATTTCAGATTTTGAAACTTAAGGTATTTCAACCTATTTTTTCTGCATTTATTCAGTATTATTGTTCAGTATTCATGGAAGATATTAGTCTTAGGTTAGTTTGTAGTCCTTTGGAGTCATAAGCACCATGTGACGACTAGGGGCAGTCTCGGGTCATTACACATTATCATCATCATCTTGTTTTTTACAATTGTTGTTGTTTTTACCACTACTGCTGTTACTTGACCAATTTTTTAGGTCAGATTTAGTTTCATACATCACTTTGGCATTACTTCATAGGCGACGTTGGTAAGTAAAATTATAATTTTTAGTTGAATCTCTTATCTAGGTACACTACTACTATTGTTTTGAAAGCAATGGATAGAACCATAAACATGAACCCAACAGAAGATTCATTTGTTGCAATAGTTGACTCATCTGTTACTACAGATGAGTCATCTGTCACAATGAAATACTCATATGTTAGATTCATGTTTATTATTCTATAGTGCTTTAACATGAATCGAATAGATGGGTCATCTGTTGCAACAGATGAGTTCTTATTTGCAACAGAGAAGTCATCTATTGACACAGATTACTCACCTATTGCAATAGAGCCAGAACTTAATTCAAATAGATGAGACGTCTATTGCAACAGGTAACTAATCTATTGTAATAGGTTCTATATTTACAGCAACATCCCACTCATCTATTGCAATAAGCTTCAAAGGTTCAGTAGTACATCCCAACAGGTGATTCATCTGTTACAATAGATATATAATTTATTGCAACATAGGAGTCAAATTTTCCATTAAATGACTTATCTTTTGGAATTAGTTTCAGGTTCTATAGTACTGTAACATGAATTACCAATAGCTAATTCATCTGTTGCAACATATAACTAACCTGTTGCAATAGATTACTCGTCTGTTGGGGTTCATGTTATGGCACTATAAAATCACTATTAATTTTATTGTGATGTCATTATTAACTTTTTTAACAAATGTATTTGTTTATGTACCACTAATGGAAGGATAATAAATGTCTTTAGTTAGGTACCACAAGATGTAATAGCAAAACTTGTGTTGTTGTTTGTTATGGACTTTGATATTTTTAACTCATTATTGTGAATGTAAATGTTATTATATATTATATAAATTTTATTTTTCATTAACTTGTTCATCAATAAAAAGAGTTAAAATGGTAACTAAATACAACATACCACAAAATTATTTTCAACAGACTACCTATCTGTTGCAACAGATGGATATTTGCTAGAAAAACATAATACAGTGGAATGTGTTCCTCAAACATATGACCAATCTGTTGCAACAGATGGATAATCTATTGGAGAAACAAATAAAGTTCCTACCACAAACCCAATAGATGACCAATTTGTTTAAACAGGTGGTCCATCTATTGAAAAAACTCAAAACTCTTACTTGCTACTGGATTCAAAATTATTCCTTACGTACAACCATCTACATGTTTGTTGAGAAAAATAAATAAATAGCATGAAAATTAAATAAGAATTAAAAAGTTAAACTCGAACAAACATGGATTTTTCATTAAACAGAAACAAAATACATTGGGTAGGTAGATCTGATATAAAAAAATAAAAATACATACGCTAAAAGAAAAAATCACCTAATTATTATTATTATTATTATTTTCAGTTAGCCAATCATCAACCAGCAGCAGCAGGGAACTCCTCATCTTGCGAATTTCTCAGAGCATCCTTGGTCTCATGACAGCCAACTCCCGCTGGAGTTCATTAACCTACCTCTGAATTTTCCGCATGGTGTCACATAGAATAGAAATGCCCTAAACAGGATCAGCCATATCTAGAAAATGTATGAATTGACAAAAAATGTAAGCACAAAAGTAAAGAAAAGAGTTCAAATGTAATACAACATATACTACCTACTAGTAGATTTACACATAAAAAAACTTACCTAAATGAGAAAGGAATCTGATCTTTGGAGAGAAGTAGTTGAAGATGTAATACGAAAGACAAAATACAAGAAATAATTAAAGTAGAGTATAATGAACGAGTATGGAGGGACCTATGTGGTAGGTAAAAATTCATGGTTGTTAACCTCCTTCACTAAATCTAATTGGTGACATTTCAATTATTGTGAAAGTCATAATTAAATTTGATTGATGACTTTTTGATTATTGTGAAAAGTTATGTCTTTTAAGCTTTGCAATAATATAACCATTTTTATTGAAATGTTGCAAATCTTGCATCCATTTATTGAAATATATGATCCATTTTTCATAATAGATTAATCATCTATTGCAACATAATGTCCATTTATCGTGATAAATTAAACATCTATTGCCACATATGGTCCATCTGTTGCAACAAAATAACCATCTATTGCAATATATTATCCATCCGTTGCAACAAATGCTCAATCCCTACCTTCAACCATCGACATATTAAGAATAAAGAATATATAGAATGAAAAATAAATAAGAATTAAAAAGACAAATTTGACCAAACATACATAGATTTTTGAATCCATTATATAAAAATATGCCATAAAAACAAAACATACATTAGGTTCCTCCCTTATGTAGATCTGATATAATAAAAAAATACATACGCTAAAATAAAAAATATAATTTAATTATTATTATCATCTTCATTATTATCATCATAATCATCATTATATTTTTATTATTATTATTGTCAACCGATCAATTGTCATTCGGCAGTACTAGGGCCCTCCTCAGCCTTGCTCTCATGGCTCCCAACTCCCACTGAAGTTCATGAATTTGCCTTTCAAGTTCCCATACGGAGTTGCACCTCATCACCTAATAAAAATTTGGATTAGCCATATCTTGAAGTGGAGTAGACTGAAGGACTTGGAGGGACCTATTTATAGAGGATTGAATTTAAATGGGTTGGTCAAAAAGCCACGACTGTTCACATATTTATCTTTAATAAAAAACATATTTAAGTATGATATTTTATCTTTATTTTATTTTAAAAATAACATTGCTTTAAAATAAATCTAACAAATGGGTAATTTGTTGCAAAATATATTCTATCTATTTGATAATTCATAATATATTGGTAATTTGTTGCAACAGATATATATATCTGTTAGATTAATTCCAACAGATGAGTCATCTGTTGCAGCAGATTGATCATTTGTTGTAACAGATGTCTATAATTATTTGATAATTTTAACAGATGTGTCATCTGTTGCAAAAAGTTAGTCATCTGTTTATTCAAATTAAGCCATAGATTGTGTAGAAAGAATAAGGTGTATGTAGATAGATGGATCCACTTTCATGTGTGAGAGTTATGTATTATTGCTAAGGTCATCGTGACAACACACATAAAGTACAATGATTTTGTTAATGTAATTTTTAACCGATTATGCATTGATCATTCAAACAAGATCCTGCATTGTATAGTTAAAGTTTAATTGATTCGAATTAATAAGGACGAGGGACCATGAAGATAGTGTTGATACCCTGTTACAATTTAATGATGATTGTTACTCATGTTTATGCATGTAAAGTTTTCTGAAGGGGTCTAAATTTGGTGGAATTGCAGAGATCCAATAGAGATTGGACTGACTTTAAAGTAGAACTGGGCTTTCAAAAGGCCTTCGAAGCCTCCTTCTGCAGCAAACAATAATGAAAAACCAATAGAAATTCCACTTTCCCAAATATATGTGGATGGGTTTTTCAAGAAGATGGTTATACGTAGGAAGGATCATTAGGAGAATACCTTCGAGGAAACGGAGAGTTAATGAAAAACTATGCCATCTGATATCTAATTAAAGAAAAAATATAAGGTAGCAAGCAAGGAAATTCTAGTGAAATTTGGATGAATGAAATTGAATTAAAACATGAAGAATATGAATCAAGTGCAAGTATGAAAGTTTAAACAAAAATTAAAATCCATCAGTTGTCTCTCTCAAAGGAAAATACTACAGTTGGACACTTTTCTAGGAAACAACGACTAGTTAGCGTAGTCGAAATGATCACTTCTAGAGAAAATAACAAAATGCCAAGAAAGCATCTTTGCGGGCATCGAGGGTTAAAATAATGTACAGTAAAGAAAGAAAACTGGCGCCAAGAAATTCTAAAGTTAAAATAAGGTATCAACCCAAGGAGGCAATTTCTGAATTTTAACTTGCATCCCATGCCTTTTGATTGTGGTTCTGATCAAGTAAATAGATGTGACAAAAAAAGGTATAAAGTTCAACAGAAATCCCAGGCCTTTTTGTTCTTACTTTGATTGACGTGACTAGAACCACAAACTGAAATCTTAGGATGCAAGTGTAACTTCTAAAATTATCGTCCTAGCATGATTCCTTATCTCAACTTCAGAAGTTCTTGGCGCAAGTTTTCATTCTTTACTGTACATTATTTCAACCCTCGGTGCCCGAAAAGCTGCTTCCTTGGTGTTCTATTAGTTTCTCTGGAGATGATCATTCTGACCATGCTAACTAGTCACAGTTCCCTAGCAAAGTGTCCAGCTGTAGTATTTTTCTTTTGAGAGATACGACTAACGAATTTTCATTTTTGGTTACACTTTCATATGTGCACCTCATTAAGATTTCACACGTTTTAAGTTAATCTCATCATCCAGATTTGCTACACTTTTATTGGTACCTTGTGTTTCTTTTTTAATAAGGTCTGAGATGATATAATCTTCATCAGTTCTTATTTCCATCACCGGTATTCTCCTACCGCACTTTCTGTTATATAATCATCACCACAAACAACCTAATCATAAAAATTTAGGCTAGGACAATAACTATATTGATTTTTGTTCTTAGTTGAAGCAGTGTGACGCTTCGGCGGCATTTCAAAAGTCTATTGAACCCTTAAAATTAGTCCAATAACTATTAAATCTTTTTATAATGCCACCAGAAATTTATCCCTTCACCAAAATTAACACATAAACATTTGCAATACTATCATTAAACTGTAATAGGATATCGACACCACCTATAAGGTACCTAGCCTTATCAATTCGGACCTATCAAACTTAACTGTAAAATTACAAATATCTTGTTTGAATAATCAATGCCTAATTGGTAAAAAACTTCATTCACAAAATTAATGTACTTTATATGTGTTTTCATGATAACATGATCAGTAATACATACCTCCTATATATGAAGTGGTTCTATCTGGAAGCAGCTTATTCCTCCGAACCCATTTTTACTTTAGACTTTTATGTTGGTCGGGCAAAAGTTGATCCACTTTTAATTTCTTTTATCTACAAATAAGAGAAAAAAAATGATGTCAAATAGGAGAAAAACAAACAAAACATTACAATTGATGCCTGCATAATTTTAAAATAGGGTAACATAAAATTCAATGAATAAAACACATTACAACAAGTGTTCCAATAGATGACCAATCTGTTACAACAAATTATCCATATGTTCAATAGATGAGTAATCTATTAGAATAGGCGACACATCTGTGGAAAAATATGGATGACATGTTGCAATGGATAAGTCATCTATTGGAATAAATTAAACCAGCCTTGCTACTGTTTTGATTTCTTCCAACAGTTGCTTCGTCTGTTCGAATAGTTGATTCACCAGTTGCAATAGTTGGAGAATCTATTGCAAAACCACCAACACCAACAACAACATCAATAACAATATCAACAACAAAGAAACAACACCATATGTTCCAACACCATCAACAACACAAACCATCAACAACACAAACACCATATGTTCCAATACCATCACCAACACCAACACCATATATTCTAATAATACCAATACCAATATCAACAATGAAGAAATAAATAAAATACATAACAAAATAATACTGCCAATAAGGCTTTTTAAGTTCATCAAACAGATGACTTTTTTTTGCATATTTTAATAAAAACAACAGTTCGTTCATTCATGACTTAAAAGTCACCTTTTATTCAATTTTCTCAATAAATAGGATATGAGTAATGGGTAAATAAATATATAAAACAACAGATGTAAATAACTAATTTAACTAACATGCAAGAAAGAAGATGAGAAGGAAAGAGCAATAGTAACCATACCTACAATGTAAAAAGCAAAGGGATCAAAATACTAATTTTAGTGGAGAAAAAATATATATTGGTTGAAATCTGGAGGATCCTCATGCAAAAGAGGAGAGAAAAGAAAGAAAAAATGGAGATATTTATGATTACCCAAAAGAGGAGAGAAAGAGAAAGAAGAGAGATAAATTAATTTATTACTGAAGGAGAGATAATTCTAGATATGGGTTTAACTATTCATTAACAAATATGATGACATTAAAAAGACAAGAGGACACAACTCAAGGGGGTGACTTTTGAGTAATCCAAGAAATATTTTTAACTGCCTTGGTATTTTATCTTTTTTATTTTAGAGAAAAAATTGCTTTGAAAGAAAAAAAGAACTTAAAACAAATAAGTCATTTATTTCAATAGATGTCAATATCTGTTTTATAATTTTTGACAACTCAGACATCTATCATAATAGGTGGCAACATCTATTTTATAATCTATATCAGATAAGTCATCTGTTGCAACAGGTTGAACATCTGTTGTAATACAATTGCAGTTGAGTTCATAGGTTCAACTAAAATTTTAATTTATTTAACTAGAATTATGAATGAGTTCATAGGGTCAACTACAATTTTAATTGATTCGTTACAGTTGCATGATGTTGGTACTGTTTTTCTCTTGACCCAAGCCATCAACCGATCAATCTAAGTTGAAATAATTCATATTAACTAATTTTTTAAGACACCTAAATTCATTTATCTAGAATTATGGATGATTTTAAAGGAACAACTACAGTTTTAATTGATTCGTTGTAGTTGCATGATGTTGGTATTGCTTTCCTCCTGACTCAAGTCATCAAATGATCAATCTGAGTTGAAACGATTCATATTAAATCATTGTTTGAGACACCTCAATTGATTTATCTAGAATTATGGATGAGTTCATAGGGTCAGCTGCAGTTTCAATTGAGTTACTGCAATTGCATGATGTTGTTATTGCATTCCTTCTGACTTGAGTCGACAATTGATCAATCTAGTTGAAGTGATTCATATTAACTCATCTTTTGAGACATCTCAATTGATTTAGCTAGAATTATGGATGATTTTACATAATTAACTACAGTTTTAATTAAGTTGCTGCAGTTGCATGATGTTGGTATTGTGTTCCTCCTGACCCGAGCTGTCAACCGATCAATCTGAGTTGAAATAATTCATATTAACTCATTATTTGAGATACCTAAATTGATTTAGATTATTATTAAGATAATATTAAATTCATCAGTGATCCAGTTGAACTCAATACAATTTATTATGATGAAAGAGTTAAATTTATCTCTTTTAAAAAATTAGTTAGGATCATTTCTGACAAAATTAACATTTTCAAAACTTGTTATTCTTTTTCAAAATACAAATCATCCATTTGCGGTAAAAATGCTTCATCATTTCAAATCTGCAGTTCTCAGTCTTTTCTTTCCCCTCAATAATATAAATAACTACTACTCAACATATTGCTCAACCCTTCAGAACAAATCAATTTTCTTCCCATTTTTGACTACATAGTTGTTATTTTCGACTTCATTCATGCTTGTATCCATCATTCTCTGTCTTCGCAGGTAATAGAGCTCAAAAAGAGTTCTACATTGGTTCTTTTTTTCTAAAAATTAGGGCTTCTTAGTTAATGATGAAAAAAGACTTTTAGTTGTATTATCTTCGAGAATGGGTTAACAATTTTGAGTTTTGACGATAAAATCATAGGAAAAACTTGAGAAAATCATAGTTTTTATCATAATTTTCCATTGACTGTCATGGTATTGTTGGATGGTGTTTATGGTATTGTTGGTGGTCTTGGTGTGGTGGTGGTATAGTTTTAGGTATTGGTGGTGCTGGTGGGGATGTTGGTAGTGGTGTTGGTGTTGGTGGTGTTGGTAGTATTAGTGGTGGTAGTGGTGTTGGTGTTGGTGGTAGGGATATTGGTAATGTTGATCTTCGTATTGGCGATGATATTGGTATTGGTGGTGTTGGTAGTGTTATTGGTGGTGATGGTGGTGATGTTGGTGTTGGTGGTGATATTGGTATTGGTGTTTGTGGTGTTGGTGATCTTGGTGGTGGTGGTGGTCTTGGTATTGGTAGGTCTGGTGGTCTTGGTGGTGGCATCGGTGGTGGTCTTGATGGTGGTGTTCGTATTGGTGGAATTGGTGGTGGTGGTTTTGTTGGTCAATCTATTACAATAGGTGCAACAGATTCCCCATCTGTTGCCACAAATTTTTCAGTTGTTGGCATAAGACAAACTAGTGGAAAGACTATTTTGATCTCATTTATCTGAAAGTTCATCTATTGTAAAATCTTATGCATGTGTCGGAACAGATGATTCATCTGTTCTAATTGATTGGTTATCTCTTAGATTATTTTTTTGTAATGTGGCATACAAAATTTATTAAAATTTGTCTTACCCTTTTTAAAAATTATGCAGATGTCAAATGTAATATATTTTTTGTTTTTCTATTGTTTGTAGATAAAAGATGTCTCCCAAAAAAAAAGAAACTGAAAGTGGATCAACTTCTAACCACCTAACAAAAAAATCTAGAGTACGGATGGATTCGGAAGAACTTCCTGAACAATCTCAGTCAGGGAAGGTGAAGCTGAGGAAAGTTATGAAAACGATGTTGAGAGATGTGGAGAAGGGTATGTAAAGGCTGGCGAGGATAATAAGAGTGAGGAAGAAAAATAAAAAGAGGAAGAAGTAGAAAGTGAGAAAGGGGATGACGATCAAAATTATGATAATGCATCATTAAAGGGACATGAATTAAGAATGAAATCCCAGCATGATCATGTCAAAACTATTAGAATTGATAGGTTTCAAGTTGAGATGCTGATAGAAAACCCTGTAGATTTAACTGGTGATTTAGTACTTAAATCTCAGTTGGTGAAACCTTTTGATGAGTTTAGGAAAACAATAAAGGAGGAAAAAATAGATGAGCTTTTTAAGAACAACTGCTTTGGACACGTTCTTGAGCTGCCTGAGGATAACAATTCCCATCTCCAAATGAGTATGGTATATGGTCTTCTCAAGCATAGAATCACGTACGTGGGGATGGTAACGATTCGAAGGAGAAAGGCAAAAAGATGGATTAAATATGGATCAACTACTATGGCATGCTGATTTGTTTTGGCATGGAAGAGTTTGTCATAGTACAAGATTAAGATACAATCATCCAAAAGAACCTCTAATCAAAGAAACACCTTGCAAAAAGTCCATGGCAAGAAGGAAAACCAAACCACCACAATCAAATAAAGGCAAGGAATTGTCCAAGCGACCACCTACCAAAACCCACAAACACAATAAAAAAAAGAAAGGTTGTTGGACATTTCTTGATGTGGCTACAGAGACACGAAGTTATTACAAGATCTCAAGGATAAAGCCATACCAAAGAAGTACAAGGAGCTATTATGCTTAGTTTGGTTTTCCCATTCCGTTATATTGGTAAGATACGTCTACAAAGTTATCAAAGATTATTTGTTGGAGCTTTCTGGGGATCCTGAGAAATTCAACAATTATCCCTGGGAATATGAAAGCTACAAGTTGACCATCAAATATTTACTGAAAAAGCTATCCCCAAGGATGATCACCTTGTATGGCTTTTCTTGGGATTTTATGGTAAATATAATCACTATTTGTTTACTTTTGCATTAGCTTATATTGAATAACTATTATGACTTCTTTTTTGGTTTGCTTTCTGTTTACATTTTTTAGGCTTGGATTTTTGAAGTCATTTCTTTCCTCTAAAAGTAGGTCAAGGATTACCCAGGTGAGGTTTCTCATCAAAGGATCCTCAGGTGGTTGGATGCAAAGAGAAACACGAGAATTAAGGAGGTTGATCTCTTTAACCCTCTAGATGATTCAGTAAGTCTTTTTTCAAGTAAAATAATTTGACTCAAAAAAAGATATTAAAATAGATAATTCATATATTGTAATAAATTGGTAATCTATTGTAATTTATCTTAACTAATTCCCCATCTGTTGCAATAGATTGGCAATTTATTGCAACAGATAAGTCATTTTTCACAACAGATTACCATCTGTTGCTTTGGTTCTCTGAACCTTACTTTAACAGATTACCCATCCACTGCAACTTATGTAACAAATGGGTAATCTGATCCAATAGATGGTTAATCTTTTTCCACATATGATTCATCTATTGAACCATAAATATCATCTATTTCATAAGTTATCTTTGTTGACATATTGCCCAAGTGAATGCAAATTATTATTTGATTTAAACTTATCTACCCTTTTTTATGTTATGCATCCATGGATTGTACCCACTCAAGAAAAGTTAGGGATGACTTTTTTTATTTTTCTAGGTCTTGTTGATGCAATAGTTGACCCAATGGTGGAGTTAATAAAAAAGGAACTGGCTGGAGCAATAGCCGTAAGAAGATCAGTTAGGCAAGGGCCTAATGTTAAGGCTCTTCATGGCCAACCTACTGCAACAGATTCTGGTGCCGCTTCTAGGGTTGTTGCTGGTGGAGTTGTTGATGTTAGTGGCAACCATGCTGATGTTGATGTTGCTTCCAGTCATGATGATGAGTATGTTTATACTCAAGAAAAAAATATATATTTGAAATTACCACTTACACTGGTCCCTCTCTCCCTTACACTGGTCCCTTTCTCCCTTACTATAACACCCCATATATTTGAGCTAGACTTTGAACTATTGTTCCTACATGTTTAAACTTTAATCCCATAATTTTTATGTGACTACATGTGTCATTATCATTATCTTAGTGTGTGAAGTGCTTTCGATGTGAAAATTTTTCATAGGAATCACTTAGAAGAAAGTTGAGTTAAGAGCCTTTAATTCTGCCAAATCTTTGTATTCTATTCTATAAGAGTCTACTTTTAACATGTATAAATTTTTATATATGTTGAATTTTACAGCTCAATACCCACCAAATTATATATAATTGAGTTAGCTTTCCAATGATATCAATTTTGCCTTAATCCGATACTTGAACAAAAAGTTATGGCTTTTTTTGTGAGAGGCATAAAGGTCCACGATTTGACCGCAGGGCGTCGCTCTCTCAATGAGATAAGGGGTATGACACATTTATCTCTCAACATGATAAGGGATGCCACTCAGAGCATATTCCCCCTCTGTTATAGCTTTTTAAGGATCAAGGGGCACTTTGGTCCATTCCCCTCGACCCCAAACGTCCAAGACACGAATTAAAGCACACAAAAAGGCATCATTTACCCATCTTCTTCAAATCAATTATTTTAAAAACCCTTTCCTTTCTCCCATGAACAAATTTCATGCTTTTCCTCTTAAGAACACAAGGATTCAAGCTTCAATTTCAAGATTTCTTCAAGAATTCATCAATTATGTGGGGTTTGAACAAGGTTAACTTTTCAACCTTGTGTCCAGATTCATGAATTTTTGAGTTAAATTTACATGTTTTAAGATAGAATTCATCCCAAAATCCTTATGTGTGAAAATTTAGCATTATCAAGTGATTAAGGGACAGAGAGCATAAGAGTTGTATTTATTCATGTTTCCGACTACAAGTTTGATGTCTTATCTTGAATTCCATTACTTTAATGAGAAATTTCTAGTCTCTTATATTTAATATATTTTCATGCTCAAATTTATGTATTATGCTTATATATTGAAATGTCCATGTATGATTCCATGAAAAGTCAGAATTATCTCATGATTTAAGTTCCAATTTCTTATGTCATCTCTATGTGAATTTCATGTTATAATAGTGAATTGTAAATTTAGCCATGTAATCATGTTGTTTTCTCATGTTTTAAGATATGCCCATGTTCAAGTTTAAACTTTTCACTTTTTGTGAGATGTCTAGATTTTGGATCTATGAACTATGTTTCCATACTATAATTTTTAAGCTTTGTTATCATATTTTATGGTAATTCAGTGTTGGCGGGTAATGAACACCTGATACCTATGTGTTTTACATGATTTCCACATTTTCAAGTAATAAGTCAGTCAGACCATTATTTTAATATCATATTCATAACACCATGATCATATTAAGCCTTATCAGTTTATATGCTTATAATTACCTCAGAATCTATTTGCACTGTTATTTTTAGAATACTATGACCTAAACTTATCAGTTATCAGTTATCAGTGTATGCACCAGTTAGTATTTCAGTGTCTTTCAGTTGAGAGTAGGATTTAGCATCGAGTTAATATAGGTATGGTGTCTCCCCTATTAGTTAGAAATGAGACGTTTGTATCAGTACCTAAGTTCTAGAACTATGTGCCACCATAGGTTTAGGTACCTTTCCAGAGAGAGTTTTCTTTTTCTAAATATGGGCTCAGTTTAGTGATCATGACAGTTCAGGTTCTACTCTGATGGTAGGATAGAACAACCTTCCTCAACGTGGTTCAGATGTTGGACTACATGATAGCTCACATGTTTTATGTCGGTTACATGATAACTCCCACAGTTTCAATCAAGACTCAGATTATGTCAGTTCAGGTTTTTTTGACAAAGTAATCAAATTTCCAGTTATTAAATCAGATTGTTTTACAGATTATTCAGTATTCAGATCATGTCATTACATATTTTACTTGGTCTTGCATTCTCAATTTTACTTGTTCATGTTTTCATGCTCAGTATCTATCATGATCCTCAGTTCAATTTTACAGCATGTTTAGCTTTACATGAGATTTACATACAGTATTCATGTTTTACCACTTCCCAGCTCCAGTTCTACTTATTTTAAAAAAGTAAATATTTTAAGAAACTAAGTGTAGTGATTCATTAGCTTATCAGATTATGTTTGTTACTCACGTTTTAAGATACTTCAGCTTTCTGTTTAGTCTCTTGGTGAGTCTACTTGCACTTAGCATGCATGTTGTAAGATTACCTAAATAATCAGTTTTACTTAATGCATTCACCCCCACTTACTTAGTACATTACAAAGTACTAATGCGCATATATGTCTATGTGCTACATTGTCTCATAATGTAGGTACCAGTTGTAGCCTACACATCATTAGTAGACAGTTGCAGTTTCTAGCCAGCATGTGATGAGTTCTCTTATTTTGGAAACTCCATTCAGTTATAGATGATGTACTTTATTTTTATTATTCATATGTATTGATTAGTAGTAGTTGGAGGCATGTTCTACCTATCTATGGTCAATATAATAAAGGCTTCATAGATAGTTAGTTAGAGTCATGAAATGTAAATTCCAGTTCTCTTTTTAGTTTTATCAGACTGTAAACCTTATCAGTCTTATTTTTCTAGATTATGTCATGATTATGTTTCCACATAGCAAACTTAGCTATTTTATATATTTTAAATCAGTTGCTCAAGTTGTATGATAGTTCATTGGTTAAACTTGGGATCACTTATGGTTCTAAGCACCATGTTACAACTAGGGGGCAGTCTCAGGTCATGACATTTATGGTGGTCCCTCTTACCCCTATTCACCCTTATGTTCTTATGCAAATGCAAGGAGTACAAGGACAGACATGGTAAACTCTTTGAGAAAATAGATTCTATCATAGAAGCTGTCAAGAAATTGAAATACATGAGAAGTGTCATGTGATCCAAGAAGGTTAGGGAGCCCTACACTCCTATAGTGGAGATTAGGAAGAAGATGAGAACAATTAGACATATACTGTCAACTATGAAAACAAAAAAATTGTAACTCCTCCTCCTTTAAAAGGTGTTGAGGTTCAAGGATTGTTGAAGAAGATGAACATATATGCAAAACTTGATACCAAATAGAAGGCTGTTCTAAGAAGGCCTTGAATTCCAGGCAATGCGCAAAATCCTGCACCATGAATACCTTCCCCCCCCCCTCCCCCAAGACTTCAAGAAGATGACAAATATGGTCCTATTGTATGTGGACACAGTAAGTTTACTTTTCCTAACCTAGCCTTCTAATCTTCTCTATATAAAAGAAGCTATGTAATAGATGTGTCATCTGTTGCAATAGCTAGGTATTCTGGTGCAAATGTCGGTGGTTCTGTTGCAATAGATTATCCATCTATTGCATAAGGTGCATTATATGGATAATCTATTAATAGATTCAAAGAACCCTGTGAAACAGATGGTCCATCCATTGGATCTTTCCACTTTGTTTTTATTTTTTAAAATAACTAACCTATTTAAAAATTATCTTCTTATAACATAGTATGTTGATGAAATTCTTTGCCTCATGAGGGGCAGGCAATTAGCATACCCAGATGCTGATGGTTGTCGATAGAATAATGGACCTCAACTTTTAGAACAATTTTAAGAATAGGTGCGATAAGCTCATTGTGCAAGAGTCAACTCTTAGTGGCCTGAGATTTGATTTGTTAGTTTCTTCGTTCGAATAGGATGAAAATATGATTAAATATGTTAGAGGGAAGAGGCTATATCCAAATGGCAAGGACTGGACCAACGTAAAAAGGATTCTTCCATTCATGAATGTGGAGGTCAAACATTTTCTGGATTTTGAGATACTACTCCAAGAGGGAAAGGTGAAGGTTTATGAACATAATTTACCTATCTTCGACGAGGCTATTTTTTCCCCCGCGTGCAGCCACTGTTGTTGTTCCCCAACTTGTTGAGGTAGAGTAAACTGATGGATCATTCGCCAGTCAAAGTGTTGAAAAAAATATGGGAATTTGAAGGTCAAAACAAGGGCATGATCCTTCCAAAATATTAAATCGGTGCCACATGCTGGTCATACGTGTTTGCACACATCGAGTGTTTGTTGACCGACATAGAAATGACTGAGCCAATGACCTTTTTATGCGACAAAGTTGTGAAAAATATGGAAGCGATCTGGGCTTATGAGGTACTAACTAAATTATTGGAGTTTGTGTATAAAAATGATGATGTAGAAACACAAACACCATGACAATTTTTATTTCATGACAATTTTTATATTTGATGAAAATTGAATTTTTTTAATGCAACAAATTTTCTAACTGTTGTAACAGAAAATTTATCTTTTATGACAGATAGTTATCTGTTGTAAATGGTTGGTTATTCGTTACATTATGCAGATATTTATATCTAAGTCTAGCTGTTGCAACAATGGAAAGACCTGTTTAATAATTTCAAACAGATGATCTATATGTTAACAACATATGTCAAAATCTTTTTGATAATTTCCAATAAATATGTCGTCTGTTGCAACAAATACATTATCTATTACAATATTCAAATATAGTATTCCATTTTAATTAATAAGTTCAAATCTAAGGATAACATAAACAAAATAAAATAAATGGAAGCCTTAGAAAATTACATGAAATAAATCAAAAAATAAATGAAATGTAAAAAAATTATTATGGGTACAGATCTAAATAAATAAATCAATAATTTAAGTTTTGGTGCCATCAAATCCTAAGGAGAGGTTATTACTTTGATGGACTCACGCTGTAAAGATCTACTCAATATGGACAAGTTGTTCTTCATTCAGTGCTATGAAATTCGACTTTGGTCATCATGGATCTTCGTCTTTGGAAGCAGTTGATGGATTATCAATTGTTATATTATGTTGTTCATAAGTAGCTTCTACTGTGACATCCTCCTGGAAATCCGATATTATCAATGTTAATCACAAAGATACAAAAAAATAAAAAAGGATAACTCATTTGTTTTAGCAAATCAAATAGGTCTTCCTCCTATATTAAATTATACGAACAGATTACCTATCTGTTGTAATAGATGGATCATCTGTTAGGATAAATTAAAATAGGAGAAATACCCATATGATATTTTCCAATAGATAACCTATCTGTTACAATATATGACTAATTTGTTTGGACAAACTAAAATAGTAGGAAGTCTTGATTTAATTTGTCCTAACAGATTCCCTATTTGTAGCAGAAGATATGTCATTTGTTGGAACAAATAAAAATAGGAGGAAGGCCTGTTTGATTTTCTAAAACGTGTGAGACATATGTTGCAATAGATAATGTATCTGATACAATATGTTAGTCAACTATTGCAATAGATGCATATATTTGTTTGATAATTTTTAGTAGATATATCATCTGTTAAAATAGGTATGTAGTATGCTTGGTTGTTGGAACAAATGATATATATTTACCTTCTTCAACTCATGTTTCTCTCCAGTGTCCCTTGTACATTGATCAAAAGTGCAACATAAAAATAGAGGAGTTGTAATTTTGTTTTTTCGATGCTTGATGATGCCTTGAAAATTTCTTTCCTTTTTCTCTTAGCCGCCTTAATCTCTGATAGAGTGTGTGGATATGAAATCATATTTGATGCAATGATACCCCTCTTAGATGTCAATTCTTTTACAGAAGCAGTTAATGCATTAATAGCATTAATCACTCCATTAAATTTCACCTGGCAGTCTTGGCATTCGCATGTAGAACATTTGCTAGGAGTGACAAAATCGATAAAACCAAAATGATCATAATCATAATTATAGTTTCAAAAACTACAAGAGGAGCTTCATTAGCCCCAACAGTAGTACCACTAACACCATCAATAGTTTTATCACCACTAACACCATCAGCAACAACAAGCCCACCCTCTAAAATTATTATTTTTCTTATAATGGTTGTTGCTTCAAATAATTCCTTTTTTATTCCATCAATGACCATAGGATCCGATAGAGTTTGTGCAGACGGTATAGTAAGAAAAAATGGCATCTTCAACTCTCGATTGGTCGGAACAAGCCACAGATGCACAATCTAAAATAAAGCAATACATATATTAGAATGATGATTAAATGATTTAAAAAATAATTAATTAAAACAAAATGTAATTAGAATTTGACTTACTACTTCCTTTGGAGGGTTGAAAAGATCAATAAATTTTGCATTTTATCAGTTTTAGCTGACAACAATCTTAGGATTCTTGGAAATGAAACTTCTTCCTAGTAGTTCACTTGTTGTCTCAAATAAGGAATGACTTCAAATGCCCAAGCCTATAAATTAACACCATTAAATCAAAATTGTTATTCAATAAAAAGTAAATGAATCATATTAAAGGAAACATTTACCATGAAAGCCCATGGAAAACCATATAAGTTAATGTCTTTGGCGTTAACGGAGTCAAAAATATTTAATAGTCATTTTAAAGCTTTCATAACTCCAACGATAGCTATTAAATACCTCAAGATCCTTGGAGAGATTTACTAAACAAAGTGATATGTTGTTGTTGTTAATGTCTCTTACCCAAAGAATATTATGTCCAAACAAAACCAAGCACAATGATTGTTTGTGTTTCTTTGAAAGTCTTTTACATTTCAAAACTTCTATCAGGTTTTTATTTTTGAAGCTTGGACCAACAAGGGACACCAATTCATCACTATAACTTGACTTGCCTTTGCCTTTTTTGGGTGTACGAGGTGATTTTTTTGGGGTTAGCATAGGTATGGGATGAGAAGGAGGAAAATAATTTAGTCCAGTAACTATGGAAAGCTCCTTCCAACCAAAATAAACAGGCATGCCATAGTAATTTATCCACACCTCATCCATCTTATCTTTATTTTCATACATAAACCTACACTTGAGAAGATCATATATTATTTTCACTTGGAAATAAGCATTATTGTCCTCCAACAAATCAAGATATTTCCCAAAGAAGCTATCCCTGAAATAAGCATCCAATTTTCGTTCTCAAAGTATTTTTCTAAAGGCGTCAAAAGATTCTACCATGGATGACTTAATCACAAAATCTCCAGTTAAATATGTGGCACCATCACACTGTATTCTCACAGGATAACTATCAATGCTGAAGGTTTTGACCAACTCTTCAGTGGAAGGGCTATTAGTATTTGGATCATCTCTTTTGTTCATTATCTTCTTATCTTTTGCTTTTGAATAAGATGACGCTTGTAAAGCAAGCTCATAGAGTGGTAGATGTAGCCTAGCTGCTTTACTTGTTCCTTTACTCCAACTTGTTTCGATTTCTTTTCGTTTGGGAGCGATATTATCTACAAATAATAAAAAATAAAAAAGATTATAATAGATTAAAGAATCATTAAAAAAAAGGATAACAGTAAATCTAACAGGTACAACATAGTAAAATAACAGTTCCAACATATCACATATACGTTGCAATAGATGTGTTATCTATTGCAATATATAGCTAACCTATTGCAATAGAAGATTAATCTGTTGTAAACAATAAAAATAGTTTTTATACTACTGTGTTTTGTTTCAACAAATCATTCATTTATTGAAATAGATTCCTGGTCTGTGCAACAGATCAACTATCAATATTGTTTATATTTTTTCCAACAGAAGTGTAATCTGTTGCAATAGATGAATTATCTATTGGGATAAATTAAACTATTGCAATAAAAGAGTAATTTATTGTAAACAATAAAAAGAGTTTCTATACTATTGTAATTTCTTTCAACAAATCACTCATCTATTGAAATAGATGACTGGTCTATGTAACAGATCAACTGTCAATATTATTTAGATTTATTTCAACAGAAGCATTATTTGTCACAACAGTTGAATCATCTGTTGGGAGAAATCAAAGTCTTGGACATGTCGTCCTTTTGGAATAGTTGATAGGATTTCAAACAACAAATTGTTCATCTGTTGCATCAGATGGTTCATCCATTGCAGAAAAAAGAAGCAGGATTTTATTCAATAGAACAACAACAATATCACCATTTAATATTAATTACACCATTTTTAACAAGAACAACAACAAATCAACCCAGCAACACTAACACCCACAGAACACAGATGTCAAGAATATCATTAGTGACCAAAAATACCAAACTTGTTTTTTTGTTTGTTCAAACATAAAGAATAAAAATTAAACTTCAAAAAACTCAATAGACACCAACAAATTAAATCAACATTTCGACAACAAGAACTACAGTAACAAATCATTTTTCTTCAGTCCCTATTTCAAATTTAAGAAGCAAATTTTGAAATTGTGAACTAATGCTAGAAGATAAGTTTCCTCAATTTCCTCTTTTTCTTAATAACTAAAAAACCCTAATTTCTTACTTGTGAAAAAAAAAAGGGATGATGAAGAACTTGAAGCTGTTGTCGACGGTGAGAAATATTGTCACATCGATTGAAGTTTGAAAGTTGAAAAGGAACTCGAAACCCAACTATTTATCTCTAGTAAGTTGAAGTTGCCGGTGATTGAAGAGAGAAATTTGTAGAACTGTTAGTTGAGGGAACCTTGAGAGAAACAGTCGATATAGTGAAGGGAGGAGAGGTGTGGGTTGAATTATATTTTTGAAAAGATTAGAAAGTTTTGAAAATATTGATCAAGTCTACAATTAACATAATTAACTTTTCTAATTATGTTTGACTATTTAAGTTGGTTAATGTCACTAATCCTTTATTCAAGACTTAAATTACACTTTTCCTTCAATTTTCTCAGGTAACATATAAAGAAGTGTGTCAAAACAAAAGATTAATGCAATTATGAATAGATTGCACTTCATTTTTTTAATAAATTTTTGGCAAAATTTAATAATAATGAAAATATATCAATAATTCGTGTTTGACGACACATTAGGTTTTCTTAATTATGCAGTAACAATATAATATAAATTAACCTTCTTTAATTAAAAATTATTATATTTATGTTTAGAGTATGAATCTAAGATTAGTATGAGCAATTAATAACTAATGGTTCTATGTGTGTATATATATATATATATATATATATATATATAAAGAGAGAGAGAGAGAGAGAGGGAGAGAGAGAGTTTGAGCTCAAGCTTAGTGTGAGCAACAAATAATTAATGGTTATGTGTGTGTGTATATATATTGCTAACATACTACGTGAAGCTAGTATGTTAACAATCAGGGGAGGAGCTACCTTTTCTCTAGGGGGTTCATCCGAACCCCCTTCGTTGAAAAATTATTTTTTTTTATACTATTTTTACTTGGTTAAAATATTTTTTATGCATATATAGTAGATGTTGAACCCCCTTTGACTAATACGTATATTTACTTCTAAATTTCCTTAATAAAAATTCTGATTCCGCCATTGTTAGCAATATAGCCATTTTTTAATTTTATTAAAAGACTTTACTATTTTTTGCCCACTAACTAAAACCAGTGACCTTTTTGTAATTTCAACCCCAATATCCCATAATTTCACTATCCTCTTCTCCATATCATCCCAAAACACCCTCTTCTACAATTTCTCCATTATATTTACAATTTAATTTATTTAAGCTTCATTCAACTTCCCCTTTCTGCTTCGGTTGGTCTATTTCTTTATGCATATTTTATTTATGTGTCCTAAATCACAATCTCAAGATCTCCTTAAGAACATAAAATTCATGATAAACTAAATTTTGAAATCAGCTATAATCTATAAGCAAGAATCAACATTGCCACTAACTTCAAAAATTAACCTTACTTTGATAAGAAAAATAGGTCATTGATTATATATGTAACTCCATTTATGTTATAATGGATCTTTCCAAGATTGCCTCAAAATATTTAAAAAAAATGCAAGTGAAGAAATTGGGTAAAATTTAATCGATCTTGGTATCAAACTTGAAAACTATTTTTAGTTAATAGAGATTACAACCATGGTGTCCTTTAACTTGATATTGAAATGGAACAACAGAGAGCCAGAGACGGTGGGGAAGAAACGGAAGAGAGATGAAGTAAATGGGTTTTCAGATGTGTTTGTTAAGTATTAGTTCAAAAAGACCAAACAACCATCCATATTTGAACTGTTCTAATAAGCTATTAATCTTATTTTTGATAATGTAAACATACTACCTTCATGTGGTATGTATCAAATGCCATAACTAAAATAAAATGCTACTACCTGCTCTACAAACACCCTGATGGTGCTTACTGCAAGTCTGGCAAAGAGGATAGGTGCGGGCACTACTAACATTGCCCTGGGTATTAGAGCCTAGCGCTCTATCTTTGTTACCCTCTCTGAACTTAGGAACTGGAGCATTGGCTATAAAGGAAGCTGGAGCTGATGACTTACAATGAAACTGAGAACGATTCCTCCTTCTAATTTAGACTGAGCGAAGTTGAAACTACCTATCTTCGCTCATTTATTCTGCTTTTCCGTCTGCTTAATTTTCTGCTCTTCTATCTGCTGAGCATAGGTCATAAGTCTAGCTAAGTTCATGTCACTGTTCAACATGGTGGATCTGCACTCATTAACCACGCTGTCATTTACCTCTGAAGTGAACTTCCTCATCTTGGATCTACTCTTTACAACCACATAAGGGACATACCTGGCTAATTGAGTAAATTTGAAAGAATACTCTTTCACTGTCATATTGACCTACCTGAGGTTGATGAACTCTAGCACCTTGGCTTCTATAAGCTCTTGGGGAAAGAATCTATCTAAGAAAGCAGTGACAAACTCCTCTCACTTTATAGGACCTGCATCATCTAATCTTTTGGATTTCCACTGTTTGAACCAAGTATGAGCCACATCCTGCAATTGGTATGCAGCAAGCTCAGCACTCTCAACAGTAGTCACCCCCATGGTGTCTGTCACTTTTAAAACTTGATCTAAGAATTCCTGAGGGTCTTCATCTACCTTAGACCCGATAAAGATTGAAGAATTCATTCGGGTGAAGTTTCAAATTCTAGCTGCGGCTGAGTTGGCCACTGGGTTGGTTGGAACAACTGTTGGCCGTTCATTATGAGCAGCGACTGATTGAGCAAGAGTGGTAAATATGGTCCTGAACTCTGCATAAGAAACATGATTGCCTAAAGGTTCTTCGGGTTGAGGGGCTGATTGATTTCTTCTCTTAGGAGGCATGTTCTGAAATAAAGAGAAGAAGAGGATTAGACTGAGAGACTGACTTATGATTATGATCACTGGAACAACATGAATATTAAAAGATGGGAAACTGTTCTTAAAACATCTCATAGCCTCTTACACATAAATTTGGCGTGCAACACACCCATGTACAAGACTCTACTAGATGCGGCTTTCAGAATTCCTAGAACTCTATTGAACCTTAGGCTCTGATACCAAGTTTGTAACAACTCGATTTGCTGAACCGAAATGCTACACGGTGCTCATGAACCCAAGGGACCACAAGCTAACTCATGAATGATATTTGTATCTGTATACTGCATAAGATAACTTAATAATGCAGAAACATGAACTGAAAGGCCATAAGGTTCGATCATAAACATAACTGAATAACATAACATCTATGTGGGGTAATAGAATACCCAAAACAAAAACTAAAAATACTGAAGTCTGAATATGATAGTCTGTATCTAGTCTAAAAGACTCTACTATCTGAAGAATATAAATAAGAAGTTGATGGGACATGTCCCCAACTAACTCCATCTAATAAGCTAATCAATGAGTTACTAGAAAATCATTATGTCCTCGAAGGATGAGGACTCACTTCTACTCTGACTGCTAAAACTGAAATCTACTGCTGATCTGGAACTCATTTCTCTGAACCTATGGTGTAACATAAAAAGAAAACACCATAGCACAAATGCGTCAGTATATATGTACTGAGTATACATGTGAGGTAGGACATATGCAATGGTTAAAATTCATGAATAATGCTAAATGCCTATCTAACATAAACGTGAGAATACATGCATAAATATGTAACTATAACTGACAACGTGATTTCTGAGTCTGTTTATTGATAATGTGACATGCTAGTAATTGATATGAATGATAACATGATGGACTATATCTGAATAAAGCAGATAACATGGGTGACTCTATCTGAGTATGACTGATAATGTGGGTGACTATAGCTGACAGTCCTGAATCTGATAGAACTATCTGAGTTTTGTACTGTATCTGAGTTGACTGTATGTGACAGTCCTAAAATCAAAAGAACTATTTGAGTTCTATTACTGAGACTGATTGACTGTATCTGACAGTCCTAATTCTGTAACATGAAACTGTGGGAAGCAATATCTAATAGACATGCCCCAAAGGTGTTATAATAGTTGAGTTGGGTTCCAATCTATGCCCTGATTGGAAGGGTGTCAAAACTGCGCCATTCGTAAGGACAACATGTGAGTACCCTCATATAATAAGTAACTCTAGCGATAATGGTGGGACCCCTCACATAAAAAGTTAAACCACCTCATCTACCCTCATATAGTAGGCTACAATGTCTCAACCTATGCTGGCTACATAGTTCTGGAATGCAAGGATTGCTTCTAAGAATCACACCCTCGTATAATAGGTGAGTCTCTATCCTTAGGTTCACTTGGTGTAATTCCTACTCCCATCTGAATGGACACTGAATATGATTTACTCAACTGAACTGAGCATGGACTGAGTTACTGAATTTCCATGGAAAATGGAATACTACTTATATCTGACAATTGACTGAATCATGAGATCATAGAGATTTTTCCTGAGTCATAAGACTATCTGAAGTCTAAGAGTTTATATCTTGACTGAGAGTATCGTGAAAACATGACATGGATCTAGGCATACAACTAATATTTTGGGTACAAGTACCCCTAGGACTCGATAGAAGGAAACTGACATGACTTGATATTCTTGAATACATGATAATCACTATAATACGTTTATTGAAGCATTTCGTCAAGCGTCTAATAGGCATAAGCTTATACATTTATCGGGATTTTGATGATATCATGCTAGTTAGGCAAATTTCCTTCATCTAGGCATTTTATCAAACATATGACAGGCATAGTACATGTAAACATAATGGTATAGCAATTAAACATCATTGTTCACTTACAATTTCATCATACAAGGTTTTAGTCATGATATTTCATAAATCTTTATCTATACTAATCAACCCACATGGAATTTATCATCAAATCATGGAACAGAAATCAATTCCTTAATTATCAATATGAAAGAGAGCATACAAAGCATGAACACATGAAGAAAATCCATAACTTGTAGTTGAAAAGGGATTCTTAGACTTCATGGATGAAAGGAGCGCATGAATAAACACTATGTATACCCTAGTTCATGATTTTGTGAAGATTGATGGTGAAACCTTCTTGAAATTGGACTTTCTATGAAAACCCTAGCTTGAGTTCTTGAGAGTATTTGAGAAAAACATCAATATTATTAATGAATAAGGGCTAAATCCCGTGTTTGGAAGCTTGTATAGGGGGAAAATTGACCCTTTTAACCCTAGACACGTAATTTAATTTTTAGTAAAATTTCTCGAATTGGGCCCTTGGCGTGACGCGGCATTATCGCATCGTGTCACTGGAAATTGACAATTGGGAAACTGCACGGTGGCACGATGTGGACCTATCGCGTTGCCACCTTGTCTACGACCTGGAAGTTTGGTGCGATGCACCAGTATCGCGGAGCAATACTGGAATTCAACAATTTCCATTTGAACTATCTCTGCGACGCGCTGAAGGCTCAGGTCAAATACTGTCTCACTAAAAAGGCTTTAAATCTTCGTCGAGGTGTCGGATTTAGGCGAATTATATATCGATGAAAAGCTTATTCAATTTCTCACGTTATAGGAAGTGAAAATTATGGAAATACCACATGTATAAGAATGAATTCGTATTTCAAAGCAAGTTATAACATCCTTGAGATGACTTTCAAGATATGAAAAAGCACGAGTATTACGCTCACCAATTTTGTCAAATCCCAAGTGTTCTACTGATGTTTTGGTCCATGGGACTATACCATATAACCTAAAATGTAGAGGGTCAATACAAAAAGGTATTGGTATGTAGAACAACTCAAAAAATAAAATATATTTTTATACAACATAGCTGAGAGAATTTCATAAAATCATATCAGCATAAAACAATTGAAAATACATGGGCATAATTTAATGATCTTCAAAACAGCTTCTAGAAATCATGGCTCTACTCTTTGTCTTACTTCTTAGCTAGATTATACACCCTACAAACGTACTTATAAATGGGCTATATAGACTACGCCCGTGACTCAGCGGCCAAGCTCCCAATCTAAGTTTATCTCAAGGATTGAGGTTTGTTATTTGTACTACGCCATAAGGTCATTACCAGCGTACAATCCCTATTATAGGATATTATAAACATGTATAGGGAAAACACAGTTTCGGGGTAAGAGTTGTCTGATTACAATTCTTTTTCGCATAACCGAATAGCTCTCTTTAAGCCTATTTTTAGTTCTTTAAAACCATGCTTTATTCTTATAAAAATTCAATGATTATTCTATTAAGGGCATATCATCTTTGGGTATCATCATACCTAAACTTGCAAGTCATTCATATCATACCATATCGTATCCGCCCTTCTCATTAATAAAATATGCATATGACCACCCAAAGATTTTATCAAATCACAAGAGAGTTCTTATTTCAAAAGCATGTGCAAACTCATGCAAGAACACTCTCTTTTCAAGACTTAAACATGCAGTGGCCAATTCACTCATAAATCACATGCAATTTCATTATTAGAACACAAGAGTCCTTCGAAAAAGAATCGTCTTTTTAAAAATATGGAAAATAACAAAGCATAACTAATAAAGAGGCATTTATAACTTAAGAAATATAATCATTCGTAAAACAACATTTAGTTATACATAAATCTCATGATTTAAAAGGGGCTCTTAAGTCATGCTCTTGAAAATAATTCACAATTCATACCATGCAAAGTCCATAAATCTTATCATGGGGAATGAAATTTCACAAATCACATTCATAAATCACTTTTCAAATTCAAATCACATATGCACAAGATTATAAATCAATCTTATGGAAAAAAAACCCATGAAAAATACATACTTCCATCGAATTGGGTCCATGATGCATGTTCTTAAAACTATTTCTCAAAACTCATTACATATATAACTTTAAAGCTTGTAAAAGTCATAAAACCTATGCCCATTAGATTTAGGATATCCCCACGTACCTTTTTGATGAATGAAACTTGTGATATCTTGAATCTAAGCCTTGGAAGCATAAGTTTTTGAAAGAAATACTAACTTTTCTCTCTTGAGAGTGGAGAGGAGAATAAATATGGAAAACTGACACGATGATGGAAAATTAGCATTTAAATCATGTTTTAAGTCATGGGGAAGGGTTTTAGGGTAAGAAAAAAACCAAATTACCCCAAAGAAATTGAATAAAAATTAAAGGAATTTTAGTTGATGACTTAGTTGATAGCTTCCCAACTAGTTGATGACTTATCATCCTAGTCGTCACCTTCTCTTCATGATCTGGTTAACGTTGACGACTTTGTTGATAGCCTGTCAACTAGTTGACAGCTTGTCAGCCTATTCATCACCTTTTATTTAGAGATATAGGGTGTTTCTGCTTAAGTCTGACGACGAGGTTGATAGCTCATCACTTAGTTGATGTCTTATCACCTCAAGTCGTCACCTTGTTGACAGACGGACATGCTAAGGTAAAATGAGCATAACTTTTCACTCTGATATCGGATTAAGATGAAACCAGTTTTGTTAGAAGGACGACTCAAAGATCTTTTATTTGGTATATAGTAGGCTATATAATTCAAAATACATTAGTAGTAATGATCTTTGGAACTTGACCCAAGTTGAAACATTCACTTAAACTTAATTGATAGAAACATTCTGAACTCGTCTTTGAGTTAGAAGATTTTTATGACCTCAATTCATATTCAAAAGTATTCCCACACTATAGAATTTATCATCACACATATATTAATATGGAATCATTGGGTTTGGGTCTATACGCGTAGGGATAATGATTTGAATTCTAGCCCAAAATATAGGGTGTTACATTATCTCCCCCCATGGAATCATTCATCCTCGAATGATGGGTAGAAACTTGTTGAAGCTATAGAAGTATGGAGTAAACGGCGTAACCTTGCATAAGGAATTCTATTTTCCATAATGAAACATACATAGGAATTCAAGAAGATCTTCATGACATCACCAAGTAAATTATGTTAGCATAAATCATGAGATAATGAGATGTGACATAGACATGATCTTGGCATGTGTTCTATGGAACATAGTAATAACATTGAAAGGCATGAGTTTAACTAAGAATCCTCGATCCGATTAGGATTGGTATAAGACTTGACTGAGACTCTAGCGGGACATAAGAATAGAATAGAAACATTCTCTTTCTCAAAAAATACATCTAAAAACCTTTAAATTTCTATGACGCTTCTCCACTATGCTTTCAACTAACATCTCAATCTTATAATTCCCCCGCTAAAAACATAACTACAAGATCTTGAGACTAACTTCATCGTACTTCCATGTTGAAACCCAACCCGGAGTAAACAGATGCTAGCTGAAGCTATGGGACCCATACTCTACACCCCTTTAAGATTACTTCTCCATCTTATCTCTATAGTCGAACAACCTTAGGCCTTAAATCGAGGAGTACTAACCACATAGTACATTAGTTTGTGTATTTATTAATCACAGTGTTCAAGCCAATCTTTACTATACCCACTTTATATATCTCCCCACTAAAATCAATAATTTTAATCACTGTTACAAAGGTTTTCACCATATATCTCCTTTCTTAACTATTTCGCTAAACATCAATTCATCTACCTCTTACCTCTTCACCTATAACCCTAACTCGATTAGCCACACACTAAATTTTAATCTTAAAGAAAACCCACTCTTATATCTAAAACATTACTCCACTTGCTATCATAACTATCATTCCAATACAAGGAAGGTCATTAAGGGACTAGAGTATAAGCATCAAGAATAGGAATGATACTACTCGATTATGACTCATATATGTCATATTACTCAAGGTGAGATTTGTGAAGTGAGAGGTGGTATAATAGGCAGAAAGTACTTCATACATCAGATTTCTAGATTATAAATAGAGAGTCATTTGGCATAAACACAATACAATATGAGTTCTTAGGACAAACCACAGCAAGAAACATGAGCGCATTTATCATGAGTTGTATAACATAATGTTGGAATTCATGAAATCAACAATTGAGACATGGATTGATACTTGAAGCTATTGCTTCTCATTTTCAGAACTGAGATAGTCATGAGTTTGCATAATCTTTATCACTTTAGGCTAAACCGAACATAAAATGAATAGGTAACATAATAGAAAGCATAGTTCCTTAGAACTAAACATGATATGAGACATGGATCTGTGGGTTCTGAGCATCAAAACATAGAGCTTGAATACATGAAAGCTTGGATTACTGAGAGACACTATTTCTTCTACTTTAGAGGTCAGAACATAGACACATAGAGAACTTAAATCATAGGCATGACTTGAATACATAACATAAGATGTTAGCAGAATGACTTCTTAAATTAAAGTAGGAAGAGTTTGCTTGTATAAGAATAGATTTATCATGACTTTTCCCTGAAACTCATTACCATGAGAAAATCTAGGAACTACCTTAACTCATCATCTCCCCTTTAGAGCAAAGTCACAATCCTGAACTTGAGGACATAACCTCTCATAAAATCTATACCCATAACTCTCAACACAAAGGGGTATCACCATGCATATAAAAGGTAGACACCCCCTGATAAGCTATAGTCTGAAGGTATTGCATTCCAAGAATGCTACTCTTAACTTTCGCTAGCTTCTATAGCCATCACCCTACAATTCACACTCTCATAAGCAAACATATCTACACTCCTTATCACATAAAAATTCATTCTCCACTACTTAACATACTCGCATTAAACCTCTAATCGCATAACTCACAACTTAATAAAATTTGTAGAACTACCAAAGGCGCATAATGCCTATCTATATTTTCCTTAATTCGGTTCTAAAGAACATCATACGACATCTCTCTAGATTTCCCCATACTATGAAACTTGCAAACACAGGCTAGGTGTGCATGACACTCATACACATAAAACCTTATCTAACAACATGATACTTGGGGGTTAAACTTATTCTTATATACTTACGCCTTTATCCACTTAATTACTCAACCATAATTATCTACTCCCTTTTCTACGAGTTGCCAACCTATGCTATTTCACACATTACATCAAACCCACTAATTCATTCCCACAAAACATACATTATGAATCTTAAGCTACTATTCTTACCACCATACTCCATATCTAAAGCTCAAGCCTATAGTCTAGCATCAATTATGTACCACCAATGAAGCATGCCACATACTATGTTAGGCCATCAAATTGGGAAATTATCCCAAATACCTCATTTTACTTAACTACTATCTACAATCATATCCCCTCCATGACATTACTACTACACCTCAAAATCCACTACATACCTTCTCACATGAAGTACTAGTTTAAAACTACTAAAGAAATGACAATCAATGGGGTAAAGCCACATAATAGGGACAGACGATCTTAATCTTATAACATAACCCATTACGATCTTATAAACATATTCTACTATCTCACATCATATTTACTTGACTATGCATACATCCTCCACTACCTTCAAGTTCCATATACACCAATAGTCTCTACCCATAACTCATTGACTAATCTACCCCTTTCCATTCACAGCCTAAAAATGATTTCTATAACCACCATAACTATCCACTCTAGCTCCTTCCCTATTTTAAATAAATAACAGTTGTAGCCAATCACTTCCTTCACAAACTACTATACAATTTATAAATCTTTCTACTACATTAGCCAATCACCATAATAGAGCAAACCACCCCTCAGTCAAGAGTTATACAACTAAAACTACTTATTTATGCGGAATTCATCGCCACTCTGACTTCTAGAATTGTGACTTTATATCACTAACTTTTGTACCATCTTACTACCAATAAGCCATGGCATATTAACATATACTACTACTCATGTGGAAATATTGTTCCAATATTCTGTCATATATCCCAGCCCTTAAGTATGAAATTCGTAACAAGGATTTTGAAAGGGGCCGAGTACACTCCTTACCTCAGGCTAAAAAGCACGACTTCGAATCAATACACTTTGAAGAATTAATGGACTCCTTTTAAGTCCTTGTGCTATCTCATAACTTCATGGATAACACAATCAGAAAGTATCACATTTTGGGGGATTTAAACTCTTGGACTTGTATCGCCTTGCTAATGAAGCCTGGCCTATAAAATTAGAGCAAGGAAGAAATTTGGATAAGTTTTGTACGGACAACACTATAACACGAACTAGAGTATGAAAGAATGGGAAACAACTCCTAAATTCTTGGTAGCCTCCTGATTATAAGAGTGGTGCACAACACACCCATAAGCAAGACTCCACTCGACAAAGCTTCATAGACACCCTGGGACCATGGACCATGCTCTGACACCAAGCTTGTCACAACCTGAACCAAGGCCCTGGCCACAACGAGCATCCCAAACCTTGAAGGCCCGAGAGACCCCTTCACATACTATGATACGCATAATCCATACATAAATCAAAGTGCAGAAGATTTAACAATTTTGATTGGAAAGATATAAATCTGATATATGTCAACAAGATATGACAATACAACACTTTAAATACCGTCTATGAAGCCTCTACTGAATACTAACTATCTAGGCCAAGATAAAGCCCCTGGCTGGACCATATACTGAAAGACTCATAAAAATAAATAAATGCCTTTCGAAAGATAGATAGCTCACCAATTTTGTCATATCCCAAGTGTTCTACTAATGTTATGGACCATGGGACTGTACCGCATAACCTAAAATGTAGGGGTTAATACACAAAGGTACTGGTACGTAGAACAATCCAAAAACAAAATATATTTTTATACAACATAGGTGAGAGCATTTCATAAAACCATATCAACATAAAACAATTGAAAATACATGGGCATAACTTAATGAGTTTTAAAAAATCTTCTAGAAATCATGACTCAACTCTTTGTCTTACTTTTGAGCTAGATGGTTTACCCTACAAACATACTTATCAATGGGCTATATGGACTCTGTCCTTGACTCAGCGGCCAAGCCCCCAATCCGAGTTTGCCAGAAGGATTGGGGTCTATTATTCATACTATGCCATAAGACCTTCACCAATGTATAATCCCTATTATAGGATATCATAAACCCATATCGATAAAACACGATTTTGTGCTAAGAGTTATCTGAACTCAAGCCTTCTTCGAATAAACAACTAGCTCTATTTAAGCCCATTTATAGCTCTTTAAAACCATGCTTCATGTTTATAAAACATTTAATGCTTATTCTTGTAAGGGAATATCATATCTGGGTATCGTCATACCCAAACTTCCAAGTCATCCATATCATATCACATCATATCTGCCTTTCTCATTCAAAAACATACATATGACCACCTAAAGATTTTATCAAATCACAAGAGAGTTCTTATTTCAAAAGTATGTGCAAACTTATGCAAACACACACTCTTTTCAAGACGTAAACATATGGTGGCCAATGCACTCACAAATCACATGCAATTTCTCTAATATGACACAAGAGCCTTTGGAATAAGAATTGCCTCTTTGAAAACATAAAAAATAAAAAAGCCTAACTGATTAAAAGGCATTTATAACTTAAGAAATATAATCATTCGTAAAGTATCCCCAACATTAAGTTATACATAAATCTTATGATTTAAAGAGGGCTCTTAAGTCATGCTTTCGAAAATAATTCACAATTCATACCATGCAAAGCCATAAATTTCATCAAGGGGAACTGAATTTAACAAATCACATTCATAAAATCACTTTTTGAACTGAAATCACATATGCACGAGATTATAAATCAATCTTATGGAAAACCCCCATGAGAAATACATACTTTCATTAAATGGGTCCAAGATGCATGTTCTTAAAACAATTTCTCAAAACTCATTACATATATATACATATATAACTGTAAAGCTTGAATAAAATATAAAACCTATGCCCATGAGATTTAGGATAGCCCCACGTACCTTTTTGATGAACAAAACTTGTTATATCTTAAATCTAACCCTTGGAAGCATGAGTTTTTGAAAGAAACCCTAACTTTTCTCTGTTGAGAGTGGAGAGGAGAATATATGATGAAAAACTTCCGTGATGATAGGAAAATAGAGTTTAAATCACATTTTAAGTCATGGGGGTAGGTTTTTAGGGTGAGAAAAAAACCAAATTACCCCTAAAGCAATTAAATAAAAATTGCAGGAATTTTTAGTTGATGACTTAGTGTCACGACTCGAACTAGCGACTAGACGTAATGGTCATCCCAAGTACAACCAGGACCGGGGATCGCCCTTTGTTACCCAGCCCAACCATTTATATCCAACCTTAGATGGACTGAATTTCGAGGATATAACAAAATAGTGTAAAGGCTCTCATAAAGACTTTAGGACAGGGTCACAACCCCGATCGACCCAACCAAGTCTAACCAAACCAAACCAACAATCAAACCATACCAAGCCAAACTAAAGGCTATAAACCAGGCCATAACTAAAGATAATACTAAAATATAATATGATAATCAATCCCAAAATGTAATATTATGGAACAACCAACAATATCATCAAAGGGTGTAAGCCCCAACACCAATACTAATACCAATGCAAACACCAATACCGATCCCACTCATACCAACCCCCTAAAGTACTACAAAGCCTATATATAAAAAAGTAAGAATATCCTATTGGGACAAGTCCTCGTCCATGGCCAAAACCAATATCCATAATAAAATAAAAATGTTTAAAGATGTCCATAACATGAAATAGATCCTTTTGAAAGGATGGAAGCTCACCGCTTTAGTACAAATACTGATACCGAATCCACATGCTAAATAAAAGGAGTAGAATCAGTGGTTTCTGCATAGCGTGGTTATACAACCGGCAGTAAACGGGCTAGCGAGTGATGACTAGCATAGACTTAGGATAAGGATAAAATAATTCCATTTATGAAACCAAGTAAAACAATCCATAATGCATACAACCATACATATATAAGTGCCGAAAAGGGGAACCGGGTTTAGAATTCATTTAAACCATTACCTGGATTGTGTAGCTTTACCATCCTAAATCACCCATGGGCAATATGGGTTCATCTCTCGCTGCTGAAAGGGCCCCAGTGCGTTTAGCCGCATGACCAGGGAAATATCCTGTTAGGATGACTAATACATCCCCCAATATGATGTGTTATATCATGCATAAAGTCCACCAAAGCCAACCTCATACCGACAAATATAATTTTCCAATTTTGGTCCCCCCGGGACCTCTACCATCCACAACTTAGCTACACCTACCCCTTTAATGCCAAATTAAAAACCATTTTGGAATAATACATTTACAATTTATTAACCAAGGTCATGTAGTAACGGTATCATTATACTCACCATACTTACAAGTACTATCCATAGCCAACCACGTGTAGGTATAGGGGACCGTAGGTGCCCTTCCAATTACCATATTAAATCTACTTGGGGGGATCTGTACCCCACAAGCGTAAGCATTTAGATATTTACCTTTCCAAACCATTTAATACATGCATAAATCCTTTACCAAGTTTAAAACAAGCAAGAGTTCCATTTAAAAGAAGTTAATGCAACGAATATATCTTTATAAGCATTTCGTCAAACACATTTGGGGCATATTATATATCCAAAACCAATTCCAATTACCAACAACCATTCCCATAGAATTTAATTATCCAAAACCACCATTAATGCATAGAAAAGCATAATTAAAACCATGGGTACCATAACAAACCATTCATAAACAAAATCCCTAAATCATTTTTGAAAACCCAAAAGCATTCAGCAATAAAATCATGAAAACGAATAGTAAAATCTTGCCTTTAGTTGGAACTAACAATGAGGAAAGATAACATGCCTTATACCAAAGAATTGACGGAAAGAAATCACCAAAGCAAGCCCAAAATAAGTCCTCAAGATGAAACCCTAGCTTTCTTGCCCCAAAGCTTTTGAGGGGATTTTAGATTGTTTAGAAGTAGTTTCTAAGTGTTAAAGAGTAAAAATAATAGGGTAAATACTCTTCCAAATAGGTTAGAAGTCGTGGGGTCTTATTAGGGTAAGTAGGGAAATGTCCAGATTACCCTCAATTAAGTTGCACAAAAGTCCCATTATAGGGATACGACTGAACCATATGGGTCGTACCTATCCGTTACGAGTGGTACCCGCCACTCGTATCCTACCCCAACCCCTAGACCTAACACTGTCCAACATATGACTCATTCAACCAGGTCGTATCCAAAGCATACGATTCATACCTTTCATCAGTATCCCTAGCAAAATAGAATACCAAGAGGATTAAACATTGTTCCCTATAGGAGTACTAGATACGACTCATACCAAACTATATGAATATTATCCTCTAAGTCATATCCACTCTAGTAGCCCATCCATCCCACCAGCCAACACAGGTCAGCATACGATAGGACCATACCACTCGTAACCAAACATACGGCTCATACCCATGAGTCATATTAGGTCTGGAGAACATAATTCCAAAATAAATTCTAAGGCCAAAAACCCAGGATGTAACATTCTCCCCTACTAGGTATATTCATCCTTGAATGATGGATAAGATAGGGTTAACCATACACAGAGTCATTTGAATAATCAAACATATTCATAATCTTCATCAAAGTTCAAAAACAAAGAGACAATGATATTAATCTTTCCTTTAAAAAACTTAGAAAATAAATATGTGTTCAAGAACACATACCTTCTGCATGAATCTCTAGAGTAGAAAACAAAAGCAGATATTTAGACTTCATTTCCTCCTTCGTTTCCCAAGTAGCTTCTTCTACATATGGCTCTACCATAGAACCTTAATCGAAGCCACATCCTTGGTCCATAACCAATGAACTTGCCTATTTAATATCTCAACTGAGACCTCTTCATAAGACAGAGAACCTGAAATACCCAATCCCTCCAAAGGAACAATTAAAGAAGGATCACTAAGACACTTCCTCAACTTAGAAACATGAAAGACTAGATGAACCAAACCTAAACTACTAGTCAACTCCAGTTTATAAGCAACATTTCCAACTCTCTATAAAATCATATAAGGACTAATATATCAGGGACTGAGCTTGCACTTCTTTCCAAACCAAACTATCGTTCATGAAAGATACCTTTAGAAATACCTTATCCCTAACATCAAAGTCTAAGTCTCTATGTCTAACATCCGTGTAAGAATTTTGGTGACTCTAGAAAGTCTAAAGCCTATACCAAATCACCTTCACCTTATCCATATCTTGATAAACCAGATCTGGACCAAACATATCCACCTCATCAAGATCAAACCAACCAATAGGAGATTTATACCTCCTACCATATAATGCCTTAAAAAGGGCCATACCAATACTCGAGTGATAGCTATTGTTGTAAGAAAACTCCACCAAAAGTATATTCTCAACCCAATTGCCGCCATAGTCAATCACACAAGCTCAAAGCATTTCTTCTAATGTCTAAATAGTTCTCTTTACTTGCCCATCCGACTGCAGATGGAATGTAGTACTCAGACTGACCTTAGTACCTAACCTTTTTTTAAAAACCACCAGAAATGAGATGTAAAATGCATACCACAATTAGAAATAATCGAGGCAAGTACTCTATATAGCTTCACAATCTCTCAAAGATACAACTTTGCATAGTCCTCTACCAAAAAAGTAGTCCTCATCTACAAAAAGAGAGAAAACTTCGTCATCTTATCCATGATGACCCAAATCGAATCAAATTATTTCTACGACTAAGTAAGATCGGTAAAGAAATTCATATTGATCATCCCCTACTTTCTTTCAGGAAACTCTATTTATTGATGTAATCCATCAAGCCTCATATGCTCAACGTTAACCTGTTGACACACTATGCACTTGGCCACAAAATTAATAATATCCCTCTTTATGCTATCTAATAATAGATCTCCTTGAGATCATGATACATCTTTGTCGAATCAAGAAAAACAACATAGCGCGACTCATGTGCCTTAACCAAAATCCTTTGCTGCAAACTGTTGATATCAAGAACACAAAACCTCCCTTGGTATTGCAAAGTACCATCACCGCAAATCTCAAACACTGCCCCCTTTTGCCCACTAATATCACTCTTGATTTTTCTCTAGACAGGATCCAGCACTTACTTCTCTTTAATCTCTACACTAAGAGACGATTAAACTATTTCTTGCACCATCATACTAGCACCCTTAGAGTCCAAGAGTTGAACTCGAAGATTGGCCAAATAGTGAATATCCTTTACCAATTCTCATTTTTCTTCCTTCACCTGAGACAAACTCCCCATAGAAAACCTGCTAAGAGCATCAGCAACCACGTTAGCCTTACTTGGGTGGTAGAGAAGACTCATATCATAATCTTTGAGAAGCTCAAGCCATCTTATTTGCCTGATATTAAGCTCCTTCTACTTAAACATGTACTGAAGACTCTTATGATCAAAAAAAATATCCACATGAACACCATATAGATAATGCTGCCATATTTTCAAAGCAAACACAATCGCCCAAAGCTCCAAATCATGATTAGGATAATTACTCTCATGCACCTTCAATTGCCTGGATGCATAGGTAATCACCTTCTCATGTTGTATTAAAACACAACCAAGACCAACCCTAGATACATCATAATAAACCACAAACCCATTATTGCCTTCCGACAAAGTCAAAATTAGAGCCGAAATGAGCTTATCCTTTAACTTCTCAAAACTCTCTTTACAAGAATCCGACCGAGAAAACTTAGCCTTCTTCTGAGTCAACTTAGTCAAAGAAGCCGCTATCGACAAGAAGCTTTCCATAAACCACCTATAATACCTAGCTAAACCTAAGAAACTTTGGATGTCAGATGAATTCATGGGCCTATCCACCTTTTCAGCGTAACAACCTTTTAAGGATCAATTATTATCCCCTCACTAGAAATAATATGACCCAAGAAAGTCATGGAGTTTAACTAAAACTCACACTAAGAGAACTTGGTGTACAACTATTGTTCCTTTAAGGTCTGTAACACCACACGGAGGTGATTAACATGATCTACCTCACTCTTTGAATAAACCAGAATTTCATCAATAAAAACAATAATGAAGAGATCTAAATACTGCTTAAAAAATTTATTCATCAGATCCATATATGTCATCAGGGCATTGGTCAATCCAAATGACATCACCAAGAACTTAAAATTCCCATATTGAGTACGAAAAGTTATCTTGGGGATATCCACCTCCCTAATCTTAAGCTGATGATAACCTGACCAAAGATCTATCTTAGAAAAAAACTTGGCACCCTACAATTGATAAAACAAACCATCTATCCTACAATGAAATACTTGTTCTTGACGGTAACCTTGTTCAACTGCTTGTAGTCAATGGACATCCGAAGGAAACCATCCTTCTTGCATATAAACAACACCGATTCACCCAACAGAGAAATGCTTGGATGAATAAACCCCTTATCCAGAAGATCTTTAAATTGATCCTTGAGTTCTCTTAACTTAGACAAAACCATTCTATATGGAGGAATAGATATTAGATGAGGGTCCAAAAGCAAATCAATACTGAACTCAATTTCCCTATCTGAAGGAATATCAGAAAGATCATGTAAAAGGACCTCTAGAAACTCATTAAACACAGGAACTAACTATAAAGAAGAACCTTTCGAGTTAGAATCTTTAGCCTGGACCAAGTGATAAATACACCCCTTGGAGATTAACCTCCGAGCTCTAAAATAAGAAATAAACGTTGCCCTAGGAACTAAAGAACCACCCTCTCATTCTATAATTTGTTTACTAGAAAACATAATAATAACCTTCCAGGTCCGAAAGTCTAAGGATGTGTAATAGGATTGCAACCAATCCATACCTAAGATGACATCAAAATCCATCATCCCCATCTCAAATAGATCTACCAAAGTCTGCTTGTTACCAACAGACACCACACACCCCCTATAGACCCTTTTAGCAATAATCAAGTCTCCTACTAGTGTAGAAATAGAAAAAGGATTTGAAATCACTTCAGGATCAAAACCAAAAGATACAGCCACATAAGGAGTCATGTTACAAAGAGTGAACCCTTGATTAAGAAAATAATATACATCACGAGAAAAGATTTGTAACGTAGAAGTAACAGTATCAGGTAATTCCTTGGATTCCTATCGAGACACCAAAGCATGAAATCTATTTTGACCAACACTAGAACTAGGAGCAGTAATAGAAGCTGATGCAATACCACCAGGTGTAGACGCAGAAGATGAAGCCACAAAAACCTTGTTCTCCCTTGTAGCAACCCTATTAAATAGATAATCCCTGAGTAATGACCTGGCCAGCCACACCTAAAGCATTTGTCCCTCTATTCTTCAGAATAACCTCGATGGGTTTGGACAGACAACCAATAATGATGGCCTGAATAAACTGAATGACCTCTGCTCGCCTGAGATTGGGCACCCTATTCCCAAAAATTATTCGTGTAAGGGGCACTGGCATTAGAGAAGGAAACCAAGCTCCCCCACATCTTCTTTTGATACTTTCCTCCATCCTGACCACCTTGAGACTATGCACCTCTCTGATAAAAAAATTTTCCCATCTTTTCTTGACTATCCCCAAACGCCACTTGCCTCCTCTTCTCATCTTCCACTTATTGTATATGGATAATAAACCAGGAAATGTCCATATAATTAATAAGAAAAGTAGTCTTACTCTCCAAGATCAAATCTCTATTCAACTCAGAAGAAAACTTTTTCATTCTAGTTCTCATGTCAGTCACCAAGTCAGGAGCATACCTCGATAGCTGATGGAATTTCAAGGAATATTCCTTAACAGTCATTATCCCTTACTTAAGATTCACAAAATCCTCCATCTTAGCTTTCCTCGGCTCTTGAGGAAAGAAATAATCCAAGAAGGCATTAGATAAGGCCACCTATAATCTAGATTCTTTCTTATCAACCCTATTACTGTCCCACTCCTCACACTACTAATAAGTAACATCTTTAAGATGATAAGCTGCAAAGTTCACCCCCGCTATATTGGGAGCCTGCATCACCCAAAATATCTTCTCTATTTCATCAAAGAAGCCCCGGGTATCCTCTATCACCTTTACTTCAGCAAAAGTAGGCAGAACCATCTTCATAAATTGGCCAACCCATGTGGTCTCAACAAACAACCTACCAGATGCATCCCACTCAGCCTAAGTAGCAACCAACTGAGCAATAACATAGATAGATTAATAAAATTTTGTATATTGTCACATTACCTTAAGGTACCTGAGGAGAACTGGTACGATTAGGAGGAACCCGAGTACTATTCAGAATAGGACCCTAAGATCAAAGATGTACCCCACGTCGTAGGATGTACCCCTTCAGCATCATCTCCAAATGGGATAGAATAATTTCCTTATTTTCCAGATCTACGAGTCATGATCTGAAAGACAAACAAACAAGGATTAGAGAAGATTTCCAAACTCTAGACTCCAAGCTTGAAAATATAATATCAAGAAAGTGAAACATTCCTAAATGTCCGGGAGCTATCTCTTATGAGTATGGAACGCTACACACCCTTAAAACAGACTATACTCGACACGGCTTTGCCAGTTGACCATGAACCTAAAGATTTGATACCAACTTATCACAACCCAATCCAAGGCCTAGACATAATGGGCATCCCAAGTCCAACCAGGACTAGGGACTGCCCATATTAGCTAGCCCAACCACTTATATCCAGCCTTAGATGGGCTGAATTTCTAGTATATAACAAGATAGTGTAAATTCTCTCATAAATACTCTAGGATAGGGTCACAACCATGACCAACCCTATCTAGTATAATCGTACTAAACCGACCATCCAACCATACAAAGACAAACCAAAGGTCATAACCAAAGAGAATACCAAAACATAATATAATAATCAATCCCAAAATATAATATGATGGAACAACCAACAACATCATCCAGGGTGTAAGCCCCAACACCAATACCAATGACAAGGAAAACACCAATACCGATCCCACCCATACCAATCCCTAAAAGTACCACAAATTCACTATCCAAAAGAGTAAGAATATTTGGTTGGGACATGCCCCCAACCATTGTCAAAACCAATATATAATAAAATAAAAATGTCCAAAGATGTCCATAACATGAAATAAAGCCTTCTGAAAAGATGGAAGGTCACCACTTTAGTCTAAATGCTAACACTGAATCCACATGCTAAACAGGGGAGTAGAATAGTTGGTTCCTGCATAGCATGGGTAAACAGCTATTGGTAGATGGGTTAGCGAGTGATCGCAAGCATGAACTCAAGATAAGGATAAAATAATGTCATTTAGAAAATCAAGTAAAACCATCCATAATGCATACAACCATACATATATAAGTGTCGATAAAGGGAACCGGGTATAGCATGCATTTAAACCATTACCTTGGTTATGTAGCTTTGCTATCCTAAAGCACCCATGGACAATATGGGTTCAGCTCTCCCAATTGAAAGGTCCCGAGTGTGTAGCCACACAACATTACAAATATCCTTTTAGGATGATAGTACATCCCCAGTATGAGGTGTGACATCATACACATATTCTACCAAGACCAACCTCATACCGATAAATATGAGTTTCTATATTTGGTCTCCTTGGGACCTCCACCTTTCATGACTTAGATATACCTCCCCATTTAATGCCCAATTAAAATACATTTCTAAACAATCTATTTGCAATTTATTAACCAAGGCCATTTACTGTTCGTATTATCATACCAACCATACTTTTAAGTACTATCCATAGCCAACTACATATATGTATAGGGGACCTTAGGTGCCTTTCCAATTAACATATTAAATCTACTTGGGGGAATCCGTACCCCACAAGCATAACCATTTAGACATTTATCTTTCCAAACTATTTAATCAATGCATAAATCATTTACCAAGTTTAAAACAAGCAAGAGTTCTATTTAAAAGAAGTCAACGTAATGAACATATCTTTATAAGCATTTCATCAAACATATTGGGGGAATAACATATATCCAAAACCAATTCTAATTACCAAAAACCATTACCATATAATTCAATTATCTAAAACCATCATTAATGCATAGAAATGTATAATTAAAACCATGGGAAACAATAACCAATGATTCATAAACAAAACCCCCAAATTATATTAAAAACCCAAAAGCATTCAACTCTAAAATCATAAAAACCAATAGTAAAATCATGCCTTTAGTTGAAACTAATAATCAGGGAAGAGAACATGCCTTATACCAAAGAATTTATAGAAATAAATCACCAAGGAAAGCCCCAAATAAGTCCTCAAGATTAAACCCTAGCTTTCTCGCCTCAAAGATTTTGATAGGATTTTGGATTGTTTAGAAGTAGTTTCTAAGTGTTAAGTAGTAAAATAATTGGGTAAATATTCTTCAAAGTAGGTTAGAAGTCGTGGGTTCATATTAGGGTAAGTAGGAAAATGTACAAATTACCCCCACTTAATTTGCACAAAAGTCCCACCACAGGGATCCGACTGACCCATACGAGTTGTACCCATTCCACTTGTATCCTACCCCAACCTGCGGAACCATCATTGTCCAGCATACGACTCATTCAACCAAGTCATATCCAAAGCATACCATTCGTACCTTTCATTCGTATCCCTGGAAGAATAGAATACCAAGAGGATTGGGCATTATTCCTTATATAAGTACTAGATACGACTCATACCCAACCATACGACTCTTATCCCCTAATTCATATTCATTACAGTAACACATCCATCCCACCAACCAACACGGGTCAGCATACGATAGGACTATACCACTCGTACCCCAACATATAGCTCATACCCATGAGTCATATCAAGTTCAAAAAATGGAATTCTAAGAAATATTTTAAGGCTAAAAACCCAATATGTAACACTTTGTTGATATCTTTCCAACTAGTTGATGACTTATCAGCCTAGTCATCACAGTCTCTTCATGATCTGGTTAAGGTTGATGACTTGGTTGATAGTCTGTCAACTTTTTTATGGCTTTTCAACCTAGTCATCGCCTATTCTTTAGTAATAAAGAGAATTTCTAGTTAAGGCTGATGATAAGGTTGTTAGATCATTACTTAGTTGATAGCTTATCATCTCAAGTCGTCACCTTGTTGATAAACAGACATGCTGAGGTAAAATAAGCATAACTTTTCACTTAGTTATCAGATTAAGGTAAAACCAGCTGCATTAGAAAGAAGGCTCGAATATATTTCATTTGGTATATTATTTTCCATATAAATCAATATATACTAGAAATAATGATTGTTGGAAGTTGACCCAAGTTGAAACATTCACTTAAACTTAATTAATAGAAATGTTTTCAACTCGTCATTGAGTTAGAAGATATCTGTAACCTCAATTCATATTCAAAAGTATTCCCACACTATATAATTTATCATCGCACATATATTAATAAGGAATCAGTGGGTTTGGATCTATACGCGTAGGGACAACGATTTGAATTCTAGCCTAAAAATGCAGGGTATTACATCATCTTACACTTTTTGGCAAATTGTTAGCCATTAACGGATTTGATGTGTATTTACCAGTTACCATTTGAACTAGTCTAGCTATATCCCTATCCAATATAGTGGATCTTTCTGCATTCACTAGGAATACACACCCTTCTTATCTATTTTTTAGTAAGATGGAGAACTCTTTAGAACCATCTATTGGGTTACAATGGTCTGTTGGGATAACTCAAAATGAAGAATTTTTATTTTGTCTTGTAAAATTCCTATATGTTTTGTCATTTTTTTCTTTTTATGTATAAGACCTTTTTTTCTTATCTAAGTTCTCATTGGCTTGGTTGAGTCTTTTGAAAGCTTCTATCATAGTTGAACAATGATTATAAAAAATGGTCTTGTCCATGTCTTTATTTATATTATATTGAGAAATTTCTCTCAAATTTGGTTTGAGTGCTGGAGTAATATAATAATTGCGTCCCAAATTCCCTCGAGCTTAGTCTAATGCTTCAGTAAGATTATTGAAGGCTTTGAAGAGGGGTGTTGCATGAATTTTTATTGAATTTACCACCTCTATCTATGTCTGGAACACTCTTTGCACCTATCCTTTTATAACAACATAGAACTTAAATCTCTTGTCTTGATTTTTATCTGTGAAATAGTAACTTAAGCTATTTAATATTGAAATAAAATAATTGTTATCTCGTGGTATCTTATTATAGAATATCCATAAGTTATTTATCAAGCATGTCTGTTGCTTTTCTATTCTTGTATAAGCTTTTAGTCTGAAAGTCATATTTGATGGTGGATAGCGTATTAAATTTTGCATACCAAAAACCATCATTTCTATTTTCCAATCATCCAACATTGTCAGAGGTCTGAAATGTGTATTACTTAATAAAGTTTGTAGGTAACTGTCTTGAGAAGACGGGGCTTCATCCTTGCCTTTTCCTTTTCCTGCACATATTCTGAAATAATAAAAGTTAATTTTTTTGTATAATAAGTCTACTAAGCTGATCTGCCAGATTATTATCTTTCCCTTTTATATGTTCTAGTACAATGTTAAAAATTGAGGTTGCATCTAAAAAATTTAGCCATCGTCTTTTACTACTATTTTTTCATTTATTATTTGATAAAATTTTACTATAGCTTCACAATCTGTTCTTACTAATATTTCTTATTTATTCAGTATATAGAGTTTGAAACTATTTAGCCTATAGATTACCGCTAGTGTTTCTGCATCTACACTACTCATATTACCTTTCTCCTTATACTTACCACTTTGATAAGTACAAATTCTTTCATTTTTTTATCACAATATTTGTTAGGTTTCGCTTTTAAGACTACTCTCCATACTTCGAGGCTTCCATCTATCTCGACTATTAGGTATTTAGTTTCTAATGGCATAGCCAATTTTGGGATTTTTTGTATCATGCTTTTAAGCTTTTGAACTAATTTTATGTCTTCTATATTAAAATTCTTCTGCCCTATGGATTCAGTTTTTGAATATAACGGACTGGCTACCTTTCCTAAATCCTTAATAAAGTTTCGGGCATAATTCAATAATCCTAAAAATCTTTGTAAGTCTTTTGTTTTATCAAGCTTGTTTGGCATTTCCAAAACCTTTTTTGCTATATGCGGTTGTAGTTTGATTCTTCCGTCCCCAATAACTACTTCTAGGAAATTAATGTTACTTTTTCATAATTCCATTTTTTTTACTAATTATAATTCCATTTTCCACAAATAACTTAAAACTTTTTGTAAATGCCCTAAATGTTCTCTCATACTATTACTAAAAACTAGAAAATCATCTACGTAAACTAATATAAAATTCTTATAATTCCCAAAAATATCATCCATTTTTCTTTGGAAAATTGGGGGTACTGTCTTTAGTCCGAATGTCATGACTAACCATTCAAAATGTCCTTTAGGACATGTATATATTTTCCATTCTATGTTGTCTTCATACATCTTAATTTTCCAGTGCCCAGATTTACTGTCGAATTTACTGAATACTTTTCTTTTCTGAATTCTATTTATTAGTAATGTTTTATCTAGTAGCTTATATCCATCCATAATTTTATTATCATTAAGTCTCATGTAATTTATTATTATTCTTGCTTTTTGTCTTATTACTTCACTATGATTTCTTACCATGAAAGTCGCTGACCTATGCCTTGACCTTGATCTTCTAATTATTCTTAATTCTAATATTTCTTTGATTTGTTCTTCAAAGTCTTTTAGATCTTAATTAGTTGATTTTATTAATGTCATTTTTATTGTATACTCTGGATTAATTATTTCTAATTTACAGGTTATTTGGTTGGAGTCCCAATGCTTCAAGGATTTTTCTCAAATTATTTCCAATTCATGTAGAACTTGTATTATTTTTTCAAGGTCTTTTTGATATTTTATTAGTCCAATCTATTGTATTCCTTTCCTATAGTCATATAATTCTTTATTTATTTCTATTAGCATGTAATCTTTTTCTAATTCATCTACATCAAACAATTCTTGTAATTCCTTATGTACTAATAGTTTTTCTCTATTTTTGCACTTTCAATTTTCTCCTTTATCACACTTTAATAAATTGTTAGGTGTTATGTCATTTGAGTCTTCGTCTGGTTCACTTGATTTTTCTGTAAGATATCAGTATTTAGTTAGGGTAAGTATTGTTGTTACCAGGGGTTTGAGTAATATTTTTAGAGAATATTAGCCAGTCTCTCGTGAAGAAACATCCTCCTTTATTTTGTAGTAAAAAGTCTAGTCCTAATTCAAAATCTTCTTTAATATTTAAATCTCTTACCAATATTCCATCGAGTTTATATGATGGTTTGTAGAAGTTAATACAAGTACTAACAAAACTTATTCGTGTTCTAGGCACATACAGTTCTTTAATTACATGTTGTGGTAAAATTCTACTATTTAATATATTCTTTGTCTGAGTCTTGTATAGCTAAAGTCTCCATTTCATAATCTTGAATTTTTATTCTTGTTAGGACTTTTATAGTACTAATCTTTTTATCTTCATTACATATCATACCTTCAAATGACATATTCATTAGTTTTTCTTCTTCAGTAACCATTTCTTTTTATTTCTCTATTTTATTTATTCTTTTTTCTAGTTGTATTATTCTTTCTTCTAATTGTAATATTTTTATTTTTGTTGAAGTATTTATAGGTCTATGGTTGTCTAGATTGTCTTTGACTATTGAATTATTTCTGGTTATTGTTAATTCCGACATTTTTTTCACATAAGTAATTTATCCTTCTATATAACAATTCCTATATTTTACTCTTTTACTTTTACTTGGGAACCAATGACACTTAAAACACTGATTACGAGCTAATCCTTTACCTTTTTTCAAACTCATGTTCACAATCTTGTATAATAATAACTAAACCATGATTGTCTAATTCTCTTAAGTCTAATTTTTCTAATCCTGTTTCATTTATTAATTCTTCTCTTTCAAAATCTAGGGAGTTTTGTTCATATTGTTCAGATACATCTACACTTATTATTGAATATATCCTTTCGTTATCAGACATGTATTCATCTACATCTATCAAAGTCTCATTAAAATCTTCTATTAGTTATGTGTTCCTTGTCCTACTATTATTTCATTTGGGGTAGGTATTCGCTAGATGATCTATACTTCCACACATAAAATGTTCTAGCTTATTTTTATAAGTTCTATTATTATTATTATATTTTCTTATATGTTTTTGCTTATTTAGATATGGCTTCCTTGCTAAGGATTTCCTGAAGTAATATGATTTCTTCCTAGGATGATAATCCCTTTTAGATGATTTCTTATACTTTTTCTTGTTGTAATTTTGATCATAATTTTATCCAGTATGTATAGTTTTACAGAAGTCTGTCTCACTTTGTTTTAACAGCTTTTGTATTTGTATTTTTGTGTATTTCTCTTGTAATATTTTCATTATATGTTGTATTCTTTGTCCTATTGACCACTTTACATCCTGGTTTTGTATTACTCCTTCTCATTTACTTCATCTTTTCTGTTTTTCTCTACCTAAAGCTCCTGATAGTTTATTTAAAAGTTTCTTTTCTAAATTCTGATCAAAATCGTTTCCACTAATAGTACAGTAGTATAAATAATCATTTAAAAATTCCTTAATCTTAAACCAACTATTTATACTTAGCAGAAGTAATCATTTTTCGGTAGGATTACTAGACCACTATTTGGGTCTCTTCCTATTAATAAACTATGCACCTTATTTATAAAATTAAATGGGTTAGCTCCTATATTTACTAGTCCTTGAAAGTTTTCAGGAAATTCTAACTTATATGCTTCCCATAATCCTTTGGTAGATTCTCCTTAAAATGTCTCCAGGTACCTATACATAGTTTTTGTGTTTGTCTCTTGATTAGATTGTATTTAGTCTATACCTTTCCATATATCTATTACTGAGTTCCATAACTGGGAGTCATCGGCTGCTATATTTAGAATTTTTTCTTTATGTCCACCTTCTTGTAATTTAACCGATTCTTTTATTGGCATTCTTCTCCCTCTAGGTTTTATATTCTCCATTTTTCATCATGGTTTGTCCTATATACAGTATGTCTTGGTAAATTACAATTACATACCGATACTCTCTGCATTGAAGTTGTTGTTTGGAAAGGGCTTGAACTACTTGATGCACTTTCCATTAGTTTTTTATACTCTCTATTTCGTCTAAACTATCAGTTGTTTCTAAATCATTTTCTTTCTGTATTTCCTTAGTTGTTTCTTTGGATTCCTATATCCATAATTATCTATTCTTAATTCACATTTTATAAAATGTTCTTTCATTTCCGTCAGGTCTAGATTTCCTATTTTACAACCTTTGCAATTAAACTTTTGATCGTTATTTGTCTCATACATAAATTTTGCTTTCATTATAACATTATTAACCTCAAAACCATTTTCTTCTAATACTTCTATATTCATGTATTCTGTGTTTTCACTTTCTTCAATTTCTTTATCAATTTCTTTCTTATTTGTATATTTATAGTCTATAAATCTAACTAAAGTTTGCCCTTTATTATTTATGTACATTAAATGATCTTTAGGCTTAAGCACCTCTTTTTTACTAAATTTCTTTAAATTTAATTCTAGTCCTGCATATTCTTCTGAAATTATTTTTAGTGGTTTCATTAGTCTTATACCCTTATTCCTCATTAAACTTACTACATCATTTACTTTTAATTTAAATTTTGTATCACTATTAGTAGGAAGTTTTCCTACAAAGCCTATACATATTAATAAATTATTTTCGTTATTTATTTCTTCATAATCCTTAGTCTGAATACCTATTTTAATGTACTTTCCAAATTCTAAAGAATTTATCATATAATATGGACTACGATAAAAAGGTCCTCAATTACTTTACATGTCTACTTCTATTATTCCTATTATGGATCTTTTCTAGTCTGACCATCTATTATCATATAATGTAACTAGTACTTTAGTTCCTAAATTCTTTCTAGTTAATGCTTTTATACCTAGTACAATTAATGCCATATGAATGAGGCTCATATTTAATTTTTTAATTCTCTCAAAGAGTCTGGACTTATTAGATTTATACTGGTGCAACTTTCTCCAATAACACATATTTGTTCTTCTTTACGATGTCTATATAATTGTGTCTGTGAGGAAAAAACTCCTGCATTATATATAATATCTTAGGACATAATAATTTTAATTTATTTTGGTGAAAAATTTGTATATCTTTATCTATATTTATTAATTCTTCGAGCTGTTGTTTTGAAGTCATTTTTGATGTATTTATCAACCTTGTTAACAAGTTATTTCTTAATCTGCCTTGGGTAAAGCTTGCCCTTGGCTTGTCTGTGAATGTTGGAAAAGGATCTGTGGTTGTTTTTTACTAGTTTTGATTTTTATTTTTGAGGGGTTAATTCTATTCGTTTTAATTGCTCAATTAATTCATCTATATTTTTGTCTTGTCTAATTTATTTTTTCGACTGGACTTTTTCTTTAATTAATTTTTAAAATTTTTTATTAATTTCTAATTTTTCTTTAATTAGTTTTCTAAATTTTATTAATTTCTAATAATAAGAATATTATAGTGTTATTTGGTTTTATTACTATTGTATCTATTCTTTGGGGCTGGTAATCTGATAGTCCTTCTAGGTTTAGCTGAATTTGTTCTATCTTCTCTAAAATAGTTTGATAAAATAGATCGTCATGAGAGAGCTATTCTCTTTATCTGTTCTATATCTTTTCTTAACTCTTGTACTTTTTTTTTCATGGTTATTTATCTTAGGATATTCTATAATACTTTTTTCTTTGCTATTTAGAGTTTGTATTTTTCTATTTATTTTTTATTGTTGGACTTTCAAAGTTTTGTTCCAATCTATTTAAAAGTTTCTTTTGTTGAATTTGCAGGTCTTCAAGGATTTCTATAGTTTTTAATATTCTCTTATTATCTTTTTGACTGATTTCTCCCAAGTTTATTATAAGGTCTATAATAGTATTTAACTGTTGATCATCTCTATGTAACACGTGTTCCCCATTATTGAAATTACACCTAATAATTGAATTATCCTTCAATCATCTATATTTCTTTTCTGTTTGTAGTTTTAAGTCTAAATAATCTAGTTTCTTTAAAGTATCTATTAATTTGTTTTATCCTAGCAGAATAGTTACCTTACACAACATTCTTTAGAATTTTATTCATCTGTCACAATGTTCTATATCACTTCTAATACCATGTAATTCCCACTTTAAAGCATTTATATAGTCTAGATTAATAGATTCTCTAAATGTTAGTCTTAGGTTCAGTAATCTTTCGGATAATTCTATTGTTTCTAATATTTCTAAAAAATTACTCAAAGCTTTTTCTAGTTTTAATAATTCTCGTCTTTATTTTATTTTTGTATATAAGTACCAATAATTTATTTGTATGCTTCTAGAAAAAGGATGTCTTCTCATTAAGTCTTTGCAGATTGTTTCTGGATTTAAGATGTTCTACCAATTTATATTCCAACCTAGATATATGGTGATTAGATGATCTAGTCGTTGAGGATCTTCCTTTGCGCTATTTAGTATTTTATATTCTAAGTACAAACTATTTAGTTCTTGTTTAATTATTTTATAAGTCTTTATATTCTTTAAAGGTCTTCTCATTTAATATAAGTGCCTGAAAATCTTCAGGTTTTGATATCAATAATAAAAAAATAATAAGTAGAGATAATAATAAGTAGATAGGTAATAATTAGATAATAGATAATAGAATAAGAATAAAACAAGTTGGAATGTCATTTATTTCAAATATGATGTAATGTCGTTTGTTTCAAATATGATGTAATATCCTACTCAGTACTCCCTCCTTCAAAATCTTCAGTCATGTATAGTAGTGATTTTATTGAGATCAAAATAATTTTTCTCCCAAATAAACACATTTTTTAATTTATCACCCCGTTCATCTCTCTCTCTTCAGGTTATGTATTTATCAATTTCTTTTTTAATCACATCCCGGGATACCGCAACACTCCTTTCTAATCTCGTGGGGCATTTTTAAATCTCTAAAAATTTACATATTAATCCATCGTTATTGTTAAACACTAAGAGACTAACCATATACTAAGGGTAAAGTCATACAGTATTATAACAAAATCACATCTGAAACATATGTAATTACATACTTAGGGAGAAAATACAAAATCTTGATAACTACTTACATGACTTAGGACGAAGAGAGGTTTCCCTTTCAAGAGTCCCCTGGAAACTGGAAGCTACTAGTAGAAGAACTTAGAAACTACTCACACTCTTAGAAACTAGACTTTTTACTACAAAATAATGGAGGATGTTTCCTCACTAGAGACTGGGTAATATTCTCTAAGAATATTACTATAACGCCCTGAGATTACACCCTGGGCACCACACGGTGCTTACAGTCTCGAGAGACCACAAGCTAACCCATGAGCTGGTACCTACTGTGAGCACTGAACAAAACTGATGTCAAAGAGAACTTGTGCGGAATTTAACTGAAATGCCATAAGGTTTTTAAAAAAAATGTAATTAATACTAAATCATAAAGTTAAAATTTGAAAGCATACTGAAAATCTAACTAATAACTGAGGAGTTGATTGGACAAGCCCCCAACTAAATCTAACTGTCTTCTAAAATAGAGAAAAACTGAAATAATATAATTGGTCCTCAGAACATAAGGACTCACCACTGCTGCTACTACTGGTGCATTAGGATATATAGGTACGGTCGGGAACCTAAGAGTTCGAACCTGTGATATGAAACATCATAGCACAAGAAACAAGTATGCGATTAGTACTTTGAATATAGTGGTATGCTAAATGAGGTAGGTTGATATGCATGCGTTCATGCGCATGAGTAATAACTGACTGAATGTATAGCATGAAGTTTCAAGACCCCTCAAAATTCTTAGCTTAACTCAGTCCTTTAAGCTTGTTAAGGGGGTCCCAGACTTAAAAAATTTTAGCTAAGTATCAAGACTTAGAATCATTTTGGCCTTCCAAATTTGAAGGATTTTATTTCTGACCTTTCCAACCTTAGTTAGTCTACTTTTAAAATGATTCATGATCAGGGTTACTTATAGGTCATCTCAGGCGAGTTTTGGATTTTTCAGACTAACATAAGGGCGAGTTTACAATAGCCCCGCATCGTAAGGGCTAATCAACCCAAGTAAGGGTCGCGCCGGGATGGCTACTTGACCTGAGTAGGGGTCACATCGTGATGGTTACTTGACCTAAGAAATGGTCACGACGTGAGGGCATCCCTGTTAAACATTATTTTAATACGGGTTGTGGAGACAAATGGGTTATTTTCCCCACCCTTATTCAGCCTTAACACCAAATTAATTAGCCTATAGGGAAAAAATCTCATTCTTTACTCATAAACTCTTTTAAGAGCAAGCCCTAGCATCATCAAGTTTAAGAATTCAAGTCTCAAGAACTCACTTCAATCTTCTCGAAAGCAGTAATCAAGGTATGTAAAGTGTTCATCTAAGGGTCCCTTCCACCCTTGGAGTCCAAGAAACTATTTTTAAACTTCAACTTTATGGATTTCATGAATTTTATGTTGGGTTTGATTATTTTCATGTTAATAATGATCAATTAAAATTTAAATCTATGTTTTATGATACGTTTTATGTGAGCTTAATTGATATGTATGTAATATCATGAGGATCCATGTAAAGCCCATGAAATTATCAATAAGGATTTGAATTATGATGTCTACTTGTTATTTAGTGTTATGTGCATATGTATGCTCACCAAGTGCTTGATGAATTACTCATGTGAACTAATAAGAGAAAGAGATCATGTCATATTAGCTTATGTGCAAGTTGTATCACGCAAGGGTTTGATAAAATGTTTCCATGAATGAGTTATGAACAAGTGCACATGATTATGCTTTTCAAGCTTATGCTATCATTTACCTTTCATGCTATCGAGTCCTGGGGGTATTCAATACCTGAAAACTTAGCTGTTTACTTAGAGCTTCAGTTAGTTATAGAACTCAGGAAAATCTCAGTAGTATTCATAAGTCAGTCACAATATTTAATTCAGAACTCAGTGGTATCCAGTCAGTTAATAGAATTTAGTAGTATTTTGTTAGTCTACAGAACTCAGTAAACTCAGTTCAGTTCAGTCAAATAGTTCAATCAGTAATGGTTCAGTCAAGATCAGTATAGTCTAGGAATCAATTCAGTGTCTATTCAGTTGGGAGTACGATTCAGTACAGAGTGAACCCAGGGATGGGGGTTCACCTGCCAGTAGAGGGTGTGGTCCTTAGAAGCAATCTTTGTATTCCAGAACTACGTAGCTAGCGTAGGTTGAGATATCTCCATACAAGACTAGGGTTGATATATCTCATTTAAGTTTTCCTACCAGCGAGGGTTAAAGGAAGAGTTTCCTATTAGAGAGGACTAACTCACAACTTGTATTTACCCATGGCATGGTATTGACACCCTTCCAACTGGGGTTATAGGTTGGACCCCAAATCAGTTATAGAAGGGTCATATCGGTTAGATTATTTCTTCCAATAGTCTCATTTTTAGATTCAGTCTTAGTATACAACTCAGTTCAGTTTTAAAGATACAATCACTCAGTTCAGCTCATAACTCAGTACAGTTCCACAGATTTAGGACTGTCAGATACAGTCATTCAGTTATCAGTAATTTAGTATCAGTATACTCTGATATCAGTTAATCAGTATTTAGATTTAGTATTTAGTGTTATCACGATTTCAGTTATAGTATATATTTTCATGCATGTGCTTTCATTCAGTCATATTCATGATATTCAGTTAGTATTGTTCACGCATATGAACCCATGCATTTCAGCCTACCTCACTAAGCATACCAATATATTCAAAGTACTGATACATGCCTTTATTTTTTGCTATGATCTCTTATATGATAGGTTCAGACGCACTGGCTTCGGAGCACCCTTAGTAGTTTAAACTTTCAGCAGTCAGAGTTAGCGGTGAGTCCTCATAGTTTGAGGACATGATTGTTCTCTTTCAGTATTTTAGTTATCAGTTTACTTTTAGTAGTTGGAGTTATCTGGGGGATTGTCCCATCAACTCCATAGTTCAGACAGTTTAGAGGCTTTTCAATGCTGGATCCTACTCCCAACTGAATTGACTTGGAATACTGAACTATTCTAAGTTGAACTAATTATGATAACTGACTGAACTGATGGCACACATGATTTATTTGAAACTATTCTGAAGATATTGATACTAGTAAACAGCTAGCCTTTCAGGTATACATAACCCCCAGGACTCGATAACAATAACAATAGGACCTCTTGAAAGCTTTGAAACCATGGAAGGAAATCATTGTTCACAATTATTCACTTAAGCATTTCATCAAGCATATGGAAACTAAGACTTTAACATGGGGATACTATATAGATATGAAAAGATCTCGCAATTACATGAGCAAATCATAAACTGAGGGTTTTATTCTGAATTTGCATGAACATAATATGGAAACCATAATATTTAAAATATACTAAAGCTTTAGGGACATATTAAGTAGTCTTTGTTCAACATCCTTTCATGTAGGCATTTTATCAAACACTTGATATTCATAGTGTAAGCTAACCATGGGAATAGTTTAAACTTGTTGTAATAGCATGATTTTGATACTAAATCACCAATTAAGATTTTAAATCACTGAACAACATCATTCAAACATGTAGGGTTTAATAATAAAATCTATGTCATGTATACATGACATAAAATTCAAAATTCATGAAATTTCATGGATATAATTCACAAAACATGTAAAGATCATACTTTTAAAACTTAAAAATAGATTATTGGACTTCATACGTTAAAGGGACTCATGGATAAACAAACATACGTTGGGGTTTTATTCTTGCAAAAGAATTGTAGTTCTTGATCGTTCTTGGGTGGAGAAGCTTAAGTTCTTAAACTTTCTTGAAGAATTAATGGTTGAACTTGATGAATTTGGTTGGTGGCTAGGGTTTATTTTTGAAGAGGAAATTGTGAAAATATAGAATGTTATTCCTTAACTAATGATTAATCCTGTTTTTTATTAAACAGGATGAAGGGAAAAGGACTTAAATATCCTTGGAAAATTAAACTCAGAACTGGAAACTAAAAAATCTCGGTTATGCATAACGGCACAACGTGCTGCAATCATGTCAAGCCACTGGAAAACGAACAATTCCCATTTTTATCAATGGCGCGATGTGGTTCTATCGTGTTGCGCCTCTGGAAATGGATGATCCCCCACGACACGGTGCCAATCGCGGTGCCCTACTAGAAAAAGACACTTATCAAATGTCACCTTGGGACGACGCATAGGCAATTGCTGTGACACATTATAAAAGGACGAACAAGATTTTGGCCATCACCGTGACGCGGCCTTATTGTGTTGGGCTACTATTTTGCACTAAAAGTGTCATAACTTCTCACCCGAGTATCGGATTTGGGAAAAATTGGTATCGTTGGAAAGCTAATTAAATTTCCTATCACTTGGTGGGTCTTTAGATGGAAATTTCTGAGTAGAAAAAAAATATGCTCATTTGAATTTGACTAAAGTAACATTCTTCTCGAAAACTCAATCGGTAAGGACTATTTTGATTCGTCTAATAGGTAGGAGTTATTTGGGACTTAATATACATCAAACCCACTCATAAAACTACCAAATAACTATAATTTATTTTTGATGAGCTCTAAGCGTGGTTCTAATATTGGTGTGGATTTTTGGGGTATTACAATACCTCTCATTGGGAACATTTGTCCTTGAATAAGACTGGTTAGACTGAGAGTACTGTACTGAGGTAACTGAGATCATGTACTGAACATGCATGACTAGAACATAATTACATAACTAATTCTAAAACATAATACATGAACTGAAAATCACAAACTGGACTGATTTCTTGAATGCATGCAATGACACAAGAATGGTTATAATGCTAAGATATAACCGAGAGAGTCAACTTATGAGTACCTTATTACTTCAAGCTAGATCTTTATATGTGAAGGGAAGATGGAAGGTTTAGGACCTAAATGCTCGGGGAATAACACTCCCCATTGGGATATTATGTCGCCCAAAAGATACTGACTTGGTTGAAATACTGAGGAAAGACTAAGATGATGCACGATACATATTCGAACTGAATCATAACTAATTATCTGGAATCTAAAATATGATGCAAGACATAAATCTAAATTTCGCTGATCATTATATGTGTAGTCTGAGTACTGGAACTGAACATACTATAAAGCATGAATACAAGAGTCATAAGCTACATGACCCGAGTTTGGAGTTCATAAGTTTCATGAAATATAATTCGTACAACTGAGCAAACTAGAACTTATTATACTAAGAACTGGAAGCACACATGATTCTCTATGATATGCAAGAATGTGGGCTATGATTATGGAGCTGACATATAAAGCATGAGTAGATGTCTTGATGACTGAAGTTCAAAACTCTGCATCGAGATGAGGATGGGTCGAGCATCACCCTCCCCTACTGATGTTCTATAATATGTTAGCACCACTACTAGAATCTGAGTGCCTGACTTGGTTACTTGTTCTATCATTTCCCTCTTAGCTTAAAACAATCATTCTTAGTCTTGGAACTACTTAATCAACATCTCTAAAGTGGATTGCCACTACTTTACTCTAGAATCTGGGGTATGAAAATACACATAATTGGTAAACTCACTTTGAATAACTATGCCCGATAATGTAAAACTTGCTAATAGTACTTTCTTCTAAGATACAACTATTAGCTTTCTTTAGTCCCAACAATCATCATGTAACAACTTAAAGTTGACTAACTTAGAATTTTCAACTCTTATTTCTATTAGCTCAACATTCAAAGATTTAAACTTAGATTCTAACACACATCTTGGATATCCTCAAATCAGTAATAACCCAACTACTTTCATCATAGCCTACAAATATCACCTCTCTAAATCACCCCCATATCATCATGCTTAATTTTTAGTCAGTACCATAATTTTTTACATACGTTATTCGAAGCCTTCTGGTTCACCTCTCATACAACTAACCCTACTTCACTGCTGCTAAACTCCTGGGCACATACTTCTAACTCTAGATCATATGCTATCATAGGATTTTGAGAGGGGACTGACAACACATCTGACCCCTAAGCACTGAGGTACTACTCCTTCACTCCTTGTCTGATCATCGAGAAGCTGAAATTAAACTACTTTATTTCTGAAATAAAGTGAAGGGATTTAATGGGATATTGTAATCGAGAAACTTTTGTATCCGTCTGGCTAGGATAGATTTACCTATTGAGGTAGACACTGAGAAGGGATCTACTAAGATTTCAGGACTGACTCCAAAGTTGACAGTTATATAAGGGGTTACAAAAGAAAGAGAAGCTCCAGGGTCTAGTAAAGCATAAACATGTAAAAGGAAAGACTGGCAACGTACCAGTAACTACATTAAGAGAACTTTCCTAGTCTTGCCAGGACTGAAGTGCATAAAGTCTATTCTGACACTGACTCCGGGTTGTATTAGAAGTAGCGCCCTACTGAGTTGAGTGACTGAATGGAATAGGAGAATGATTGTACTAACATTACGGACCAACCTTAGGATATTCTTGGACTCTCTGACTTAATTCTCCACTTCCAAAACACACATCACTACCGGCTCTACACACACCTAGGTGATTTCTACTATATTATCTGTAAAGTGGATGGGTACGACCATTACTCATAGTACCCTGGGTATTGGAGCCTGGCGCCCCATCCCAATGATCATTCCTAAACTTTGGTACTGGTGCACTAGCTTAAGATAGAGTTGGGGATAAAAACTTCTGACTTAACTGATAATCGTTACCATCTTTTGACCTTGGCTAAGCAAAACCAAAGCTACCCATTCTGGCTCTCTTATTCTCTCTCTCCTTCTTTTTAAGCTTTTGTTCCTCAATTGAGCATGGACCATAATCCTAGATATGTCCATCTCTTTAATTAACATCGCAGTCCTATACTCCTTGACCACACTATCAGATACCCCAGACATAAACTTGCTCATCCTAGATCTGTTATCAGCCACCACATAAAGAGCATACCTAGATAACTGAGTCAACTTGAGGCAATACTCTTTCACACTCATGTTGCCCTGATTTAAATTAATAAAATCTAACACCTTAGTTTCCCTTAACTCCAACAAGAAGAATCTCTCTAAGAAAGTTATAGCAAACTCCTCCCTCTCTATAGGCCCTGCATCTATGCCTCTATCCCCTTTCAACTGCTTAAACTAGGTGTGAGCTATATCCTATAACTAGTAAGTAGGTAATTCAGAACTCTCAGTATAAGTCACCCAAACAATGCCTATTACCGTTTGGACTACGTCTAGAAATTCCTGTGGATTGTCTAGGAATTCCTGCGGATCCTCTTTCAATTTGGATCCCAAAAATAGAGGAGGATTCATGCGAGTAAAGTCCCTAATCCTAGCTACGGTAGTATTGGCCACTAGGTTGGCCAGAACAGTTGCTGGCTGAACATTCTGAGCCACCACAGAGTGAGCCAGAGTAGTGAATATAACTCTGAACTCTGCATGAGAAATATGCTCATTTAGGGGATCTTCTTAATGGATGGTGGTGCTGGCTGGTTTAGATTTATTCTTTCATTTATCTTTCTGGGAGGCATGGTCTGTAATCGGAAGGAAGAATTGAATTAGACAGATAGTTCAACTTGAGCTCATGCTCTTTCGCATGATTTGAACACTAAAAGAAGGGAAACTTTTTCTAAAAATGCCTCATAACCTCTTGTCCATAAATTTGGCGCGCTTCACACCCATGCACATGACTCTACTTTACGCGGCTTTCAGACTTTCTATGAAACTTTAAAACCATAGGCTCTAATACCAAGTTTGTAATACCCCGAGAGTACACCCTGGGTTCCACATGTTGCTTATAGTCCCGAGAGACCACAAACTAACCCATGAGCTAGTACTTGCTTGAGCACTAAACAAAAATGATGACAAAGAAAATATGTGCGAAATTTAACTAAAGTTCCATAGGGTTTTAAAAAGAACTATAATCAATACTAAATCATGAATTTAACATTTGAAAACATACTGAAAAGCTAACTAATTGTCTGTTCTAGTTTGAAAGCCTCTAACTGAATAAATGAGGAGTTGATGGGACAAGCCCCCAATAAGTCCGACTGTCTGAAAAAATTGAGAAAATTGATTTAACAAAAATGGTCCTCGAAACATGAGGACTCACCACTACTGTTGTTACTAGTGCACTGGGATATCTAGGTACGGTCAGGAACCTGAGTGTCCGAAGCTATGATATGAAACATCATAGCGCAAGAAATGAGTATACGATCAGTACTTTGAATGTACGGGTATGCTAAATGAGGTAGGATGATATGCATGGGTGGATCTGCATAAATAATAACTGACTGACTGTATAACATAAAGTACTAAATAAAATGTATAAAATCTGTAAAAACTGAGAATGCATGACCAAGCATAAAACATGCTCTAAATATAATCTATAAATTGAAGTACAAAAATCTGATAACTGAATAACTGATAAACTGTATGCTATGGTTAAGCAAGACTGAACTGAATTCTGAACTAAGTACAAAAATTTAAACTGTGAGAGGTATCATCTAACCGACAAGCCCAAAATCTAAGCTGATAGGGGTCCAACCTGTGACCCTAGTTAGAAGGGTGCTAGTACCATGCCATGGGTACTAACAATGGTTGTGTCACCCCTAAATTAGGAAAAAAACATCTTGTCAACCCTAAACAAATAGGAAAACTCATGAGATATGTGTCAACCCTAAACTAGCAGGAAGAAATCTCAAACCTATACTGGCTACATAGTTTTGTTACTCAGGGATTTCTAGTAAGGGTCAAACCCTATGTTAATAGAAATACCCCCATCCCTGGGTTCGCTCGATGCTGAATACTACTCCTAATTGAACTAACTCGGAATACTGAAATATTCTAAGTTAAATATATTATGATAACTGACTAAACTGATGTCACTCATGATTTATTTGAAACTATTCTGAAGATACTTAGACTAGTAAACACCTAATTTTTTGGGTATTCATAACCCCCAGGAATTGATAACAATAACAATAGGACCACTTGAAATCTTTGAAACCATAAAGGAAATCATTGTTCACAATTATTCACATAAGCCTTTTATCAAGCACATGGGGACTAAGACTTTAACATGGGGATACTTTATAAATATGAAAAGATCGCACAATCACAAGACCAAATTATAAACTGGAGGTTTTATTCAGAATTTGCATGAACATGATATGAAAACCATAATATTTAAAACATACTAAAGCTTTAGGGACATATTAAGTAGTCTTTGTTCAACATCCTTTCATCTAGGCATTTTATCAAACACTTGATATTCATATTGTAAGCTAAGAACGGAAATATTTTAAAGCTTGTAGTAATAGCATGATTTTGATACGAAATCATTAATTAAGGTTTTAAATCAGCGAACAACATCATTCAAACGTGTAGGGTTTAATAACAACAACAATTTCGTGTAGACATGACATAAAATTTGAAATTCATGAAATTTCATGGACATAATTAATAAAACATGTAAAGATATACTTTTAAAACTTAAAAATAGATTCTTGGACCCCATGGGTGAAAGAGACACATGGATGAACATTTTACATATCTTGGGGTTTTAATCTTGCAAAAGAATTGTAGTTCTTGATCATTCTTCAGTGTAGAAGCTTGAAATCTTAAGCTTTCTTGAGGAATTAATGGTTGAACTTGATGAATTTAGGTGGTGGCTAGGGTTTCTTTTTGAAGAGAAAATTGTGAAAATATAGAATATAATACCTTAATTAATGATTAATCTTGTTTTTTATTGAATAGGACGAAGGGAAAAGGACTTAAATATCTTTGGAAAATTAAACTCGAAACTAAAAACTAAAAAATCTCGGGTTTTCATAATGGCGCAATGCGGTGCAATCGCATCAAGCCACTGGAAAATGAAAAATTCCCATTTTTCCCAATGGCGCGATGTGGTGCTATCGTGTTGCGCCTCTGGAAATGGATAATCCCCAACTGGAAGCTTGGCGCGATGCGGTGCCAATCGTGGTGCCCCACTGGAAAAGGACAATTCCAAAATGTCCCCTTGGTGCGACACGGTGGCAATCGAGGTGACACACTGAAAAAAGACGAACGTGATTTTGGCCATCACCGCGACACGGCCTTATCTCATTGGGCTATTATTTTGCACTGAAAGTGTCATAACTTCTCACCCGAGCATCGGATTTGGGTGAAATGGATATCGTTGGAAAGCTAATTAAATTTTCTATCACTTGGTAGGTATTGATCTGTACAATTCTGAGTAGAGAAAAAGATATTCTCCTTTGAAGTTGACTAAAGCAACATTCTTCCTGAAAACTCAATCGGCAAGGACTATTTTGATTCGTCTAATAGCTGGGAGTTATTTGGGGCCTTAATATACATCAAACCCACTCATAAAACTACCAAAGAACTATAATTTATTTCTAATGAGCTCGAAGCATGGTTCTAATATTGGTCTGGATTTTGGGGGTATTACAATTACTCAAACCCCGGTAACAACAATACCTATCCTAACTAAATACCAATATCTTAAAGAAAAACTAAGTGAATCAGACGAAGAGTCAAATGACATAAAACCCGACAATTCATTAAAGTGTGATAAAGGAGAAAATTGTAAATGCAAAAATAGTGAAAAACTATTAGTACATATGGAATTACAAGAATTGCTAAATGGAGATGAATGAGAAAAAGATTACATGCTAATAGAAATAAATACAGAATTATATAACTTTAGGAAAGAAATACAATAGATAGGATTAATAAAAGATCAAAAAAGACCTAGAAAAAATAATACAAATTCTAGATGAATTGGAAATAATTGGAGAAAAACCCTTGAAGCATTGGGACTCCAACCAAATAACCTGTAAAGTAGAAATAATTAATCCAGAGTATACAATAAAAATGGTATCAATTGAATCAACTAATAATGATCTAAAAAACTTTGAAGAACAAATCAAAGAACTACTAAAATTAGGAATAGTTAGAAGATCAAGGTCAAGTCATAGGTCAGCGGCTTTCATGATAAGAAATCATAGTGAAGTAACAAGAAAAAAAGCAAGAATGGTAATAGTTACAAGTGACTTAATGATAATACAATTATGGAAGGATATTGACATGACCAGCTCTAGGTTCTTGTCGTAATGGGTGTCCTAAATTCGACCAAGACCGAACACCACCCCCATTTCCTAATGCAACCTCCAGCCGCCTGCTTGAGTTTGCTAAATTTCAAGCATGTAACAAAATAGTGTAATAGCTCACACAAAGACTCTAGATAAGATCACAACCATGACCAACCCAACTAAGTCCAACCATCCCATACCAATAATCCAATCATACCAAACTATACCAAAACAAAGGCCATAAACCAGGACATAACCAAGGACCTCCCAAAACATAATATAACTAATCCCAAAATAAGATATGACGAAACAGTGAGACATTATGTCTGATGATTCCAGCCTCCCGGCTTATTCCAATGCCAATGTCGACACCAATATAGATCCCGACTATTCTAACCCATAGAAGTACCACAAAGCCTCTAACCAAAAGAGTAATAAAATTTGGTTGGGACATGTCCCCAACTATAGCCAAAACCAATATCCAAAATAAAACCAAAATGTCTAAAAATATCCATAACATGAAATAGAGCCTTTTGAAAGGATGGAAGCTCACCACTTTAGTCCAAATGTTAATCCCAAGTCAATTACTATGTAGGGGGAGTAGAACGATTGGCTCATACATAGAGGAAGTCTACAGCAACCAGTAGACAGGGTTAGCTAGTGACCACTATCATGATCTCAGGGTAAGGATAATAGAATTCCATTTATAAACCAAGTAAAATAATACATGTGAAAATAACCATACATATATATACATATAACCATGCTAGGAAAAGGGACCAAGTTTAGCATGCCTTTAAAATATTTACCTGGGTTGTGTAGCTTTGCCGTCCTAAACTACCCACGAGCTATATGGGTTCAAATCCCTTACTGAAAGTGCCTCAGTGCATGTAGCCATATGACTCAGGAAGTATCCCATAGGATGACTAGTACATCCCCCAAAAATAGTGTGACAGCATGCACACGGTTACCAAGACCAACCTCATATTGGAAAATATGAGTTTATAGTTTTGGTCCTCTCAAGACCTCCATCTTTCACGACTTTGCTACACATCCCACCATTATTACGCAACTAAAAACAATTTCCAAATAACCAAACCAGCATCTATTTATTAACTAAGACCATTGATATTGGTATCATCATACCAACTCTTACTTCCAAGTATCATCCATAGCCAACCATTTATAGGTCTAAGGAGACTTTCAAATGCCCTATCATTTACCATATTAAACCACTTGGGAGATTTTCATGTTCTTCACAAGCATAACCAATTAGCCTTTTACCATTTCAAGCTATTTAAACCATGGATAATTCCTTTAACAAGTTTAAAACATGCAAGAGTTCCATTAAAAGAAGTCAATGCAATGAACATATCTTTATAAGCATTTTGTCAAAAACATTGGGGCATAATATGACCAAAACCAATTCCAATTACCATTAAACCATTCACATGCAATTCAATTATCCAAAACCACTAATAATGCATGTAAAATCATAATCAAAACCATAGGAAACCATAACCAACCATTTAACATTAAAACCCCCAAATCATATTTGAAAGCCAAAATCATGTAATAGTAAAACAATGAAAACATTCATATAAACCATCTCTTTAAGTAAAATTAACAATGTAGGAAGAGAATGTTCCTTAAACTAAGATGATGACAGAAATAAATAACCAAAACAAGCCCCAAATTGATCCCTTAGTTGAAACCCTAGCTCCCTTTGCCCAAAGGCCATTGAGAGAATTGTGAAGTATTTAGGAAGAGTTTCTATGTCTTAATGAATAGAATAATAAAGTAAATAACCTTCCAAGTAGGTTACAAGTCATGAGACCCTATTAGGATAAGTGGGGAAATGTCCAGAATACCCCCACTTAAGTTGTACCAAGATCCCATAACTAGGATATAACTGACCCACACGAGTCGTACCCTCCGATACGATCGGTATCCACAACTCATATCTTGAACCTCCACTCTTGGACCAAACATTGTCCAGTATACAACTTATCCAACCAAGTTGTAACCACAGTATACGATCTGTACCCTTTATTTGTATCCTGGCTGATTTACACCCAAGAAGGTATTAGACATTGTGCACCATACGAGTCCTGGTACGATTTGTACCTTGGCTTACGACTCAAGGTGAGCCACTCATACTCAGATAGAACCTAAGTAACCAAGTCTAAGATTAAGTTAAGGGACCAAATGATTCATAACCACCAGTACAACCCATACCCCTAAGTTGTATCCATTTCAGTAACCAAAATCCATCCAACAAACCATCTGTACCCCAACATACGTCTCGTACCCATCAGTTGTATTGGGTCTAGAAACCAGAATTCTGGGAAATTTTCTAAGTTCCAAAAACTAGGGTATTTCAGTCTCCCCCACTAGGAATATTTATCCCCGAATAATGGACAAGGTAGGGATAACCACACGCAAGAGTCATTTTCATTATGTTATCAATCATTTTCCTTATCTTTAACAAATTTCAAAAACAAAAAAGAAAAGATATTAATCTTTCCTTTAACAAACTCTGAAAATAAAGATATGTTAAAGACACATACCTTCTGCACGAATCTCAGGAGAAGAAAACAAATGCAGATATATAGACTTTATGTCCTCTTCCGCTTCCTATGTAGCTTCTTCCACCTTATGGTTTCGCCAAAGAACCTTAACTTAAGAAACATCTTTGGTCCACAATCGACGAACCTGCCTATCCTAGTTCTCAACTAGGACTTCTTCATAAGACAAAGAATCAGTCATACCTAGTCCTTCCAAAGGAACAACAGAAGAAGGATCACCAATGCACTTCCTCAACATGGAAACATGAAAGATCAGAAGAACCAAGCTCAAGCTAGAAGGCAACTCCAGCTCATAAGCAATATTACCAACTCTCTGCAAAGTGTTATAAGGACACACATATTGGGGATTGAGCTTCCCCTTCTTGCCAAACCATACTGCTCCTTTCATAGGAGATACCTTGAGTAAAACCTTATCCCCGACCTCAAATTCCAAGTCTCTACGCCTAGCATCTGCATAGGACTTTTGGTGACTTTGGGCATCCTTAAGCCTATGCCGAATCACCTTTACCTTCTCTATAGCCTGGTAAACCAAAATGGGACCATACATGTCCACCTCACAAAGATCAAACCAACCAATAGGAGATCTATACCTCCTACCATACAATGCCTCAAAAGGAGCCATACCAATACTAGAATGATATCTATTGTTGTAAGCAAACTCCACCCAAGGTAGTTGGTCAACCCAATTGCCACCATAATCAACCATACAGGCTTGAATTATATCTTCTAATGTCTAAATAGTTCTCTCTTCTAGCCCATCTATCTGTGGATGAAAAGTAGAACTCAAACTCACCTTGGTCCCCAACCCTGTCTAAAAAAACTGCCAGAAGTGACTATGTGCCATGATAAAAAATAATCAAAACAGGCACCCCATGCAGTTTCACAATCTCCTGAAGATATAGCTTCATATAATTCTCCGTCGAGAAGGTAGTCCACTCTGGATACTTGTTCTTGACTATCATCTTGTTCAGCTACCTATATTCGATGCACATCTAAAGAAAAGCAACCTTCTTGCGCACAAACAACACTGGTGCACCCCAAGGAGATACACTAGGATGAATAAACCCCTTATCCATAAGATCATTAAGTTGCTCCTTAAGTTCTCTTAACTTAGCCGGAGCCATTCTATATGGAGTAACAGAAATTGGATGAGTGTTCGGGATTAGATCAATACCAAAATCTACTTCCCTATTCGTAGAAACACCAAGAAGATCGTCTAAAAAGTCCTCTAGAAACTCATTATCCACTGGAACTAACTAGAAAGAAGGACCTTCTGAGTTAGAATATTTAACCCAGACCAAATGATAAAGACAAACTTTAAAGATTAACCTCTGATCTCTAAGATTAGAAATAAATCTCCCTCTAGGGGCTAAGGAAACACCCTCCCACTTTATAATCAGTTCACTGGGGAACCTAAAGATAACCCTATAGGTTCGATAATCCAAGGATGCATAACAAGAGTGTAACCAGTCCATACCTAGAATGACATTGAAATCTACCATATCCAGCTCAAATAGATTCACCAAGGTTTGCTTCTACCCAGCAGATATCACATACCTCTATTGACTCTCTTAGCAATAATCGAGTCACCTATTCGGGTATAGATAAAAAAGGGATCGAAAATAACTTTTAGATCAAAACCAAAAGATACTTCTATATAAGGAGTCACATAGGAAAGAGTAGACTTTAAATTAAGCAAATAATATGTCCTAAGAGAAAAGTTATAACGTACCAGTAAGGACATAAGGTGATGCCTTGGATACCTATTGGAAAGCCAAAGCATACAACCTATTTCGACCAACACTAGAACCATGAGCAGTAACAGAAGAAGATGCCACACCATCAAGTGTAGGAACAGAAGATGAAGCCACCAGAATCTTAATCGCTCCCGTAGCGACCTTATTAATCAGACAATCCCTAAACCGATGACCTGCCTGACCACACTTGACGTATTTTTCCTTTCCTTCATTGCAATAACCCCTATAAGGACAACCATAAAACTAATAGGGAGGACATAAAGAAACTGATTGACCTCTGCTTGCCTGAGATTGGGCACCCTACGCTCGAAAATTATCACCACCATGGTGACGCCTGTCACCTGACTAATAAGGAGCATTAGCAAAAAAGTAGGAACCAGAAAACCCCCATTTATTTTTCTACCATTTGCCACAGTCTTGACCATCCTGAGACTGAGCACCTCCCTAGTCAGAAAACCTACTCCTCTTATCCTTCCTATCTCTAAACTCTGCCTGCTTCTTCTTCTTATCCTCTACCTGCTGCATATAAATAGTCAACCTAGAGATGTCCATATCCTTAATTAGCAAGACAGTCTTACTCTCCGAAAACAAATCCTAATTCAACCTAGAAGCAAACTTTCTTATACTAGTCCGCATGTCAGCTAATATGTCAGTAGCATACCTTGACAAATGGTAAAACCTCAATGTGTATTCCTTGATAGATACCCTTCCCTACTTGAGGTTCACAAACTCCTCCATCTTTGCTTTCCTCAACTCTTGGGGAAAGAAATGATCCAGAAAAGAACTAGAAAAGAAATCCCGTAAGGATGACTCTTCCATATCTCCTCTATCCCTATATCACTTCTCATACCACTAATATGTAACCTCTTTGAGCTAATAAGCTACAAAGTTTACCCCCTCCATATTAGTGACTGCATCACCTAAAATATCTTCTATATCTCATCCAACAAGCCTTGTGGATCCTCCTTCACATTCACTCTAGAAAAATAAGAGGACTCATTTTCATAAATTGGCAAACCCTTGCAGCCTCAGTACACAAAGCACCAGACACATCCCGCTTAGCTTGAGTAGCAACCAGTTTAGCAATAGCATGAATAGACAGACAAAATTTTACATTTGTTACCTCACCTTGAGAAGGACTAGCAGCAACTGATAGAACTCTATAACTATAAGGGATAGGACCGTGAGATCAAAGATGAACCCCCAAAGTAGGATGTACCCCTTCAAAATTACCCATAGGTAGGATAGAAAAATTTTCTTATGTTCCAGACCAACGAGGCATAATTTGAAAGACGAACAAACAAAGATTAGAGAAGATTCTGAGACAGAGACTCCAAGCTTGAAAATAAAATACCAAGAAAGTAAAACATTCCTAAATGCCTTGTAGCCTCTCTCTCTCTTATGAGTATAGCATGCTACACAACCATAAAAGAGACTCTACTCAACACAACTTTATGAACTGTCAATTCACCGTGAACCTAAGCTCTGATACAAACTTTAAATGACCTGCACTGGGGCTTTATTGTAATGGACATCACAAGTCCGACCAGGACCAGAGACCACCCTCATTTCCCAACCCAACCTCCAACCGCCTGCCTTAAGTTGGCTGAATTCCAAGTATGTAACAAAATACTGTAATAGCTCACACAAAGACTCTGGGATAAGATCACAACCTTGATCAACCCAATCGAGTCTAACCATCCCATAGTAATAATTCAACCATACAAAAATAAAGGGTATAAACCAAGCCATAACCAAAGACTTTCCAAAACATAATATAATTAATCCCAAAATAAGGTATGATGGAAAGGTGAGAAATTATGTTCGATGATGCTAGCCTCCCAACTTATTCCAATGACAGGGCTGACACTAATACCAATCCCGCACATTCCAACCCATAGAAGTACCACAAAGCCTCTAACCAAAAGAGTAATGAAATTCAGTTGGGACATAACCCTAACCATAGCCAAAATCAATATCAAAAATAAAACAAAAATTTCTAGAAATATCTATAACATGAAATGGAGACTTCTGAAAGGATGGAAGCTCACCACTTCAGTCTAAATGTTTATCTTGAGTCAATCACTATGTAGGAGAAGTAGAATGGACGGTTCCTACATAGCATGGGTATACATCCGCTAGTATATGGGGTTAGTGAGTGACCGCTAGCATGATCTCAAGGTAAGAATAAAATATTGCTATATATAAACCAAGAAAAATCATCCATATGCACACAACCATACATATATATATATATAACCATGCTGGGAAAAGGGACCGTGTTTAGCATGTCTTTAAAATATTTACCTGGGATATGTAGTTTTGTTGTCCTAAACCACCCACTGGCTATATAGGTTCAGCCCCCCTGCTGAAAGGTCCCCAGTGAATGTAGCCACACAACCAGGTAAGTATACCATCGGATGACTATTACATCCCCCAAATATAGTATGACATCATGTACACAGTCACTAAAACCAACTTCATATTGGCAAATATGAGTTTCCAATTTTGGTCTTCCCGGGACCTCCACCTTCTACGGCTTTTCTACATATCCTGCCATTATTGCCTAATTAAAGCCAATTTCCAAATAACCAAACCATTTGCCATTTATTAACTAAGGCCATTGACATTGGTATCATCATACCAACCCTTACTTGCAAGTATCATCCATAGCTAACCATTTATAGGTTTAAGGGGACTTTCAAGTGCCTTTCCATTTACAATATTAAAACACTTGGGAGACTTACATGTTCCCCACAAGCATAAGCAATAAGCCTTTTACCATTTCAAGTCATTTAAACCATGCATAATTCCTTTATTAAGTTTAAAACATGCAAGAGTTCCATTAAAAGAAGTCAATGCAATAAACATATCTTTATAAGTATTTTGTCAAACACATTGGGGTATCATATGACTAAAACCCATTGCAATTACCATTAAACCATTCTTATACAATCCAATTATCCAAAACCACCATTAATGCATGTAAAAGCATAATTAAAACCATGAGAAACCATAACCAACCATTTAACATCAAAAACCCCAAATTATATTTGAAAGCCAAAATTATGTAATAGTAAAACCATTAAAACATTCATATAAACCATGACTTTAAGTAAAATTAACAATTAGCGAAGAGAATATACCTTAAACCAAGATGATGAAAAAAAGAAATCACCAAGACAAGCCCCAAATTGATCCCTTAGTTGAAACCCTAGCCCCCCTTGACCAAAAGCCCTTAAGAGAATTATGTAGTGTTTAAGATGAGTTTCTAAGTGTTAATGAATAGAATAATAGGATAGATAACCTTCCAAGTAGGTTATAAGTTATGGGACCCTATTAGGATAAATGGAAAAATGTCTAGAATGCCCCTACTTAAGTTGCACCAAGATCCAATCACAGGGATACAACTGACCCACACGAGTCGTACCCTCCAATACGATCAGTATCCACTACTCATATCCTAAACCTCTACCATCAAACCAAACACTATTTAGTAATGACTTTTTCAACCAAGTCGTAACCACAGCATATGATCCGTACCCTTCATCTGTACCCCTAATAGATTTACACCCAAGGAAGATTTAGACACTATCCACCATATGAGTCCTGATATGATTTGTACCCTAGCTTACGGCTCAAGATAAACCACTCGCACTTAAATCCAACGTAAGTAACCAAGTCTAAGATTAAGTTGAGAAAACAAATGATCTGTAACCACCAATACGACTCGTACCCCTAAGTCGTATCCATTTCAGTAACTAAATCCATCCCACCAACTAACACCAGTTAGTATACGACCGAACCATACCATCCATACCCCAATATACAGATCATACCCATAAGTTATATTGGGTCTAGATATCAGAATTTCAGCAAATTTTCTATGGTCCACAAACTAGGATGTTTCAGATATAAACTACCAGACAAAATAGAAATAATAAATACAATTAAGGGAAGAAAAATATTTTGTAAATTCGACTGTTAATCTGGGTACTAACAAATTAAGATATATGAAGACAGCATAGAATGGACAGCCTTTACATCTCTTGAAAGACATTTTGAATGGTTAGTCATGTTATTCAAACTAAATATAGCACCCCCAATTTTCCAAAGAAAAATGGACGGTATTTTGGAAATTATAAGAATTTTATATTTGTTTATATAGATGATATTATAGTTTTTAGAAATAGTATGAGAGAACATTTAGGGTATTTCAAAAAGTTTTTTAAGTTATTTGTGGAAAATGGAATTATAATTAGTAAAAAGAAAATAAAATTATGAAAAAATAACATTAATTTCCTAGGAGTAGTTATTGGGGACAGAAGAATAAAACTATAACCGCATATAGCAAAAAAGGTTTTGGAAATTCCAGATAATCTCGATAAAACCAAAGACTTACAAAGATTTATAGGATTATTGAATTATCCCCAAAACTTTATTAAGGATTTAGGAAAGGTAGTCGGTCTGTTATATTCAAAAATCGAATCCACAAGGCAGAAGAACTTTAATACAAAAGACATAAAATTAGTTCAAAAGGTTAAAATCATGATACAAAAAAATCCCAGACTTGGCTACGCCATTAGAAACTGACTACCTAATAGTGGAGATGGATGGAAGCCTCAAAGGATGGGGAGCAGTGTTAAAAGGGAAACCTAACAAATATAGTGATAAAAAGGATGAAAGAATTTGTACTGATCAAAGTGGTAAGTATAGAGAGAAAGGTAATATGAGTAGTATAGATGCATAACACTAGCAGTAATATATGGGCTAAATAGTTTCAAACTCTATATACTGAATAAACTAGAAATATTAGTAAGAACAGATTGTAAAGCTATAGTAAAATTTTATCAAAAAAGAAATGGAAAGAATAGTAGTAAACAAAGATGGCTAAGTTTTTTAGATTCAACCTCAATTTATAACATCATACTAGAACATATAAAAAAGAAAGATAAAAATTTGGCAGATCAACTTAGTAGAAATTATTATAAGAAAAAACTAACACTTATTATTTCAGTATATATGCAGGAAAAGGAAAAGGCAAGGTTGAAGCCTCGTCTTCTCAAGATAGTTACCTACAGACTTTATAAAGTAATACATAATTCAGACCTCAGACAATGTTGGATCATCAGAAAATAGAAAGGATGGTTTTTGTATGAAAAATGTAATATGCTATCCACCATCAAATATGACTTTCAGACTAAAAGTTGATACAAGAATAAACAAGCAAAAGACATCCCTGATAAAAAACTTGTGGATATCCTATTATAAGATACCACGAGATAACAGTAATTTTATTTCTGTATTAAACACCTTATATTACTATTTCATTGATAAAAATCAAGACAAGAGATTTAAGTTCTATGTTTATAACGCCCTGAATCTGGTACCCCGGATGCTACACAGCGCTCATAATCCCGAAGGACCACAAGCTAACCCATGATGGGTACCTGCTGCAATAACTGAGTAATAACACTGTATAATGAGAAAAAAGGACTGAAATGCCATAAGGTTAAAAACTATAAAATTGATGAAAAGAAAATGATAAAGTTTGATAAAACATCAAAATCTGAAATACTAAATATTGTCTGAACATCTAGTCTGAAAAGCCACTAATTGAACTATTTGAACTATGGAGTTGATGAGAAAATCCCCCAACTAACTCCATCTATAGAGATACTGAATGTAATGAGATAATGAAATAAAAAAATATCCTCGAATGATAAGGACTCACTGCTAGTCTACTGCTGCTGGCTGAATCTTCATCTATCTACGCGTGATCGAGAACCTGAGAATCCGAACCTATGGTATAAAATACCATAGTATAAGAGAAAAGTATGTATCAGTACGTATGAATATACTGGTATGCAAAGTTAGGTAGGCTGAATACAAGAGTTCACATGAATGAACTATAACTGACTGAACAACATGAACATGATTGCGTAAGAATACATACATGAATACATAATTGTAACTGAAGTCATAAGGATTTTGAATACTAGTTTACTGATAATAGAGATTACCGATACCTGATATAACTGATAATGAATATACTGTTTGTGGAGTGATTGTATCTGACAGTCCTGTTACTGATGAAACTAGTTGAGTTCCGCACTGAGCTGAGTGGCTATATCTAACAGTCCTAAAATCTATAAAACTGTCTGAGTTCTTTACTGGAGACTGAGATTGAGACTGTGGGAGGTAATCATCTAACCGACATGCCCCTTTTTCTGAATAGATTTTGGGTCCAACCTGTAACCCCAGTTGAAAGGATGCCAGTACCGTGCCATGGGTAAAGACACAAAAGAGATACCCTCATCTAGCAGGTTCTCAAATAAAAGTGGTAGGACCCTCAACTGTCAGGTTGAGCCACCTCATCAACCATCAACTAGTAAGTTTTGATGTCTCAACCTATGTTGGCTATGTAGTTCTGGAATGCAAGGACTGCTTCAAAGGATCACACCCTCTGCTAGCAGGTGCGTCCCCATCCTTAGGTTCACTTGGTGCTGAATCCTACTCCCAACTGAATAGACACTGAACTAATTTCCTAATTCATACTAGACTAGACTAATCTATTACTGATTATACTGATTAACTGAACTAAATTGAGTTTTACTAAGTTTTTCCTGAGTTCTATAACTGAACTAGAGTACTACTTATCGTGACATGATTGAGACTGTTCTGTAACTAACACTAGCTCTAGGTACACAGCTAAATTGTCGGGTAATAAATTCCACCAAGACTCAATAGTATGAAAATAATAAGACATGATAATTCTTGAATACTTGGCAATAGTCAACAACTCACAATACGATCTATAAGGCATTTCATCAATCACTTAAAAGTCATAAACTTACACATGAATGGGAATGCATACTAACACATCATAATTTCATTAAACTAATCTCATAAGCATTCCATCAAACACATACAAGGTATAACTTTAACATGGAAGACATTGTGAATATGTGGGTATAGCATAAATTCATCACTTAGACCACCAAAGGATCACAAAAGCACCATAGTCTCAATTTAGCATTTTATCAAACACATGGTAGGCGTAGCTTATACTTGGGTATGATCAACAATGCTAATACATCATGACTTCATAATTCAAGGGTTTCAATATAAGAGAATCAAAATTAAACTTACATGCTATCATAATATCATGAAACATATAAAGATTTTAACTTGGAACATATTCCACAACATCAACATAATTACATTCAAACCCACAACATAGAAATCATAATTCATATTTGTAAAAGAAGTTTCTTGAACTCCAAGGGTGGAAGGGACCCTTGGATGAACACTTTACATACCTTGTTGATGAATTTCAAGAAATTAATGGTGGAATCTTGAGTTCTTGATTTGAAATTTTAAAACCTTAAGGCTTGTTCTTGAGAGAAATTGAGAAAGAATGAGTTTATTTGCTTCCTTAGGTATTAAATTTCATGTTTTAGGGGTTCAAAGTTGAGGAAAAAAGACCCAAATACCTCCAAGAATGCATTATTTTAATAAGTGAAAACTTGACTGTCGATGCGCAGGTTGATGCGGTGCGTCACTGGCAACAATGCGATATCTAATGCGTCACACCAAGATCGCACCGACTCACTGGAATTTGATGTTGGTAGCTAGGAAAAATATTAACGAACACGATAGGCGACGCAGCGCACCAAAATCACGTTAGAACACTATTTTAGGATTCCAAGAGAGCTTCAAACGAAGTCCAAAAAATCCAAAACTTATCTAGGAACACCTATTGTCCTTCCTGATCACGAATCACTAAAATATAAACATTTAAAGGAACTTAAGGTCGCAAAATGAGATTACCAACTTTCAAAGACCTAAAAGTAAACTAAGTCGGAATAATTAGCTAGAATTTTCTAAGTCTAGGACCCATTAACAAGCTTAAAGGACTGAATTAAGTTAGGAATTTTCTGGGGTCTTACAATATCTCCCCCTTGGGAACATTCATCCTCGAATGAGACTGACTGAACTGAGAGTACTAGTAGGCTGATATACTTACTGGGCATGAACATTTGGGAAATTACTATAGGACTAATATTACTAATATGCTGAATTACCATACTGAACATGCATATCTGATGCATGAGTACATAATTGAGCTGATTCATGAGTACATGACTGGGATTTCTGATAAGCTGAGTTTCTCATACTGAACATGCATATCTGATGCATGGATACATGACTGAACTGACTCATGAACATATTACTGAACATGCAATGGTATTTGATACCTAGTTTATAACTGAAACCAAAATATGAAATTGAATAAGCTTAGGAAAAACTATTACCGTGGGCTAATCTGAGTTTGCGGAGAAGAGGTGACGATACTTGGCCTGCATGTCTGCCTCTGCTTCCCAATTATCTCCCTCAATGGACTAATTTCACCAAAGAACTTTTACTAGAGGGACTTCTTTGTTCCTTAATCTACAAGTCTGATAGTCAAGGATTTCGACTGGAATCTCATCGAAAGAGAGGTTGTTCTAAAAATCTATGCCCTCTATAGGGACTACAACTATTGGGTCACCTATGCACTTCTTTAGCAAGGAGACATGGAACACGTAATGGAATAAAGAGAGATCTAAAGGAAATTTGAGCTCATAAGCTACCTTGCTGAAATGACTAAAAACTTTGAAGGGACCGACATATCGGGGACTGAGCTTTCTCTTCTTGCCGAACCTCTTCGCTCCCTTCATGGAAGAGATTTTCAAATATACATAATTGCTAATCTTGAACTCGAGATCCTTTTTGCGCATGTCTGCATACAACTTCTGTCGACTTTGAGCTGTCTTAAGCCTTTCTCTGATCAACTGAAATTTATCTAAGGTATAGAATACTAGGTAAGGCCCTACAAATATGGCCTCACCTACCTCAAACCAAGCAATTGGAGATCTGTATCTCTTACCATAGAGAGCTCAAACAGAGCCATTTGAATGCTTGAATAATAGTTGTTGTATGCAAACTCAATCAAAGTCAAGTGATCATCCCAACTACCTTTAAAATCTATTGCACACGCTCGCAGCATATCTTTCAAAGTCTGAATGGTCCTTTCTTCTTGACCATCTATTTGGGGATGAAAGGATGTACTGAGATGAACTTGGGTACCAAGACCCTGTTGGAATGCCTTCCAGAAATAAGAGGTGAACTGGGTACCTTTATCTGTGACAATGGACAACGGAATACCGTGTAAACTGACCAACACTCTATTGTAGAGTTTGGCATAATCCTCAATTGAATAAGAGGTATGGATTGAAGAAAAGTGATCTGATTTTGTCGCCCTATCTATGATGACCCAAACTGAATTATATTATTGACGAGTACGAGGCAAACCCATCACAAAGTCCATGTTCACTTCTTCTTACTTCCAAGTAGGGATACTGAACTCTTGCATAGAACCACTTGGCTTCTGATGCTCAATCTTAACCTGCTAATATATTGAGCACTTAGCCATAAACTCTGAAATATCTCTCTTCATCCCACTTCACCAATAGATCTCCCACATGTCATGGTACATCTTAGTGGCCCCTGGATAAATAGAGCAGCGTACACTGTGCACTTCTATAAGAATTCATTATCTTAAGTCATCAACACCTGGCACATACAGACGACCCTGATAAAGCAGAACACCATCTCCCTCTTGGGAGAAAACCTTCATCTTCTAATCTCTGACTGACTCTTTTAACTTGACTAAACTAGGATCTCTATCCTACGTTTTCTTTAATTAGGAAACTTGAGATGATTCTAAACTGTTCTGAACCCACACACTACCTTCTGCTGAATTGACTAAGCGGACACCTTGTCAGGTAAGCTGATGAACTTCTTGAAATAACTTTTTCTTGTTGTCCTTATACCCATAGACAGTCTACTGAGAGCATCAGCCACTACATTGGCCTTGATTGGGTGATACAGAACACTCATATCATAGCTTTTCAGCAACTCTAACCACCTTCTCTGATGGAGGTTTAAGTCTTTCTGAGAAAACACATACTGAAGGCTTTTGTGATCTGTGAACACATCTACATACACCCCATACAAGTAGTGCCTTCAAATTTTTAAGAAAAACACTATTGTTGCTAACTCAAGATATGAGTTGGATAATTCTTCTCATGGGGTTTAAGTTATCGGGAGGCGTAGGCTATGACCTTACTAGTTGTATGAGGACACAACCCAAACCTACTCTGGATGCATCACAGTATACCAAAAACCTATCTGAACCATCTGGAAGAATCAAAACTGGAGCTGAGGTGAGTCGAGTCTTCAACACCTGAAAACTCTTCTCACATGAATCTGACCACTGAAATTTGACTTTTTTTCTGAGTCAATCTGGACATAGGGGATGCAATAGATGAAAATTCCTCAACAAACCGCCTGTAATAGCCAGCCAAACCTAAGAAAATCCTAATATCTAGCAGAGAAATAGGTCTGGGAGAGTTTCTCACTTTCTCAATCTTTTGGGGATCAACTCTAATGCCATCACCAAAAATAATATGGCCAAAGAATGCTATTGACCTTAGCAAAAATTCATACTTACTGAATTTGGTGAATAATTGATGATTTTTTAGAGCCTGTAATACTATTCTGAGATAGTTTGCACGATCATATTCACTGCGAAAGTAAACCAGAATGTTATCTATAAAAACTATGATGAACATGTCCAAGTACTGTTGATTACATGGTTCATCAAGTCCATGAAAGTTGTTGGGGCATTGGTAAGACTAAAAGATATGACTAAGGATTTAAAGTGCCTATACCAAGTTCTGAAAGCTATTTTTGGTATGTCATATTTTCTGACTCTAAGCTGATGATAGCCTGATCTGAGGTTTATCTTAGAAGTAACTGGCTCCCTGAAGTTGGTCAAACAAGTCATTGATTCTGAGAAGGGGATACTTGTTCTTGATTGTGACTTTATTAAGCAAATGGTAGTTTATACATATTCTGAGAGAACCATTTTTCTTACGCATGAATAAAACTAGCGCACCCCACGGGGACACACTGGGCTTGATGAATCCCTTATCTAAGAGATTCTTCAACTACTTTTTTAGTTCTCTAAGTTCTACAGGTGCCATTCTGTATGGAGGAATAGATATGGGCCGAGTATCTGGGAGAAGATCAATTCCAAAATTAACTTCCCTTTTGGGAGGAATTCTGGGAAGATCTTTGGGAAATACATCTGGGAATTCACATGCTACTGACACTGATTTAAGATTAGGGGTTTTTGAACTAGAGTCCTTGACTCGCACAAGGTGATAGACATATCCCTTAGATATCATCTTTCTCACCCAAAGGTAAGAAACAAGCTGACCCCTAAATACTAAAGTACTACCCCTCCACTCTAGGATGGGTTCATTTGGGAACAAGAACTGGACAATTTTGTTTCTACAGTCGACAGAGGTATAGCAGGAATGAAGTCAATCCATTTCAAGAATGACATCAAAATTAGTCATCTCAAATTCAACTAAGTCTGCTGAAGTTATTTTTTGAGATACCATAACTGGATAGTTCCTGTATACCCATCGGTCTATGATGGATTTACCCACTGGGGTAGAGACTGATAAAGACTCTGCTAGAATTTTGGGACTGACTCCAAAATCAACTACTATATAAGGAGTAACAAAAGACAAGAAAGCTCCTATATCTAGCAAAGAATAAATATGTAAGTAATAAACTCGTAACATACCAGTGACCACATCAAGAGAAATTTCCTAATCCTTTCGGGATTGAAGAGTGTAGAGTCTATTTAGACGTTGCCCACTGGTGGCACTGGATGAGGCACCTTGCTGATTCGGGAGACTAGACTGAGCTGGAGGATGGTTTTTCTAACCCTGAGAACCTAACTGGGGACAATCTCTGACTCTGATCCTTGCTTGCCACATCCAAAACAAACATCACTGCCAGCTCTACAAATACTTTGATGGTTCTTACCATATGTCTGAAAATGAGGATTGGTTTGGGCACTGCTGACACTACCCTGAGACTTAGATCCTGGCGCTCCATATCTATTGTCGTCCCTGAAATTTAACACTGAAGAACTAGTTGAGGATGGACATGGAACTAAAGATTTCAAGCAGAACTGAGAATAATTCTCACCCTCTAACTTAGGCTGAGCAAAGTTGAAACTACCTGTTCTAGCTCTTATGTTCTGCTTCTCTTTCTCCTTATTCTTCTGCTCCTCTATATGCTGAGCATAGATCATCAGCCTAGCTAAGTCCATCTCACTAATCAACATTGTAGTCCTACACTCTTTGACCACACAATTATTCACCCCAGACACAAACTTACTCATTCGAGATCTGCTATCTGCCACCACATGAGGAGGTATCTAGCTAATTGAGTAAAATTAAGAGAAAACTTTTTCTCTGTCATATTGCCTGCTTCAAATTAATATACTCTTACACATTAGCTTCTCTCAGCTATAGGGGAAATAATCTATCTAGAAATGCAGTGTCAAACTCTTCCCATTCAATGGGCCCAGCATCTACGACCCTCTCTACTTTCCACTGCTTAACCAAGTGTGAGCCACATCCTATAACTGATATATAGCTATCTTATCACTTTTACTAGTTATCACCCCCATAACATCTATAATGTTCTACACCTGATTAAGGAATTCCTGAGGGTACTCATCTGACTTAGACCCTGTGAATGACGGAGGGTTTATTTGGGTGAAGTCCCGAATCTAGGCTGCTGTAGTATCTGCCACTGGATTGGCTAGAATGGCAATTAGAAGTTTATTTTGAGCAGCAACTGAATGAGCTAGGGTGGTGAAAGCTACTCTAAACTCAGCATGGGAGACAGGCTCATCCAAAGGATTTGGCTGAACGGGCTAAACGGGCTGAGAGGCTGACTAATCTCCCGTTCCTCTTCTCTGAGTCCTCTTTGGAGGCAGTTTTTGTAGATAAAAGAGAAACTTTTATTAAAAGAGATTTTATCTAGGGCATCATGCTCACTCGCATGACATGAATACAGAAAAGAAGAAACTATTCCTAAAACATCTCATAGCCTCATATCCATAAGTGTGGCGTTTTACACACCCATACCCAAGACTCTACTAGATGTGGCTTTCAGACATCCTAGGATACCATTGAACCTTAGGCTTTGATACCAAGTTTGTAATTCCCCAAATCTGGTACCTCAGATACTACATGGTGCTCATAATCCCAAAGGACCACAAGCTAACCCATAACTGGTACCTGTTACAACAATTGAGTAATAAAACTGTATAATGCAGAAAAATAGGCTGAAATTCCATAAGGTTCAAAACTTTAATACTGATAAAAGAAATGATAAAGTCTGATAAAATAGAAGAATTTGAAAAACTGAATACTGTCTGAACATCTAGTCTGAAAAGCCTCCAACTGAACTGTCTGAACTGTGGACTTGATAGGACAATCCCCCAACTAACTCCATCTACTGAGATACTAAATATAATGAGATAATGAAATAAAAGAATATCCTCGACTGATGAGGACTCACTGGTAGTCTACTGCTGCTGGCTGAATCTGAACCTATCTACGCGTGATCGAGAATCTGAGCGTCCGAACTTATGGTATAAAACACCACAACGCAAGATAAAACTATGTGTTAGTACGAGTGAATTTACTAGTATGCAAAATGAGGTAGGCTGAATGCAAGGGTTCATATGCATGAACTATAACTGACTGAATAACATGAATATGACTACGTGAGAATACATGCATGAATACATAACTGTAACTGAAGTCATAAGGATTCTGAATACTGAGTTTACTGATAACATATATTACAGATAACTGATAACTGATATACTATTTATGGAGTGATTGTATCTGACAGTCCTATTACAGATGGAACTAGCTGAGTTCCGCACTAAGCTGAGTGACTGTATCTAACAGTCCTAAAATCGGTAGAACTATCTAAGTTCTTTACTGAAGACTGAGACTGAGACTGTGGGAGGTAATCATCTAACCAACATGCCCTTTTTTTAATAGATTTGGGGTCCAACCTGTAACTCTAGTTGGAAGGGTGTCAGTACCATGCCACAGGTAAAGACAATAAAAAGATAGCCTCATCTGGTAGGTTCTCAAATGAGAGCAGTGGGATCCTTAACTGTTAGGTTAAGCCACCTCTTCAACCCTCAACTAGTAGGTTTTAATGTCTCAACCTACGCTGGCTACGTAGTTCTAGAACGCAAGAACTACTTCTAAGGATCACACCCTCTGCTGACAGGTGAGTCCTCATTCTTGGGTTCACTCGGTGTTGAATCCTACTCCCAACTGAATAGACACTGAACTGATTTCCTAGTTCATACTAGGTTGAATTGATCTGTTACTAATTATATTGATTAACTAAACTGAACTGAGTTTTACCGAGTTTTTTTTATTTCTGTAACTGAACTAAAGTACTACTGATCGTGACATGATTGAGACTATTCTGTAACTGACACTGGATCTAGGCACACAGCTAAATTGTTGGGTATTAAATACCCCCAGGAATCAATAGCATAAAAATAATAAGACATGATAATTCTTGAATACTTGACAATAGTCAACAGCTTACAATGCGATCTATAAGGCATTTCATCAATCACTTGAAAGTCATTAACTTGCACATGAATAGGAAGGCATACTAACACATCATAATTTCATTAAACCAATCTCATGAGCATTCCATCAAACACATACAAGGTATAACTTTAACATGGAAGACATTGTGAACATGTAGGTATAGCATAAGTTCATTACTTAGACCACCAAAGGATTACAAAAGCACCCTAGTCTCAATTTAGCATTTTATCAAACAAGGCGTAGCTTTATACTTGGGTATGATCAATAATGCTAATACATCATGACTTCATAATTCAAGGGTTTCAATATAAGAGAATCAAAATTCAACTTATATGCTGTCATAATATCATGAAACACATAAATATTTTAACTAGTAACATATTACACAACATCAACATGATTACATTCAAACCCACAACATGGAAATCACAATTCATATTTGTAAAAGAAGTTTCTTGAACTCCAAGGATGGAAGGGACCCTTGGGTGAACACTTTACATACCTTGTTGATGAATTTCTGGAAATTAAAGATGGAATCTTGAGTTCTTGATTTTAAATTTAAAATCCCTAAGGCTTGTTCTTGAGAGAAATTGAGAAAGAATGAGTTTATTTGCTTCCTAGGGTATTAAATTTCATGTTTTGGGGGTTGAGCGTCAGGGAAAAAGACCCAAATACCACCCAAGAATGCGGTCTTTTAATGAGTGAAAATTGGATCGCCGATGCGTAGGTCGACGCGGCGCATCGCTGGTACCGATGCGATATTGCCAAGATCGCGCTGACTCAATGGAATTTAACGCTGGTAGTTGGGGAAAATATTAACCAATGTGATAGGTGATGCGACGCACCAAGATCGCATTGGTACACTATTTTGGGATTCCAAAAGAGCTTCAAACGATGTCCAAAAAATTTAAAACTTGTCCGGGAACACCTATTGACCTTCCTGATCATGAATTAACTAAAATATAGACATTTAAAGGAATTTAAGGTCGCGAAATGAGATTGTCAACTTTCAAAGGCCTAAAAATAAACTAAGTATGAAAACTTAGCTAGAATTTTCTAAGTCTGGGACCCCTTAACAAGCTTAAAGGACTGAATTAAGCTAGGAATTTTGTGGGGTCTTATAATGTTGTTATAAAATGATAGGTGCAAGAAGTGTTCCGGACATGGATAGAGGTGGTAGATTTAATAAAAAATTATGCAGCACCCCTTTTCAATGGCTTCAATTATCTTACTGAAGCATTAGACTATGCTCGAGAAAATATAGGACCCAATTATTATATTACTCCAGTACTCAAACCAAATATTAGAGAAATTCTACAATATAATATAAAGAACGACACGGACAAGACCATTTTTTGTGATCATTGTACAACTATGATAGAAGCTTTCAAAAGACTCAACGAAGTGAATGAGAACCTTAGAATAGAAAAAGAAAGTTTTATACATGAAAAAAAAATGACAGAACATATAGAAATTTTGCAAGACAGAATCAAAATTCTCCATTTTGAGTTATCCCAACGGACCCATAGAACCCAACAGATGGTTCCAAAGAGTTCTCCATCTCACTCAAAATGGATAAGAAGGATGTGTATTCCCCAATGAATGCAAAAAAAATCTACTGTGTTAGATAGGGATACAGCTAGTCAAGTTAAAACGGTAACTGGTAAAGAGACATTAAATTTGTTGATGGCTGACACTTTGCCAAGAAGTCTAAGACAAATTCTCCCGGCCAGTTTTCAAACACATAAAAAAGGTACTTCCAATTCAAAAAAATAAAGAAAAAATTTTATTTAAAGAAAAAGAAAAGTGATTAAAAAATACAACAAATGATAACAGAAACAATCAAAAATTTTTTAGATGAAAAAAATGAAAAAGTAATCCTAGAAAATCTAGAAACAGAACCAACACACAGGATTACCGACTAAGAGAATGAATACTATAACCCAACAATGGATCAATTTGCTCAAGACCCAAACGAAGACGATGACTCAAGAATGAGTTTTAACAAATAAGTGTTACACAATCTAGATATGTGAGAAGTAAGCAATGAGACATACAATAAAGAGACAAGACAACTGACGTAAATAATGATGTAATAAGGTGAATAATTGATATAAAGTGGACGACAAGTTGATGACGGATAAAGAAGAAACTTTAAAAGTCATGTGACGATGGAATCCACAAGTGTACCCAACAGGCTAAAGATTCTTCAAGGGTATTTGAAATTCAATTTTAAAGTCCGTTGAATATCTATAAATACCTAACTCATAAGACATACGAAGACAGAGCGAAGACAACAAAGAGAGCTAAGGAAGCATATAGTCAGAGAAGTGTTCTTATTTTTTCTTAAGTTTCAATTATAAAAAGAAAAGAGTCTGTGAATGAGAGTGTGATTAGTTTCTATATTTTTCTACCAGTAGCTGACAGTTTTTAGGGGAATCCCGCAAGGGAAACCTCTCTTCGTCCGAAGTCATTTAAGTAGTTATCAAGATCTTGTATTTTCTCCCTTAGTATGTAAATACATATGCTTGTGATATATATTTTAGATGTGATTATGTTATAATACTGTATGACTTTATCCCTAGTGTATGGTTAGTCTCTCAGTGTTTAGCAATAACAATGGATTAATCTGTAAATTTTTAGGGATTTAAAAATGTCTTACGAGATTAGAAAGAACTGTTGTGGTGTCCTGGGGTATGATCTAAGAAGAAATTGCTAAATACATAAACTAAAGAGAAAGAGATGGATGGGGAAATAAATTAAATAAAAAAGTGTTTATTTGGGAGAAAAATTATTTTGATCTCGATAAAATCACTACTACACATGACTGAAGATTTTGAAGGAGGGAGTACTGAGTAGGATATTACATCATATTTGAAACAAACGACATTACATCATATATATGCTAGATATGTTATTTGTTGTCTCAATTTAAGTGACACAAACATAATTTAAATAACCAATCATATCTTTATATGTTTTTACATATTTTAAGTTGTTAATTATTGTAATTTATAAAACTTTTATAATTTAAAAATAATATATGTCACTCTCTTTGTCCAAATTTTTGTAGAATTGACAGTCAAATATATTCTTAAAATAATTTAAGTTTTAAATTACTATGATTTTTAATAGTTTTTCTTCTATTCCAATTTAAGTGGCACTGATATAAGTTTGAGAGTCATTCAAATATTTTATATTTTAAATTTTTTAAGTTATTAATTATTATAATTTATAGTATTTTTACGTATTTTTTGAAATATATAATAAATTAATAAAATAAATAAATAAATTAAAACGGAGAAAAAAATGTAGGCAAGGAAAGGGACCAATAAAATTGTGTCAAAGCAAGTAGCAGGTCAACGTGCCTGCTTTGACACGACTTCATTAGTTCCTTTTCCTTTTATAAGTAAGTCGAATATACGTGAAAATTAGTTAGAAAATTATCCAAATCAAGTTGTCGACATATCACAACTTTGGACTAATCAAATCAAACGCAACTAATAAATACACAATACAATCACCTAGAACTACAATAATATAATTATGGGTCATTTTATAGAGTGTATAAGAATAATGCAAAATATGGTGTACTAGTAATGCTTCTATTAGCAATAGATGTGTTAGTTATGGTTGCATTAGTTATGCTTGTATTTTTCTTATGCAGTGTTTGGTTCGATATAGTAAAAATAACATGATTTACATAATTTCTAAAAAAAAAATTACATAATACCCTCAATATATATGTTGGAAAGGATGCAAAAAAAATTTTAAGATATAATAGTGTCTTTAAGCATGTTAATGTATGCATTAGACCCATTGATTGCATTACTAATGTCATGGATTTTGATATATTAGTAATACACACCTCAATACACAATAGAGTGTAGGGTAAAAAAATATACCAAACAAGGTACAACCAATACACATTAAACTAATGCATGCATTAACTTTTCAATACACTTTACCAAATGACCCCTTAGTGTAACTCATAAGTGGGTCCAAAAAAAATAGGATGTAGCAACTTTGTGGGGGGTATAGACCTTATTTTTGCTAAGCGCTTGATTTAAAAGAAGTATAAATTAAAGAAAAATAAAGACAGTAAAATAGAACGATAATAAAACAAATGAAGATAAAGATGTAGTAATTATAAAGAATATGATACCATGAAAATACTAAATCATACTACTGAATAAGGAAAAGATAAGAAGAGGAGACTAGAATTCGGCCTCTCCCATATAAAAGTATGACAACTCTAAGTTACCGATTATTCTTCTATCTTAAAAGTATGACAACCTCGTATGAAAGTATTCTTCTATCTTCGGCATCTCCCATATAAAAGTAGGAAAACCTCGTACTTTCTTATTTAGGTCCTTGGTAAGTAGTTGAAGACACATCATGTCCTGTATTATCACCACCCCTAGTTCAATTCCATCTATCTCTACCTCTCTTAAAACCTACTATAGCCAACTCTCATACCTTCTTAATTACAAGTGCATTCGAGCATCTCTTTTTCAAATGTTTGAATCATCTCAACCTCGTTTCTCTCATTTTGTCCTTCACAGAGTTCACTCTCTTATTCTCCTAAGTAACGTCATTTCTAATTCTATCATACCTACTATGTCCCTCATCACTTTAAGTATCTTCATCTCCTCAATCTTCATATTTAGAATGTGTGTTCCTGACTGGACAACACTCTTGCCTGTACAATAGTTTTGGCCTAACGACCACTCTATATATAGAACTTACTTTAAGCCTTGGTGATATATTCTTTATTATATAGTACCCGGGATACGATCTTTCATTTTATTCATCCCGTTTTAAGGCAACATGCAACATCATTGTCAATCTCTTTATTTTCTTGGATTGTAGACTCAAAATACTTGAAACTACCTCTCTTGAATATGATTGGTATGTCTATCTTTACTTTCTTTTCCACTTTATGTATTATGTAGTTGAATTTGCACTACATGTATTTCTTTTTAGTCCTGTTTAACCTAAAAGCTTTAGATTCTAAGTCATGTCTCAAACCTTCAGCTTACCAGTAACTCCACCATGCTTCTCATTGATCAATACTATATAGATGCAAATAACATATACCAAGACAACTTTTTTTCAATATGCAGATCAATTCATCTATCATAACCCCACTATAATCGAGAAGTGTTCTATGTGATCTCCAACTGTTCTTATCTATGTACTGACTCAATCATACATGTCCTTCATTGTTGTAATATAAGTCAAATGTACACCTCTAGGATTCAAACATCTCCACAGAAACTTCCTAGAGAACTTTATAGTTTACCTTTTCTAGGTCTGTGAATCATCATTTATAAGCTTCTCTTTCTATCCAAATACTAATCCAACAATCTTCTAACTAGATGGATGCATTTTAGGGTTGACTGCCTCTCCATGAATCTGAATTGATTCTCAAAGATAGACACATCTTTCTTTATGCTCATCTCAACTATCCTCTCCTAAACTATCAGGGGTCGTTTGGTGTAAGGTATAAGGGATAAATAGCTCTGGGATAAAATGAAGAATTATTTTATCCCATATTTTGTGTGAGGTATTAGTTAGTACCAAAATTATTTATCCACCATTCATACCATAGTGATGTGATAAGTTATTTTATATACATGGTGGGATAACTAATCCCAAAATAACTCTTTAATTTTCCAACCAAACGACCCCTCATACTATATCTTAGTAGCTTCATACCCCTATAATTATTGCAATTGTGAATATCACTCTTGTTCTTGTACAACGAAATCATTGTATTTCATCTTTATTCCGCTGGCATTCTAGCATCTTAAAAATGACATTTAACAAACTTTGTTAACTACTTCGTATTTGCTTCGCCTGAGGTTTTCCAAGTTTCCATTGAATCTCATCTGGCCCAATTTCTCTTCCCTTACTAATATTACGGATTGGCCACTTAACCTCCATAAACATTATGCACCTACAGTATCGAAAATCATTAGAACTCTTGAAATGCTCTAATTCCCCCAACACAATATTCCTTTCACCCATTTCATTCAAGAACTTATGAAACTGTCATTTTTGTCTAATTATGTGTGCCTTTTCTACCAATATTTCACTATTTTGTCTTTAATTCACTTCACTTGATTCAGGTCATGATATCTCCTCTCTCACCTTGACGAGTCCGTACAACTGTTTGTCATAACATCAACTTGTATACTCTAGACATAGAAGTTGTAGCCTCAATGAATAGAAAAGGAAATGTAAAGAAAGCAAAAAGGGAAAAGCAAAAAAAAAAGATGTAGACAACGAAATGAAGAACAAGTGAAATCAAAGGTTGAAGATAGCAGCATGAAGAAACAAATTGAGATTACTTCGTTTGGCAGAATTTTTACAGATAATCAAGGAAGGTAGTATAGAATATTCAGATAAGATGAACGCTACCTCAAACCTCACAACAGTATAATGGAGCATCAAACAAGGGTTAATATTAGCAAAATCAAGAAATATAAAGATTTAGAAGTGGAAATGGTCTACATGTTTGTTACCAAGCTTATTCAACAAGATAGACTCATAATTTTATCCTCCAAGAGTGATTATTGATGATGCAGATAGAGGAGGAGCCAAAATTTAAGATTTATGGATTCTAAATATTAAAACAGTTAATGATCTCAAACTAATATATAATAACCGCAAATGGACAAACAAGTATTAATATTCAACATATTGACAGGGATGCAGAACTTGGCAAAGGAGAGCTAGAATCAGTATTTGTAGGAGTTTGAGACTTCAAAAATTCTTAATCATATTGACTCTTGCTTAAAAATTATTGGGTGGTGGGTAACTGCAATACTGGTTAAAACCAAAAAAAAAAAATTATTGACTTAGGGTTTGTGATTTAAATAAATCCAATAGCCAATATTTTTTATTCTAGAGTGTTGAGGGCAATTCTGTCTTTTTCTTCAAATTTGTCCTTTTTTTTAACTTATTAATTTTTATTTTATTTTTTAAATAAATTTTTAACCATAATATGCAATTTTAAAGAATAAAAGTTTTTTCGTTTAGAGCAAATTGTGATGTTTTCTTAACTTATGTAATCTATTTTATAGTTTTTTTTCCTTTAAAATTAAAAGAAAACAGTGAGAGCACATAGCAAAATATGGAAATTGTCACTGACTAGCTTCAAACCCATATCTCGAGGAATAAAGGCTTTGAACGCCAAACCGAGACCACTGAGTCAAGTGTTGTCTATGCACGTGGATTTGCATGTTAGAATATATCTATATTTATTGAATTTTCTAATATAACTTCAAAATTTATACAAAAGTTATTAAATTCATCCCTAGATGCAGATACTTACTGAAAGTCAACAAAACAGCTATATATTACTCACATTTGGAGAGAGGAATATCAGTGCATCAATTTTCGGCAAATGAAGGTCACATACATGGCTTGTATTGGAGGATGCAATAAAGAAAATAGAGTTTTCTTCACTTATGGCGGATTTGAGTACTACAATATTTGAACGATATTAGAATTTTTTTTAAAAAGTATTTTTCATTGTACTAGAATAAGTTAGTTTTTGGGCTACACAAACTGACTAGATTTTATGTTTTTTAGCTAATTAAAGTAACTGGTTAAAATCAGTATGTTATGACACATGTTTCTTTGTGCCGACTAGATTGACTTTCATATGATAACAGGGTGTTCATATTTTGGTAAAATTGATCCAAAACTATATCTATAATCCATATCTATATTTATATCTATAATCTATATCTATATTTATATCTGTAATTTATAATCTATAATATATTTAAAGTGTGAAAATCTTTAGAAAAGTGATTTAAACTTTTTGTCCTTTATTAAACGATTCTCCTTAAAACAAAATTGTCTTTTCACTATTTATTTATTATTTAATTATTTTTATTATATTAATTGGACTCCTAAAATATATGAAATGGGAATCAATTAATATTTTCTTTATACTAATCAATTAAAAAATACTCCTAAAATAGGGTAGAAAAATTCTCCTAAAATAGGACTCTATTAAGAAAATACTTCTATAAATATTGAGATGCACATTAAACTAGAGAAGAAACTGATTTACTTATTGTGAAAATATGATTGATATTCATATAACTTGATTCTGTTGCATGTCTAGATTGATGGATGCTTAATTTTCTAAACCCTTAAATTCTTTACTATTTTTGTCAACATCATAGAATTCAACGTGTGTGTATATATATCTTTTTTGTTTTCATTCAAGTTATTCTTTAGTGTCAAAATTTTCACTCAGACAAAAATTATTTTCATTAAAACTGAAGTTTTTTTTATCACTATTGTATTATTTTTCTGTAGTTTACAGGTCGTAGATGAATTTACAGGTAGTAGATGAAAGTTGATCGGCTTTGAGGAATTTTTTTAAGTAATGGTTAGGTTTAATTGTGTTATTTTTATATCTCTATTTTGAGAATTTTTTTGTGTAAAGATTAGATTTAATTGTATTATTTTGATGTCTCTATCATCGTATTGTTTTGTTGCAATTTACAGGTGACAGATGAATGTCGCTCGACTTTGAGAATTTTTTGGGGTAAAAGTTAGATTTAATTAAATAAATTCTCCAAAAGATGTTGAATTTAATTATTGCATTCATCTTTATTGTTTAAACAAATATCCTATTTAGTGTAACGTTTGAACTCAATAAAATGAGGTACACGCGCGAGGCATATATATATATATATATATATATATAAAGGAAGGATATGAGATAGCTTATGTGACATGCTTCTAAATCTACCATTCTCATTTATCTTTTTTGTGAATTTTTTGAGCCTTTTATTTCATTTTAATTATTTTGTTGAGCTCTAATTAAACATAAATTCCATAATTAATGAAAAAACGTTGCCAATAATTGCTATTATTGACATTAAAGTTCAACGTTTATGGCTCAACATTTACAGCATGATAATAATCCATTACCTATTCCTTCAAATGTAGTAACATACATCTCATTTAAACTCATTAAGTCTCATAATTATTAAAAACTTTATTTAACCCATTGTAAATTGTAATCTCTTTTATATGGCTCAAGTATTCTGACGAATAGAACTATAGCCTGTAATCTTCTTTTTCTTCTTCCTCCTCCTCCTCCTCCTCCTCCTCCTTCTTCTTCTTCTTCTTCTTCTTCTTCTTCTTCTTCTTCTTCTTCTTCTTCTTCTTCTATTTATGTGTTGTTTGATTAAATTTCAAATAGTAAATGATGAGAAACAATTGTTTTGCAATCTATTTCTCTAAGGTTTATTGATTTAATGTGAAAGTGTAGGTTTTCTGATAGTATATGAATAGCAAACAATAGAGAAATGGATAATATTTAGCAAACGTCCTATTATTTTCTACTTCTCATTCAATATTTTGTTTAAAATTTCATATTATAAATAATCAATTTGATGGTTTTTAGGTTGCACACTATGAAGTTACAAAACTAGGATAGAATGAGATGTTTCCTAACTGTTTCAGGGAGAAGCGGTGGAGGCGGAGGTGGAGGTGGATGAGAAGTAGAAGCGGAAGAAGCACAAGAAGAAAGAAACAGGATGAGGAAACATAGAGAAGCAGAAAAAGAAGGTGGACCTATTCTTTAAGAAGATTTTATGTTATGATTTTTAATAGAATCCATAAGCTTAAAATTTATTTTAGTTGTGGGTCCACTTGTTGCTAATTTTTAGGATTTAGTTTTATTTGTAATCTCTATTTATTTGGAGAGATTTTCTTCAATAATATCAAGCACGTTTCAGATATTATTATTTACAGACTTTGAACATAATTTAATTTTACGAAATTTGAGCTATTGTAATAGATTATTTTGTCTATTATAATATATATATATATATATATATATATATATATATATATATATATAGGGAAATCACAAAGTTATATTGATTAGTAAGAAAAAAATAATAATAAATATAATTATTTAGCAATATTTTGATTATCATTTCTAAACGCGCAAAGCGCGAATAATTTCACTAGTATATTACTAAATCATATCAATTCAATAAATGTGAACTTTTTATGGGTTTGATTTAATTTAAATTTAAAAAAAATTGATAATGTTTCTTACGACACTTTGTTCCAAGGAAAGTCCTTTGACTATATTTGGAGGTTAGAGGTTTACATGTGGCTTACATTATAATGATAAAGGATATGTATATGATGAATCTAAAATGTGGGTTAGAACTATAGGAGGAAACTCAGAACACTTCCCAATGGAAATGGGGTTACACAAGAGATCAACTCTTAATTCATTCTTTTATTTTTGTGATGGATGAATAAACGTGGTAAATTCAAGATGAAGTATCTTGGTCTATGTTATTTATGGATGATATGATATTGGCTGATGAAACACGTAACAGAACCAATGCTAGGTTGGAGGTGCAGAGATAAAATTTTAAAGCGAAAGAATTTAGGTTGAGTAGGACAATAATAGAGTATTTAGAGTGAAAATTTAGTAAGGGATTGCATGAGGTGCATTAAAGAGTGGCTTTACACACAGGCTATCTCCAAGATAGATAGTTTCAGATATATTATCTCTATAATCCAGAAAGCTGAGAATATCAATGATAAGATCATACATTGTATTGGTGTGGCATAGATAAAGTGGAGGCTTACCTCAAGTCTTGTGTAATAAAAAGATTTTATCAAACTTAAAAATAAGTTTTATAAAATGGTGATTAGACTAACTTGTTGTATAGAGTAGTGTATTGACCAGTCAAAGACTCCCATATTTAGAATATCTATTTGTAAAGATGAGGATGTTAAGGTAGATGTATGGGCATACTAGGTGCATATGATTAGGAATGGGGTTATTCGAGATAAGGTGAGAGTGGCCGTTATGGTGAACAAGATGAGGAAAGCGAGACTGAGGTGATTTGGACATGTGAAGAGGCAAAGTGCAGACACCACAGTGAAGAGATGTGACAGATTGGATATAGTAAGTACAAGGAGAGTGTAACACCCCGATTCACTGAACCGGAATGCTACACGGTGCTCATGACCCCGAGGGACCACAAGCTAACCCATGACTGATATCTGTACCTGTATACTACAAATCATGATATAATAATGCGAAATACATAGAACTGTAAGGCCATAAGATTTAACTGAATACAATCATGTGGGTGAAAATACCCAAAATAACTCAATCTGAATGTAAATCTGAACATAAATCTGAAAGCCTCTAAACTATCTGAATAAGGAGTTGAAGGAACATGTCTCCAACTCACTCCGTAAAACTGAACTGAAGAAATAATAAATGTATCAAATCATATTATCCTCGAATCAATGAGGACTCACTGTGTCTCTGCGACTGGAATGCTACCGCTACTGCTGGGCTGGAGCTCATATCTCGAAACCTATGGTGTAACATGAAAAGAAAGCACCATAACGCAAATATGTCAGTACAACTGGAGTACTGAGTATACAACGAAGGTAGGCTGAACATAAAGGTTTCATACATGAACAACACTGACTGACTAATATGAATGTGGGAATGCAAACACAAATATATAAAAACAGGGACCATGAATACGTGATAGCATGACCTGTAAGCTAATACATGGTTTACTGATAACTGTCATGACTGATACTAAAACTGATAACATGGACAACTGTATCTAACAGTCCTGTATACACTGAAATCTGAAGAACACCCTGAGTTCTTTAACTGAGACTGATACTAAAACTGTGGGAAGTAGTGTTTAACCGACATGCCCCATGTATGCCTTTATGGCTAAGATGGGGTCCAATCTCTGCCCCGACTGGAGGGGTGTCAATACCGTGCCACGGGTAAGGACAGCCTGTGAGTGACCCTTATCTGGCGGGTACTCAATAAGAACAGTGGAAACCCTAAACTAACGGGTTAAACCACCTCATCAACCCTAATCTAATGGTCCTCTGATCAAAAAATATACCTTGTTTATATTTCATCTCTTCAGCAAGTTTAGTAATGAGCATAACGGCCCTATTGTTCCGATGTAGAGAAGTTTCTTATTGCTCTAAACGAGCTACATGACTCAGGTAGCTTGTCTCCAGAACCTCTTTAAGATGTCTCAACCTACGCTGGCTACGTAGTGCTGAAACACAAGGATGACTACTAAGAATCACACCCTGAACTGGCGGGTGAGTTCCCATCTTTGGGTTCACTCGGTGCTAACCTCTCCTCCCATCTGGAGGGACTGGACATGAATAACTGGCTATCCATGACTTAATCTTACTGAATTCCGTTGACTGGCGGAATGTTACTGATATCTGACAACTGACTAAGATCATGGGGTTTTCCTAAGTCACATGACTGACTGAAGTATATGGAATCATAGCTTGAGTTCGAATATCGTGAAACATGACATGGATCTAGGCACACAACTATAGTTTTCGGGTACAAGTACCCCCAGGACTCGATGAAAGGAAACTGACACACATGACTGACTTGATCATAAGAGTAGAGTCCATAATTTATAGTATCATAAGTAGGGATCTCATACTAAGCATGGTTATCAATAATGTATTGCATAGAAAGGATTTCATATCACATGGAAGTACCTGCACAATCTTAATATCATGTTCATTGCATAATCATATTGGCAACACATACCACTAGCATAGAAGTTCATGTGGATTGCATGGTTATCATACGTCTTGTTCATAAGTAGGATTTGCAGGTAAACATAGCATAATTTCATAAGTATAGTTCATGAGTATTCCAAAAACATTTACAAGGCAAATTAACAACATAGAAGTTATTGGAACGTAAGGGCATATCATGAATCCTTCACTTAGTCACAATTTAGCTATATTGCATGATTTCTAGTTTCTTAGGCATTTTATCAAACACCTTACATGCACATCTTAAGCATAGGTGAAATCATCAAATTCATACATCATGAACAACCCAATTTACATGTTTCCAACTCATATGATATCATGCAATTCAAAACAAACATATAAAGATTCCATCTTGGGAATCACCCAATATCAACAACATGATCATCAACACCCAACAATATAGAAATCAACTTTATAATGAAAAAGAGGGTTTTTGAGCTTTATGGATGAAAGGAATTCATAAATCAACTCACGCATACCTTAGAAGGAAAGATTCTTGATCATTAACGGAGGAATTTCCTTGAAATTGGATCTATAAGCTTAATTATGCAACCCTAGTTATTTTTCTCCTTTAGTGCTCTCGGATGATGAGCTTTGAGATGAAAATAGGGTTGTAATATGTTTATAAGCTATATATTTCGTAGGGTTAAGTTTAAGGACGTGTAAGGAGTGTTAAAAGACTTAATTACCCTTAAAACAACTCAAAATGGAGTGTTTTTGACACTTGAAATTGACTTAGGAGGCACCCAAGTGATCGTGGTTGGGCGGCGCCTAACCAATCGCCTATGCTTGGGTTGGGCGGCGCCTAAGCAATCGCTTATGCTTACTGTCTCTCACGAACATGGGCATAACTTTTCGCTTGAGTATTGAATTAAGGCAAAATTGGTATCGTTGGAAAGATAATTCGATTCTCTACAATTTGGTAGGTCTAAATCAGCCAAAATACCATATTAACATCAAGTTATACTCGTTTAAAGATGACCATTACAAAATCGAACACTAAAACTTGATGGATTCAAAAACTCTTAGCTTGTATTACCTTAAGTGACTCATATGAACATGTTTAATACATCATAAGATATCCTATCACTAGGATATTCATTGTAAGTCATGTACTCAAGTATGAATCACATGATAGGAGATTTTATACGTAGGAATACTTATTCACTTCCTAGCTTAGAAATATGCGGGGTATTACAGAGAGGAAGTGGTAAGTTGAAGAAGTATTGAGAAGAAGTGATTAGATAGGACATGTCACAACTTAAGGATATTGAGGACATGACCTTAAGTTGGAGGGAATTAAGAATGCATATTAGAGTAAAATGTTAGTCGGATAAAAGTGTTGTCTTGATTTTAAGGGCTTAGCCTTGTTGGTGTTTGTTGTGTACTAGCCGTAGTATGGTAGTTTAGGATTTAACCATAGATGATGATGGGGAGCCGACCTTCCTTGTGAAATCTATCAAAGTTTGTTATTTATGGTGTTTTGACTATCATATTAATTTGTCATTATTATTATTTCTTTCTTGTAGACTTTGCACTATTCCCTTATTAGTTGCTATAATTTCTTCATTGTTTCCTTCTTCTTTAGACCTGGTATTATTGCACTTGAGTCGAGGGTCTTTCAGAAACAACCTCTCTACCTTCCTAAAGTAGTGGTAAGGTTTATGTACCTTCTATCCTCCCCAAACCTCACTTGTGAGATTTCACTAGGTATAGTTATTGTTGTTAACAATATTTGTTCAGTTTGATTTTACTAAAAATAAATCAAAGAAAATATTGAATCAAATTGATCAATTATATACATAATTATTATAATTATATATATGCAATACCATAATTTCTATAAATAAATTTAAATAGTTTATATATTTTTTCTTTAATATTATCTCTAATACACTAATAGATTTTGAATCTTAAACTTATTCTTTAAAAGAAAGACACTAACTAAAATCAATATATGTAAGACAATAAACATAAAATTATACCTATACTAAAATAGCTACCATATTTAAGAGTTTTGACAGATCTATTGAAAATTAAAACTGGATATATAGCTTTCCTCATATGATTGTCACTCATCTCATTGAAAAGGGATCAATCACTCTCCACTTAAGCTGTAAGTGTTCATAACAAAAATTAGTGAAATCTTTTACATTTTTAAAACTGACTTTACAATAATTCATGATTTAAGCAATTGATAAAGAAAAAATGAAAAGCTAATTTTGCTTGAAATTCTTTTATTATTTTCCAACACAAGATGAGGAAAGTTAAAAAGGTCTTTGTATGCTAAAGCAAGAACACTTATAGTAATATATTTTCAAACAAATAACTACTTTAGAAAAGGTATAAGGTGATAATAACACATTAAGCAACGTTTGGGACCTGATTAAAGAAGAACACGTTCACTTTGCGAGGATGTCTATATATAGAAGAAGATATATTCTTCAGAATTAGGCCATGAAGTTGTATCTTTATTTTCTTAATTAATTAGATCAATTCTGGAATCTTCCTTCATTCTTTTGTTTTATTTATTCTTCTTTCCTAGAAAGATTTGATTACCAGTTTGAAATATTTTTATTAGTTTGGAGATGAACTTTTTTATAAATTTATATAATTGCGTGTGTTGGTAAAATTACAATAAAATTACAACTTAAAATTATAAGTGTAGAAAAAAGAAAGAATGTCTTCATCTTCTTCTTCGGCTGAGGCGCGGATATCTCACTCTCTTTAAGGTGATTCAAGCCCACTGCAGCAAATGTTTCACCGATCCAGCAGTAATTTTCTTGACTGGTCCCCTCCACGATACAACAGCTTCTCACAACAACTCAACCACTCTGGACAAGAGTTGAGTTCAAAGCTCCACAAAAACAAAACTTTCTTTCAACTAATAAATTTCTTTCAACTAATAAATTCTTTTTTTTACTAACTTTTGTGAACTCTCTATAATCTTGTGTGTATCAACACCATGCAAGACCATCTCTATTTATAGGAGGGGAAGTCTTCCGTGCAATAAATATAAGAATGAATGATGATAGTAAAAATGGAATATCAATGGCTTAGAGGTTATAAGAGTTACATGAGTTATAAGCCATAAAGTGTAGGATAATGAAGAATAAAGAATGGGTGGTTACAAGAACTTTAAGAAAAATGGTAATTAAGTTCATCCACCACCAAGCATGAATCAAATGCATTTTATCATAAATAATGCATGCACGTACATGCCTCTTGTTAAGTCAGTAACTCCACTGAAGTAATTAACTTTCAAAGCGTAATTAGTGGGAAAAGTTATAAGTAACTCCAATATAATAATAATAATGTCTTACTCTTTTTCTTTGGAAAATTTTACAAAAAATAGTAACAGAAGAAGTAATGGATATAGTAATAGGCAAACCCATAACCTCAAAGCATTAAAATATAATATAATTAATATTAAAATGTTAAAAAATCATCATTGCGCTTTATCACACTTCAACTTAGAATATCAACAAAGCAGGGAAGAGAGAATGCTCCCTTTTTGACACCTATTGTGAAGTTAAATAAGGTGCGACTCTATCCCCTAAATAATATAAAATATTAATTATGCGAGTCTATACACTAAATAAAATAAAATATTAATTATTAGAAATTAATCTCTATATCATACCACAAACATCTCATTAAATTCTATTATTTTCTTAGAACTTTTATCAGATATAACTGAGACACTTTGTCATATTCCTTTATCATATATGTTTGATCACCATATTAGTTAGTTTACCTCTCTTTCTGATACTTATGACAATTTTTTAAATCAAATTTGAATAATGCACCTACCTTTTACAAATCCGAAACGCTTTATTGTGATCAAGGTAGGTGAAATATTTTTCAATCATTCATGCATCATTTTGGAGATAACTTTGTTAATGAAATTACTTAGATTGATAGTCTCATATAAATAAAGTTTTAACCTGAAACTTCATTGGTACAAGTACTAGATTAGCATGAGCAACAGATTTAGATAGAGTATATTAAAAATATACACAATTTTGTGCACGTATTCTCCTACATCTAACTAGCATATTTGAAATAATTACCTGAAAAATCATCAAAATTCCTTGTACTAGACCCATTCAAAGCAAAGACAACACTTCTAACTCTTTCTCCTATGAAGATGTGACAGTAATCTATTCTCTTCCTGAATAATCATTTCTAATAGTAAAGAGAAAGATGTATCTTCTTTCTCCTGAGTGAATTATTTATGATAAAAGTCAACTATCTCTATTGTCATCTCATTCTCATCTTGAATCCACATCACTAGCATTTTGATTTTTTTTAATTTGCAATCTTTTTCTTTCACCATCAACAAGATTATGAAGACTAGTTCTTTTTCGTTCCTTTTATTTCATAACAGTTTATACATATCAAAGATATTAATCAGCTTACTTGAATAATAATTAAATTATCTTCGACTATATAATTCTATCAATCTTTCAAGTATAAATAATTATCACATGCAAGTATGAAAACTCAAAGGGGCGGATTTACCTGGTGTTCACCGAATTCATCCAAATTTTCTTTACTAAAAAAGTACACTGTGTATATAAGATAAAATTTTAAATATATGTCAACTCTGCATTTTAGATAAAAATGAAATTGTGATGTTGGGATGTGTTGGAAAAGGCAGGGGCACTATCAAAGTGCACGACAGGGTAGTAACGGAAGAATACCCAATTCTAAATTTTCCCTTTCTATTTGAATCAAGAGCAGACAAGCAAACTCAAGAACAATAGTAATATGACATCAAATAAATCAGTCAAACTAACACAACAAGACAAGAATAAAATCAACACACGACACACAAAATTTACGTGAAAAACCCTTCGATGCGAAAAGTAAAAAATTACGGGACCAAAACCTCCACTATCATCACCAAAAGTTATAATATTTTTCTCCAAAATTGGACAAAAAATAAGTGTTAACAACGACCAACAACACAAGAAGATGGCACCAAAACTAGAGAATAAAAAAAATCACAAACACAAAAAATGCAGCTACTATTTGGGAATGATAGAACATGAGCTACAGGCCACCAAATCCACCTCTGTTAGTTTCTAATCAAATATAGAAATCAGCTCAATCGGATAAGAAACAAAGCAAAAATTGTAATTTAAAGTTGACAGTTGTGGCTAAAAATTTGGGAAAAAATCTGCTCTATTTTCTCTCTTTTGGTTGCTAAAAACTCTCTTTGTGATCGTGAAATAAGACCTAAAAAGATCTATATATATGCTTCATAACAATGGATCTATAGGCAAAAGTGGATTGGTCTAAATTGGACTTTATTTATCTACATAGGAAGGGAAGAGGCTCAATCCCAATAATTCTCCCCCTCCCGACTATGTGGAGGAGACTGCCATCCTGACGATCATGCAACAATATTCAAACTTTCTTCTTGAAAAATCTTTAATCATCATGTCAGAATCATTATCATCCATATGAATCTTCTCAAGTTTAAGCAACTTAGAATCCAACACATCTCAAATCTAATGATATCTCACATCAGTGTGTTTAGATCGATCATGAAATATAGAATTCTTGCCAAGATATATAGCACTTTGACTATCACAGTAAATCACATACCTCTCTTGAGCACAACCAAGTTCCGCCAAGAATCTCTTCATCCAAAGCAATTCTTTACAAACTTCAACGGTAGCAATAAACTCATCTTCTGTAGTAGATAGAGCAAAACATTTTTGCAACCTAGATTGTCATCCATGTTTGAGTCAGTATACCCAAAAGTAGACTTACGAGTATTAACATCACCATCCATGTCTGAGTCAGTATAAACACAAAGAATAGGCTTCCCTATACCAAAATACAAACTTAGACTAGAAGTGTCACAAAGATATCTCATAATCCACTTCACAACATTCCAATGTTCTCTTCCTGAATTAGAAAAAAAAACTGCTAACAATACCAACAACATTAGCGATATCCATTTTTGTACAAACCATTGCATACAACAAACTACCAACGGCTGAATCATAAGGAACTTTCTTTATATTGTCCTTCTCATCATCACTGGAAGGACACAGCTTCGTGCTCAATTTGAAGTGCATAGCTAAAGGTGTACTGACAACCTTAGCCTTGTCCATGTTGAACCTCAAAGTACTTTCTGAATGTACTTCTCTTGTGATAACCACAACTTCTTGGCCTTTATGTCATAGAAAATCTGCACGCCAAGAATTTGCCTTGCTGGTCCTAAGCCTTCCATATAAAAAATATTACTCAACTCTTGCTTCAACTTTTGAATCCTACAAGTATTATGACCAACAACAAGCATGTCATCAACATAAAGCAATACAATAATAAAGTCACCATTAGAGAATTTTGGCACAAAACGCAATGGTCTAAAGTAGTCTTCTTGAAGCCCTGTTTACTCATAAAGAAACCAAACTTCTTGTACCACTTCTTAGGAGCTTGTTTCAAACCATACAAGCTCTTCTTCTATTTCCAAACATAATTCTCTTTTCCCTTGACTTCAAAACCTTTGGGTTGCTCCATATAAATTTCTTCATCTAACTCACCATGGAGAAAAGAAGTTTTAACATTCATTTGCTCATCTTCTAAATCTAAACTTCTAGCTAAGCCTAGAGCCATACGAATGGATGATATCTTCATAACTGGAGAGAATATATCATCAAAATCAACTCTCATTATTTGGTTAAATCCCCTCACAACTAATCTATCCTTGTACCATGGAACTAGGTTACCATCTTCATATTTTATCCAAAAAATCTACCTATTTTTCAAAGCTTTTCTGTCTTAAGGTTGCCTAACCAAATCAAAGGTATGATTATCACACAAAGATTGAATCTCATCTTCTATAGCATCAAACCAATTTTATTTTTCTTCACTTTCTATACTCTTATCAAGACTCTCAGGTTCTACTCCACCAATCAAGAGTACATACTCATTGGGAGAATAATGAGATAAAGATATTCTCTCTCTAGTAGATCATCTGAGAGAGCACTTTGAAGCATCAAAAACTGGTTGCTGATCAACTATATCAACTTGCACTGGAGCATTAACAATATCATGCTGGTTATTCTTAATATGATCATCATCTTTATTATCAAATTGATTTTCATCATCATGAAGATTTTCTTCAGGAGCAGAGTCAAAGGTACTGAATCAACATCAACTAAACTTTCACTACTCTGAGAATAACCTTCTCAGCTTTATCAAAATCTTCAATTGTTTGGTCTTCAAAAAATATAATATCATGGCTTCTAACAAGTTTCTTTTTAATTGGATCATAAAAACGATAGCCAAATTCATCTTGACTATAACCAATGAAGATACATTTCTAGTTTTAACATCCAACTTTGACCTTTCATTCTTAGAAACATACACAAAAGCTTTACAGCCAAAGGCTCTAAGATGATTATAAAAAACATTCTTACCAGACTAAACTCTATTAAAGATATCACCATCCAAAGCAATAGTAGCAGATAAATTGATAACATAAGAAGCAGTATTAGGTGCTTCTATCCAAAAAAAAATCTAGAAGCTTAGCATTTGAAAGCTTACATCTAACCCTCTAAACTAGAGTTCTATTCATTCTTTTTCTACTAAAATATTTAACTGAGGAGTTTTTAGAGAAGTTTTCTAATGTTGAATACCCTAATCTCTGCAATATCTATCAAAAGAACCAATATACTCACCACCATTATCTGAGTGGATGGATTTCAATTTTTTCCCTGTCTGTCTCTCAACTAAGGCCTAAAAACCCTTGAACACATCAAGTACTTGGTCCTTGGACTTCAAAGAAAATACCTAGAGTGTACGAGAATGATCATCAATAAAAGTCACAAAGTAAAGTTCACCATCATGAGACCTTACTTTAAAAGGACCACACAAATCAAAATGTATCAACTCCAGCAAATAAAGCTTTCTTAAAGGCGGATGACTCTGACGAGAAACTCTTTTTTGTTTTTCGATTAAGCAATGAATGCACTTCTTCAACTTTGCTTATTTCACTCTAGAAAGCAATATTTTCTTAGCCAAACTATCAATCTCTTTCTCACTTATATGACTCAACCTTCTATGTCATAACTTTAATGAAGTATCATTCTCTACCAAGTTTGTCAAGCCTCTAGAAGTAGAGCCCTGAAATACATACAAGTTAGACAATTTGTCACCTCGAGCCACAATTATCGAACCACTATTAAGCTTCCACTGGACAGCACCAAGGGAGTTAACATAACCCTCATCATCAAGGTTTTCTACAGAAATTAAATTCAAGCGGACATTTGGAGCATGACTGACATTGTTGAGAACTAGTTTGGAACTATTGTTACTTTCCAAACAAACAGTGCCAATGCCAAGTATTTTAAGTTCATCATTATTGCCCATTTTCAATATCCCAAAATTACTTGGAGTATAAAAAAATTCCTTCTTTGGCGTAACATGAGAAGTAGCACCAAAATCCACAAACAATCTAGACTCATCACAAACATGATTAATGGCATTCTCACCACAAGCAACAAGAAGATCATCATTAGCAACAATGGCAACACAATTTTTATTATCGCCTTCTTTATTTTGCCATCTTATATCTCTCTTATGCTTTTAGAAATATTTTATGATATGCTTCTTTGCATTGCAATAGTCACATGGAATATTCTTGAATTTGGACCTCGACTTGCTTCTACATTTATCTCTATCATTTGGACCTTTAGACTTTTTATCCCCTTTTTTCAGTAACTAAAATATTAGAGTATGAAGATAAAGAAGATGAGGTCTGATATCTTTTTCTCATATCTTCATTCAAGACACCACTCTTAACATATTCCATAGTTATAACACCACCAGGAGAAAAATTACTCAAAGAAACTTAAAGAGTTTTCCAAGAGTCAGGCAGAATATTAAGAAGCCAAAGCCCCTGAATTTCTTTATCGAACTTTAGACCCATTCCGAAAAACTAGTCAAGGACACTTTGAAAATAGTTTATATGATCATAAATAGGAATTCCCTCTTTATACCTGATATTCATCAATTACTTAAGCAGGAACAACTTGTTATTGCCAATTTTTGAAGCATAAAGTGTCTCAAGCTTGTCCCCCAAACTTCTAGCATGTGTCTTATTCACAATATAATTTCTAATATTATCTTCAACCCATTGTCTAATATAAACATAAAACTGTAGGTGCTCAAATTCTCAATCCTCATCTGTCATGGATTGAGGTTTAGTAGATGTAAATACAGGTAAATGCATTTTCTTGACTAAGAGAATATCTTTCATCTTGCCTTTCTAAGTATGATAATTACTACCATTCAAATGCACTATATTTTTCATATTTACCTCCATAGTTCAAATCAACAATCAACAATAACGAATGCTCTGATACCACTTTGTTGGGAAAGGCAGGAGCACTATCAAAGTGCACGACAGGATAACAGTGGAAGAATACCCAAGGTTAAATTTTTTCTTTCAATTTGAATCAAGAGGAGACAAGAAAAAACAAGCACAATAGTAAATAAATCAATCAAACCAACACAACAAGACACGAATAAAATCAACACACGAGACACAAAATTTATGTGGAAAACCCTTTGGTGTGAAGAGTAAAAAACTACGGGATCGAAAACTTCACTATAATCACCAAGAGTTACAATATTCTTATCCAAAATTGAACGCAAAAAAAGTATCAAACAACGAGCAACAAAACAACAAGATGGCACCAAAACAACAAGAATAAAAAGGAGCACAAACATAAAAAATACAGCTACTATTTGAGAATAAAAAATAAGAGTTACAGGCCACTAAATCTACCTACGTCAGTTCCTATCAAATATTGAGATTATAGAAATAAGTTGTACAAAAATCATCTCAATCGGACAAGAAACGAAGCGGTAATTGCAATTTAAAGTTGACAGTTGTGGCTGAAACTTTAGATGAAAATCTGCTCTATTTTCTCTCTTCTGGCTGCTGAAAACTCTCTTTGTGATAGTGAAATAAGACTAAAAAGATCCATATATATGCTCTATAGTAATGTACCTATGGACAAAAGTGGATTGGTCCAAATTGGGCTTTATTTATCCACATAGGAAGGAAAAAGGCCTATATCCCAATAGGATGTTGGGTAGAGACAGGTCATATTTTAAGTCAAAGACATGATTAAGTAGTGAAATGGGTCCAGGTTTTCTCAAGGAGCGCTCGTGTTTGAATCTGACAAGCAACAATTTTTTAAATAGTTTAGCTCAAGCATTTTAGGCTTTTTCTGAAATAAATAAAATGATGTTGTTGTTTGGAAAAAGAGACAAGTCTGATAAGGATTGAACTAAATCCCTAATTACAAAGTCACAATTTTTTTTAAAAAAAATCTTGTTGTTGTTATCCATTCGAATTAATAAGGACTTTTTGGGTATATTGATTAACTAAAAAATTTACTTAAAATGGCAAACTCATGGAGGACAAAGGTAGGATGTGATTATAGTTACTCCCTCTGTTCCAAAATAATTAAATTGTTGGAGTATTTTTTAGTGTTCAAAATAATTGAATTGTTCATTATTCAAGACAGATGTTGAAAACTTTTTTCAATTTTACCCTTCATTAATTAAATTTTCAAGGATGAGTTCCAATGATCATTACTACTCCCTCCATTCCAAAATAACTGAATTGTTTGACTATGACACACATGTTAAGAAAAAAATAGACATAAATTGGTCTTGTTTTTTTAATTTTTGCCCTTTTAAACTACAATACATTTGTAATGATCATTGGAACTCATCCTTGAAAATTTAATTAATGAAGGGTAAAATTTTAAAAAGTTTCCAACATCTGTCTTGAATAATGAACAATTCAATTATTTTGAAAACTAAATAATACTCCAATAATTCAATTATTTTGGAACGGAGGGAGTAATGTTTCGAAATTTGAAAAGGGCAAAAATGATAAAACATGACCAATTTATGTCTTTATTTTTTTTCTTAACATGTGTGTCATATTCCAACAATTTAATTATTTTGAAACAAAGAGAGTATTTTTCTGCTTCGATCACAATCTTAGTATATGTTTCTTCCCTTAACATTGTGGTTCTAACAATATAATACTAGAATTAATGACCATCATAATTTTATAATTTTTATTACTCTCTAAATACATATGCTTATAAATACTAGTACTGGGAAAATAATAAAGTAGTTGTGTCCTTTGAGGTAAAGTCAAACTTTTTTTAGCCCATTTGTGTTTAATCTGATTCATTTAGATTTGATCTGCTCATATGGGATTCGGCATGCTTATTTTTCAACACTACTAGTATGCTTTTTTTAAATCCTCTTGATAGAAATCCTGGCTCCACCACTGAATTTAACATATATATAACTTAGACATTGTTTGAAACTACATAGTACAAGATACTACATTTTCTTATGGGACAAAACTCCTTAGCCTTCAGACATTACAGTCATCAAAGAGAATATGTTGGAATGTAGGAGAACATGATGAACAGTATGTTGGTAGTTTTGATGATTAACACACAAGAACCTGATTTATTACTTTTTGTTTTTTGTATGTTGTATTAGGTAAACTAGGTCACCAGAATAGACGTGGTAAAATGCACAAGCATAGCAGGTACAAATAAAAAAAATTAGAGCTGAGAAGGAAAAATAACCCCACAAGATAACAGAGTAAAGAAGAAGAGAAATAAAGGAGCAAAAGAATGAAAGAAATAAAAAGAAAAAATAGAGTCTAAATAGGAGTCAAAGTTATGTTATAGGATGTAATCTTCTTATAAGGAAAGAAATCACATAATTTCTTATAAAAAACTAAGTTCAATTCGAAGTAAAAGTCCTAGTCCGTGATATTCTAGGGTATAAAAAATCTCCAGCATATATATGGCATCAAGACCATTGAGAGCCTTATCATTTCATATTAATAAAATTTATCATCTTTTGAGAAATAGTCATTGGAGCAAAAACTATAGGACTTTGTCACAGCAACACAGGAACTTGGTTCATTATTTATGTTTGAGTTTTCACTATTGAATGTTAAAGTTTTGGTAGTTATTGGCTTGAGTTATTAGTCTTTGTTGAGTTTATTAGTTGGAGTAAATTGATGAGTTCTGAGTCTGTAATAGGAGAGATTCTATATTGTAATCTTTTCTATTATTGAACATTATTTAGTTATTGTGAGCATGAAAAATAAGAAGTAGGTTTGACTTTTTTATTTGTGGGGTGTTGTAACAAAAACTAGGTTTGACTTCTTATTTGTGAGGTGTTGTAATAAAAAATGGGTTTGAATTCTTGGAGTGTCCATGTAGTGGGTTGAACTGTTGTAGTAAACTATGGAGTCGTGGGTTAAGAGTTAGGTTCTATAATTGTGAGGTTATAATTTTGAACAAAGCTCTTTTAAAGTTAGTGGAGATTGACGTTGAAATCCAATACAGTGTAGGTTGTGATTTTTAATCTGGTGAGCAAGGGGCTTTTCACAGTAAAATTAGTGTTGCGCTTTATTTTACTGTGTTCTATTTGTTACAATTCTCTAAACCTGGTTCCTAATATATGTAGAAAACTAGTCAATTATTTCAAGTAATATTAGAGCAGTTCTTTTCAATTTAACAACTTGAAAAGGATCGGATGGATGCCCCACCAACATCTTAGGAATGTGCTTCAAAAATTCAACCACCCCCCTTCCATGGACAATATTATGGGTGGTGGAATAACAAGATGATGGACTTCATCATTAGATAAAATCATGATATCTAGAACATAATGTTATCCTTAAAACTTAGTGAAGATGGAAATCTCGGTTTCCCAAACATAGGTTGGAACTAGATGCAAATGATAAGACAGTTGTTGAAAATACCAAAAAAAATTCTAATCTGTGGCATTGGACTAGCTAAGTATAATAGGTTTTACTCTTGATCAACTGCTAAGTAAATTTTGGATACACTGCAAATGGCTCACAAAGGTACAAGTCAAGTGAAGAAGTAAAAGATTGATATGCTAAACAAAAAATACAAACTGTTTAGAATAAAGGACAATGAGAATACTTATAATATGCATACCAGGTTCTCATAAATCATTTAAAAGATCTACTCTTTAGGTGAAGTGCTTAGTGTACTTCCTGAGTCATGGGAAAGTAAGATTGAAGTTATCTTTGAGGGTTATAACTTGGACATATTAATCATGAATGAGCTCACGGAAACTTGAAAACCTATAAGCTTAAGAAAAATCAAGATTTTGAAATTGTTGATGCTAGAAATAAAAAGAATCTAGTCTAAAAGTTATAAAAAGGTTGACTTTGAAGCTAAAAAATTGGCACTCGTGAATAAAAAATTGCAGAGGATATTGAGGAAAATCCAAAATTCACAAAACAAGAACTAGGTTCCGAGAAACTCTGACAAGACAAACCATAATCAAATGTACCACAAGTGTGGAAGTTGTTCTCTATGGACTATGCAACACAAGAAACATAACCCAAAAAAATCCAAGAAACAAAAGATGAACCTGGTTCTCCCATCGCATAAGAAGATGACTCCACCTGAAGTTGATCTTACTTAAAGGCCTTTGCTAAAATGGAAAACTCATCTGATGAATCTGATGATGAGGAACCATAAAATTGGTCATACTGGCTATGGTGGAGTCTAATGACGAGGACACTTCAAAACTTATTACAATTACTAATTTAGATGATGAAAACAGAAAAAAAATTCCAATGAGGCCATATTTTCACACATAGCAAGTTCAGACTTAGATAATGACACTAAACAAGGAGAATTTGAGGTATGTGTTCTTGATATTAAACCTGAACTCAAAAAGAATTCTAAGAAAAAAATTTGTCTTCAGTTCTTATTGATGCATATTATTCTACATGTTCTGAAAAAATCAGCTTATGAGTGTGCATCTTTAAGAATGGACTATCAAGTTCTTGACGAAGAAAATTTTTCTTTAAAAAACTCTTTAAAGGAATTTTTGTCACGACCCAATATCTTTGGTCATAATGGTGCCTACTATAACCCACTAGTATGTAAGCCAATGTCGTAGTTCAGAACAGCTAGTAACAGACTACTAAAACAATAAAGGAAAGAATATGGAATATATGTAATAAAAGAATAGCATACATAAGATAATGCCAAAACCTAGTGAAATCAATACAAGAGCTTCTAGTATGTTAAGAATACAAATGAAGTTCCAAGAGAATTACACTGATACAACTTATCTTCGAATACCATATAGAGACTAGTCAAGTACATAAGAGGGAGAAAAGTAATACTTTGAATGTCAGGAGATCACCCTATGTCTCCGAACCGTAGCTTCTCCGCACGATGCACACACCAACAGTGATAACACGTACTATGATCTGTAGGCTACAGAAGTGTAGTATAAGTACCAAACACATGTTACTCAGTAGAAAACTGCCGACTGAGCTCCAATGATAATGCAGATATATGTAATATATGAATAGAATGGAAAACTACACCCAAATCCCCAACAACCACCTAAGGTAGCCAATGAGATAATAAGGATTAACTATCCTATTTATGTCCGAGAAACTAACATAATAAGGATAAGGAAGTATTAAAGGTGAACTATTCTATTCATTTATACTCAAGAATATCACCACTATACCGAATATCACCTTCTAATATACAAATAAAGGGCTAAAGAAGGATATATATTAGTATTCAAAGCCAAGGAATCAATATACAATCTGAATAAATAAAGGAAGGGATATACGGTAATACCTTACTACATATATCTAGATATACATATATATATATATATATATGAAACATCCTGGGTTTGAACCTTATAAAATTTCCTTAAAATCCATTTTTTGAACCTAATACGACTCATGGGTATGAGCTATAAGCTGCAGTTCGAGTACTATAGTCCTGTCGTATGCTAACCAGTGTTAGTTGGTGAGATGGTTTTGGACACTATAATGGGTATGAATTAAGGATATGATTCATAAGTGATTGGTACTAGTCGTATCAAGGACTCGTATGGTGGGTAGTATTTAATCCTCCTGGTATTTTATTCTACCAGGGATACGGGTCATGGGTATGGATTGTAAGCTATGGTTATGACTTGGTTGGATGAGTCGTATACTAGATAGTATTTTACCCAAGGGTTGAGTCTTGGATAGGAGTGGTGGATATCGATTATATAGGAGGGTATGACTCATATGGGTCAGTCATATCCCTGTAACAGTGGTTAAAGGATTTAAGTAAGGGTACTCTGGACATTTCCCTACTTACCCTAATTAGGACCCACAACTTTTAATACACTTAGGATTTTATTTACCCTATTATTCTATTTATTAACACTTGGAAATTATTCCAAAACATTTCATAATTCTCTCAAGATTTTTTAGGGCAAAAAGGCTAGGGTTTCATCTTACGGATTGCTTTGTGGATTGCTTTGGTGATTTTCTTTCATTAATTCTTCGGTATAAGGCATGATTCTCTTCCCTCATAGTAATTTAAATTAAATTCATGGTTTATATGATTGATTTCATAGTTGTACTATTTCATGATTATGGTTTTCAACCATTATTTGGGGGGTTTGATATTTAATGCTTGGTTATGATTTCCTATGTTTTAATAGATTTTTATATGCATTAATGGTGGTTCTGGACAATCGGATTTCATGGGAATGGTTAAATGGTCTTTGGAATTATTTTTGGTTATATTATGCCCCCAAGGTGTTTGATGAAATGCTTATAAAGATATGTTCATTGCATTGACTTCTTGTAATAGGACTCTTGGATGTATTATACTGAATATAGGATTTACATATGGTTTAAATGGTTTGAAAAGGCTAAAGGCTAAATGGTTATGCTTATGAAGAACATGAAAGTCTCCCAAGTGGATTTAATATGGAAATTGGAAGGGCACCTATGGTCCCCTAACCTAAATGGTTTCGCTATAGATATTACCTGTAAGTAATAGGGTGGTATGATGATACGACTTATATTTTCCTTGGTTAATAAATAGAAATGGATTGTTTGGACATGGTTTTAGTTGGACATTAATGAAGGGGAATGTAGCTAAGCCGTGGAAGGTCGCGGTCCGGGGGGACCAAAACCTGAAACTCATATTTATCGATATGAGGGGTCTTTGATGGCTACGTGCGAGTGTCATATTTTATTTTAGAGGGATGTATTATTCATCCCATAGGATATTCCCTGGTCGTGCGACTTCACATACTATGGCCCTTTAAGTATGGGAGATAAACCCATATGGCCCGTAGGTGGTTACAACGGTAAAGCTACATGATCCAGGTAAAGGTTTTAAATGCATGCTAAAACCAACTCCCTTTCCCATCACTTATATATGTTGGTTGTATGCATTATGGATGGTTTCAATTGATTTTATGACTGGCATTATTTTATCCTTATCTTAAGATTCACACTAGCGTTCATTCGCTAACCCTATTTACTAGTGGTTGTATACCCACGCTATGCAGGAACCGGCCATTCTACTCCTCCTATTTAGCACGTGGATTTGATATCATTATTTAGACTGAAGTAGTGAGCTTCCATCCTTTCAGAAGGCATCATTTTATGTTATGGATTTATTTAGACACTTTTCTTTTATTTTGGATATTGGTTTTATCCATGGTTAGGGGCATGTCCCAATCAGTTTTGTTTATTCTTTTGGCTAGAGGATTTGTGGTACTTCTAGGGGTTGGTATGGGTGGGGTCGGTATTGGTATCGGCCTTTTGGGATATTGTTGTTTGTTCCAACCTATTACATTTAGGGATTGATTGTCATATTATGTTTTGGTATTCCTTTTTGGTTTATGGTTTATGGTTTCATTTGGTATAGTTGGTCAGTTGTTGTGGTATGGTTAGACTCAGTTGGGTTGGTCACGGTTGTGACTATATCCTAGAGTCTTAATGAGAACAATAATGCTATCTTATTATATATTTGAAATTCAGCTCAACTAAGGATGGATATAGGTGGCTAGGTTGGGTAAAAGTGGGTGGTCCCCGATATTGGTTGGACTTAGGATGTCCATTACAACAAGGCCCGAGCTCGGATTTTGTCAAGTTGGTATAAGATCCTAAACTAGGAAGTCCATAAATCCGTGTCGAGTAGAGTCTCTTTTAGGGGTGTGAAGCACGCCACACTTATAAAGGAGAGGCTGTAAGACATTTAGGAATGTTTTACATCCTTGGTATTCTATCTTCAAGATTGAGTTCTCAATCATGAAATCTCCTCTAATCCTTGTTTGTTCGTCTTTCAGATTATGCCTCCTAGTTCTGGAACATAAGAAAATTCTTCTATCCCATCTAGGGATAATGCTGGAGGGGTACGTCCTACGTCTTGAGTACATCTTTGATCTCATGGTCCTATTCTCGATGGTGCTAGAGTTTCTCTTATTTAGGATAGTTCTCCTCAGGTCCCTCAAGGAAACATGACAAACACAAAATTTTGTCAGTCTATTCATGTCATTATGCAATTAGTTGTTGCTCAGGCTGAGCGGGGTACGACTTGTGCTTTATCTATTGAGTCCATAAGGTTTGTCCAATTTATAAAGATGGGTCCTCTAACTTTTACTGGGGTGAAGGTAGAGAAGGATCCATAGGGCTTCTTGGATAAAATGGAGATGATCTTTTGGGTGATGTAGGCTACTAATATATAGGGGGTTAACTTTATATCTTATCAACTCAAGGATATTACTTATCAATAGTATGAGGAGTGGGATAGGGATAGAGGTGATATGGAAGAGGATGGATATTGAAAAGACTAGTCTAATGCCTTCATGGATTGGTTCTTTCCTCAAGAGTTGAGGAATCAAAGATGGAGGAGTTTGTGAACCTCGGGAAGGGGAGGATGTCAGTAAAGGAATACACTTTGAAGTTTCTTTAGCTGTCAAGGTATGCTCCTGACTTGGTAGCTGATATGAGGTCGAGAATAAAGAAGTTCAGTTTTGGGTTGAATAAAGATTTGATTTTAGAGAGCAAGACTGCCTTGCTGATTAAAGATATGGATATCTCAAGGTTGAATATTCATATACAGCAGGTTGAGGATGAAAAGAGAAAGCAAATGGAGTTTAGGGATAGGCAGGGAAAGAGGAATGGGTTTTTTTATCAGGAAGGTGTTCAATCTCAGGGTAGTAAGATGGTGGCAAGTGGTAGGAAAAAAGTAGGGGAGTTTGAGCTACTTTTATGGTAGTGCTCCTTATTCATTGGGATATAGGCGTCATTAAGGTGGTGATAATTCTAGGGCATAAGTTTCCCAATCTCAGGCGAGCAAAGGTCAGTTAGTTTTTTTGTGTCCTCCTTGTCGATTTTGTGGTCGTCCTCATCAGGGTTAATACAAGGAAGAAAGGGGCAATTTCTTTAAGTGTGTTCAGGTAGGCCATCGGCTCAGGGATTTTCTGATCAATAAAGTTGCTATGGGAACAAATTAGATTCCTGTGAATTCATCTTTTGCTCCTACACCTAGTGGGGTGGCATCTGCTTCTGTTACTGCTCTTAGTTCTAGTGTTGGTCGGAACAGGTTGTATGCTTCAGCATCCCAACAGGAATCCAAGGCATCACCTGATGTTATGACTGGTACGTTACAAATTTTTCCTCATGACATCTATTATTTGTTTGATCTGGATTCCACTCTTTCTTATGTGACCCTATATATGGCCATGTCTTTTGATTTCAATTCAAAATTTATCTCGGATATTTTTTTATTTCTACCTCGGTAGGTAACTCGATTATTTCTAAGAGAGTCTATAGGGTATGTGTGGTATCTATTGGTACCAAGAAGACCTTGGCTGATTTGTTTGAGTTGTATATGGTAGATTTTGATATAAATCTAGGCATGGATTGGTTGTATTCTTGTTATATGTCTGTGGATTGTCGGACCCGTAGGGTTATCTTTAAGTTTCCTAATGAACCAGCTATAGAATGGAAAGGTAGTTCCTTAGCTCCTAGGGGGATGTTTATTTCTTATCTTAGAGCTTGGAGGTTAATCTTTAACGATTGTCTTTATCACTTGGTCCAGGTTAAAGATTCTAACTCGAAAGGTCCTTCTTTGTCTTTGGTCCCTGTGGTTAATGAGTTTCCAAAGGTCTTTCTAGATGATCTTCCTGGTGTCCCTCCGGATAGGAAAGTGGAGTTTGGTATTGATTTACTTCCGAACACTCGTCCAATTTCTATTCCTTTATATAGAATGGCTTCGACTAAGTTAAGGGAACTCAAGGAGCAACTTAAGGATCTTCTGGATAAGGTTTTTATTCATCCTAGTATTTCTCCATAGGGTGCACCAATGTTGTTTGTGCGCAATAAGGATGGTTCCCTTCGGATGTGTATTGAATCTAGGCAGTTGAACAAGGTGACGGTCAAGAACAAGAATCCTCATCCCTGGATAGATATTTGTTTGACCAGTTACAGAGTGCCAAGTTCTTCTCTAATATAGATCTTCAGTATGGGTACCATTAACTTAAGATTAGGGAGGTAGATATCCCTAAGATGGCTTTTCATACTCGGTATGGGTATTTTGAGTTCTTAGTAATGTCATTTAGGTTGACTAATGCTCTGGTAGCATTTATGGATTGTATGAACAGAGTGTTCAGGTAGTATTTGGATCTCTCTATCATTGTGTTTATTGATGACATTTTGGTTTATTTAAAGAGTAAGGTGGATCTTGATAATCACCTCCGTGTGGTGTAGCAGACCTTAAAGAAACAACAGTTGTATGCCATATTCTCTAAGTGTGAGTTCTATTTAAACACTGTGACTTTCTTGGGTCATATTATTTCTAGTGAAGGGATCATAGTAGATCCACAGAAGGCTATTATGGTGAAGAAATGGCCTAGACCCTTGACTCCATTCAATATTCAAAGCTTCTTGGGATTAGCTGGGTATAATAGGCGATTTGTGGAAAGCTTTTCTTCAATAGCTGCTCCTTTGACTTGGTTGACTCAGGAGAAGGTTAAATTCTCTTGGTCGGATACTTGTGAAGGGAGTTTTGAGAAGTTGAAGGATAAGTTGACTTCGGCTCCAATCTTGACCTTGCCGAAAGGCAATGATGGATTTGTGGTTTATTGTAATGCATCTCGGTTAGGTCTTTGTTGTGTTTTGATGTGGCATGGGAAGGTGATTGCCTATACTTCTAGAAAGTTAAAGGTACATGAGAGGAATTATCCTACTCATGATTTAAAGTTGTTGACGATTGTGTTTTCTTTAAAAATATGGTGGCATTATTTTAATGGTGTTTATGTGGATATCTTTTATAATCACAAGAGTCTTCAATACATATTCACTCATAAAAAGCTTAATCTCAGGCAGAGGAGGTGGCTTGAGCTTCAGAAGAATTATGATATGAGTCTTCACTACTACCAAGGTAAGGCTGATGTGGTTGTTGATGCTCTTAGCAGGTTATCCATGGGAAGTTTGACTAACATGGAGGAAGGCAAACGAGAATTAGTGAAGGACATTCATCACTTGGCTAATCTTTGATTTCATCTGTTACACTCTAAGGATGGTGGTGTAATAGTGCAAGAAGTGTCTTGATTATCTCTTGGTGCGGAGATTAAGGAGAAACTAGTGATGGATCCTATCTTGATGAAAATTAAGAGTGATGTTGGTGGGCAAAGGGTAATGGTGTTTTATATCAATGGTGATAGTACTTTATGGTACCAAGGGGAGTTGTGTGTTCCTGATTTTGATGGGTTGCGGCAGAGGGTTTTGGCTGGCGTGTATGAGTCATGTTATATTGTTCATCCCTACTCAACTAAAATGTATCATGATCTCAATGAGATCTATTAGTGGAATGACATGAAGAGGGATATGGCTGATTTTGTGGCCAAGTACATGGTGTGTCAACAGGTTAAGGTTGAGCATATGAGACCTGGTGAGTTGTATCAAGAAATTTATTTTTCCAAATAAAAATGGGAAGTGATCAATATGAACTTTGTTATCGGTCTTCCTCGGTCTCGGAATCAGTATGATTTGATTTGGGTCATTGTAGATAGGATGACCAAGTTTGTACATTTTTTGCCAGTGCGGACTACCTTTTTCGCAGAGGATTATACAGGGTTATATCTTTAAGAGATTGTAAAGCTGCATGGGTACCTGTTTCGATTATAACTGATTGTGTACGCAATTGATGTCTCATTTATGGCAATTTTTCCAGAAAGGGTTGGGGACTAAGGTTTGTTCGAGTATTGCTTTTCATCTGCAGTTGGATGTGCAAGTAGAGAGAACTATTCAGACAATAGAGGATATGTTTTGAGTCTGTGTGGCTGACTATGGTGCCAATTGGGTTGAGCATCTACCTTTGGTGGAGTTTGCATACAACAATAGCTATCATTCGAGTATTGGTATGGCTCTTTTTGAGGCACTGTATGGTTGTAGGTATGGATCTTCTATTGGGTGGTTTGAGCTTGGGGAAACAGGCATGTTTGGTCCGTATTTGGTTTATCAGGCGATGGAGAAGTGTAAGGTGATTTGGGATAGGCTTAAACCTTCCCAAAGTCACCAAAAGTACTATATGGATGTTAGGCACAGAGACTTGGAATTTGAGGTCAGGGATAGGGTGTTCCTCAAGGTGTCTCTCATGAAGGGAGTGGTGCGGTTTGGCAAAAAGGGGAAACTAAGTCCTCAGTATGTTGGTTCTTATGTGCTTTTGCAGAGAGTTGGCAATGTTGCTTTTTAGTTGAAGTTGCTATCTAGCTTAGGTTTGGTTCATCCGGTCTTTCATGTTTCTATGTTGAGGAAACGTCTTGGTGATCTTTCTTCGATTGTTCCTTATGAAGGATTGGGTATCTCGGATTCTCTATTTTATGAAGAGGTCCCGGTTAAGATATTCGATAGGAAAGTTCATTGGTTGTGGACCAAGGATGTGGATTCGGTTTAGGTTCTATGGCGGAACCATAAGGTGGAAGAAGCTACTTGGGAAGCGAAAGAGAACATGAAGTCCAAGTATCCGCATTTGTGTTCTGTTCCTGGAATTCATTCGAAAGTTATATGTCTTGAAAACATCTTTATTTTCTGAGTTTGTTAAAGGAAAGATTTACATCTTTGCCTTTTTGTTTTCAAACTTTGTTAAAGGGATGTTTGATAATGCAAATGACTCTGTGTGTGGTTACCCCTTCCTTGTTCTTCGTTCGAGAAAGAATGTCCCTAGTGGGTGATACTGAAACATCCTGGGTTTGACCTTTAGAAAATTTCCTGGAAATCTATTCTCCGAACCTAATACGACTCATGGGTACGAGTCATAAGCTGGGGTACGAGAGGTATGGACCTATCGTATTCTAACCAGTGTTAGTTGGTGGGATGGTTTTGGACACTATAATGGGTACGACTAAAGGGTATGAGTCATAAGGGATTGGTACGAGTCATATCAAGGACTCGTTTGGTGAGCAGTGTTTAATCCCCCTGGTATTTCATTCTGCTAAAGATACGGGTCATAGGTATGGATCGTAAGCTGTGGTTACAACTTAGTTGGATGATTCATATACTAGACAGTGTTTGATCCATGGGTTGAGTCTTTTCTAGCGGTGGATATCGATTTTATAGGAGGATACAGTTCGTATGGGTCAGTCGTATCCCCGTGATGGGTTTTTAAGAGATTTAAGTAAAGGTATTCTGGACATTTCCTTGCTTACCCTAATTAGGACCCACGACTTCAAATACACTTAGGAAGTTATTTACCCTATTATTCTATTAATTAACACTTGGAAACTATTCCAAAACATCTCATAATTCTCTCAAGAGCTTTTGGGGCAAGAAGGCTAGGGTTTCATCTTACTGATTATTTTGGGGCCTACTTTGGTGATTTCTTTTCGTTAATTCTTTGTTATAAGGAGTGATTCTCTTCCCTCATTGTAATTTCAACTAAAGGTATAGTTTTAATGATTGATTTCATGGTTTTACTATTTCATAATTATGGTTTTCAACTATTATTTGGGGGGTTTTGATATTAAATGCTTGGATATGATTTCCTATGGTTTAATTATGATTTTTATATACATTAATGGTAGTTCGGGACAATTGTATTTCATGATAATGGTTAATAGTCTTTGGAATTGGTTTTGGTTATATTATTTCCCCAAGGTGTTTGATGAAATTCTTATAAAAATATGTTCATTGCATTGATTTCTTTTAATGGGACTCTTGTATGTTTTAAACTGGATTAAGGATTTATACGTGGTTAAAATAGTTTGTAAAGGCTAGAGGATATATGGTTACGCTTGTGGATAACATGTAAGTCTCCCAAGTGGATTTAATACGGAAATTGGAAGGGCACCTAAGGTCCTCTAACCTAAATAGTTTGGCTATCGATATTACTTGCAAGTAATGTGGTGGTGTAACGATACCATTTATATTGGCCTTGGTTAATAAATGGAAAATAAATTGTTTGAACATAGATTGAATTTGGCATAATAGCGAGTCCTATAGCTAAGCCATGGAAGGTAGCATTCCCGAGGATATCAAAACCCAAAACTCATATTTGCCAATATGAGGGGTCTTCGATGGCCACGTGCAAGTGTCACGATTTATATTGGTGGGATGTACTAGTCAGCCCATGGGATATTCCCTGGTCATACGACTACATGCTCTGGGGCCCTTTCAGCAGGGGGAGCTGAACCCATATGGCCCATAGGTGGTTAGCACAGCGAAGCTACACAACCTAGGTAAAGGTTTTTAATGCATGCTAAACCTGGTTCCCTTTCTCGACATTTATATATGTATGGTTGTATGCATTATGGATGGTTTCACTTGGTTTTATGACTGAAATTATTTTATCCTTATCCTGAGATTCATGCTAGTGGTCATTCATGAACCCCCTCTACTGGTGGTTGCATACCCACACTATGCAGGAACTGACCATTCTACTTCTCCTATTTAGCACGTGAATTTCGTATCGGCATTTGGACTGAAGTGGTGAGCTTCCATCCTTTTGGAAGGCATCATTTCATCTTATTTATTTGTTTAGAAACTTTTCTTTTATTTTGGATATTGGTTTGGGCCATAGTTGGGGGCATGTCCCAACCGGATTTGTTTATTCTTTCGGTTGAGGCTTTGTGGTACTTCTGGGGGTTGGTATGGGTGGGATCGATATTGGTGTCTGCCTTAACATTGGAATAGGTCAGTGGTTTGACATCATTGGACGATATTGTTGGTTGTTCCATACTATTACATTTTGGGATTGATTTTTGTATTATGTTTTGGTATTCCTTTCTGGTTTACGGTTAATGGTTTGGTTTGGTATGGTTGGGAGGTTGTTACAGTACGGTTGGACTCAGTTTGGTCAGTCACGGTTGTGACCCTATCCTAGATTCTTAATAAGAACAATAATGCTATATTGTTATATGTTCAAAATTTAGCTCATCTAAGGCTGGATATAGGTGGTTGGGTTGGGTAGCAGGGGTCGGTCCCCAGTCCTGGTTGGACATGGGATGCCCATTAAGACAAGGCCCGCAGTCAGGTCGGGTCAATAAATATATGTGTGTGTGTGTATAAACAAGTTCAATCCGAAGTACAACCTAAATCATCCAACAAGCATTTTAATATCTCACAATCATTGCAGGAACTTGTGCCAGTATACTCAATGTTTCTAATCCATACAGCTAATCATGAGTTAATCATGCATAATAATATAATCGTAAGATTGAAGAGCTAAAATCATACCTCAAATATCGATTTTGAATCATTAACTAATCTGTCAAAAACTAGTCATAACAATAATATAACAAAAGCAACGACAACATGAATAACCGACTAGTCTAGACAAACAATACCTAACCGAGCCTTTCATGAACCCCTACCGCCCCAGGTTCAGAAGGTTCAATCAACATACAATACACCACAAGCCATACTTATCACCCATACCTATACAGCCCCTAATAAGGCTGATAGATATAGGCGCATACTGGTGATAGGCGATACACCTGCAGGAATGAATGCCAAGATATAATCCATAATACCACAACCAATTGAACACATAACTAACCCATTGTATAACCTCACATCATCAGTATCATAATCAATATCCAGACTTAAACTAATAATTATATAATCAATACCCAAACTTGAACGGTAAATATATAATCAATATTCGGACTCAAATCGATAAATATAATCAATACCTGAACTTGAATCAGTAAATATATAATTAATATCCAAACTCAAACTGATTAATATTTATAATTAATACTCAAACTTGAATTGGTAAATATATAATCAATATCCCCAACATCATCAACATTGTCAATTATCGAGTTTTATTCAGAATTTATATCATCAAATACCATCATTCTCCTTCGCCCCATATCGAATAGATGTGTATATAGATTTAGAATAGGTGCACATCCTTAAGTCATCAATAAAAGAGGGCAAATACATAAATCCATTACCTAGGTGAACTTCGAGACTAAATCATTAAAAAGTGTAGAAAGGGTCGGAATCTCTTATGATTGAAGTATATAATAGTAACAAAATCATGAACCAAAATCTATCTTGGCCAAATCTTTAAAACACCATTTTCAATCTCAATGCACATAAGTCATCCATTTAGATGGTACGATTTCTATTATGAATAAATTCATTTTTAAAGTGGAAAGTGGGTTTTAATCCCTTTTTAGAAAAACTAGTAGTAAAATTATATTTTAGTTGGAATCGTACCATATACCATACTTAGTGATTAGGAATGTGCTGAATCTATGCATGACATCACCAGTATTCAAACAATGAAATCATAAACATTAATATGTTGATAAACTACAACCATTTTACCTACAAGGATGGAGTACTTCCCGGAACTGAACCAGTTAATATCATGAACATGGCCTCCGACCTAACAATATATCCAAATAGCTACAAAATCAAAATCATGGCCTTATGCCCAAGTGTATATCTATCATAATCATAACATCATAATCTGGGAAAAACCATCACAATTAATCGAGTAATACATAAGCATTTCTAAGGATTCATTAGTCTTATCTATAACTAAGATGCTAATGGCCTAGGGTAGGATTGTACATGCATGATAAGTATTTCACCGTACTGGTCAATTCACCTATCTAATCCCTAAATTTCTATATTCTAGGCTAAATTATGATGTTCTACCCATAATCAATCTTAACATTCACATCCATATATAATATATAAAACACATCATCTTGTAAAGAAGAGTAGACAGAAGCCTACCTCAAAGACAAACCATAAATTCTTAAATCATCACAAAATGCCCGCCTTTACTCTACGATCCCAAAATGTCCCTATACTATTAAAATCATAATCTATGCGTCATTAGGATTCGAATGAGACCCATATTGCTATATAACAGGTTGGGTCAAGACCGAGCCCATGGGGCCCATTAACAGAATCAAAAATTAAACCCATCAGAAAGTCCCTCAAAGGCCATGGAAGTTGTGTTCAAAAGTTAGGAACAAATGGAGAACAAATTTATAATGCCCCGAAATTTCATCCTGAGATGCCACATGGTGCTTAGGGCTACACGTAGCCCCAAGCTAACCCTCGAAGCAAGACATTACCTCAAGGAATTCAATTCAACAATAGTCATGCACAACAAAAATATATACCACATCGAGTTCAAGAGATATACTGAAGAATACTAGACTGTACAACAAAAATATATTAAATGTCTATACATACCAACCCTCTAGTCTGACAAAGCCTCTATACATCAAAATCAAGGAGCCATTGGGACAAAACCCCCAACTGACTCAAATAGTACTAAAAGACATAACAACGGAGTGACATCACCAAAAATATAGACACGGTCCTCAAACCATGAGGACTCACCACTGAGGGAACATAGTTGAGGCACTCATGTAAGGTCCCGTAAAGTTCCCACGTAGTTTGAATCATAAAGCATGTCGAGTGAGGCGTGATTCCAGCGCTAAAAGATTTTAAAGTTTATTCCTAATTTCTACTTTTTATCATGTGGGAAATCTAATAAGCTTTCCATCGATATAAGATTTGCCCAAATCGGACACTCGGGTAAGAAGTTATGGCCAATTTAAGCCTTCGTCATAAAAACTACGTCGTTTAAGAGCCTAGCGCATCGTGGAGTGGGTGAATTAAGCAATTGTCAATTTCCAGTGGGACTCCATGATAGTGGTGCATCGTGAAGGAGTCCCAGGTCCCAACCAATAGGAAAATGCATGGGTCCGCATCGTGGAGGCTGTCAATTTCTCAATTGTCATTTTCGAGAGAGCCAACATGATTAGTGGCGCATCGTAGAGGCCTTCGAAATTGGGTTCCAGTTTAATTTTTCCAATTATTCACAGACATTTAAAAGGGTATTTTGGACTTTTTTCAAGCCTATAAAATCGTGGAAACACTGAATCAAAGCCATTTGCAAGCATCCTATAAGGGTTTTATCAAGTTTTCTCTCAACAAGAACCCTAAATACTAAAAACCTCTTCCAAGAATCTCAAGAATCCACCGTGGATTTTCTAAATTGAATCAAGATTCTAGGTTTCCAAGTGATGGGTCTCAAGAACCCTCATTTTAGAGCAAGAGTAGAGTTCCAAAAGTGAGAGCTCTTCTAAAGCTTCAAATTCAAGGTATGTGGGGTTTTGAACTTGGGTAATCCTTTCACCCTTGTGCCCAAAATATTTATTTACATCATGATTTTGCTGAAATTATGGGGTTTTCACAAGAGTTTGAATTGGGGTTTTCACCCATATTTATTGAATGCATTATGTTGATATTTTTCATGAATTAAGAGTTAAATGACATGTTTTCTACATGTTTTCTTGAGTTTTTACAGATGGATAAACCCCATGACTTTACTCTTTGAGAAGCTTATATTTGAAATGTAGAGATATTGAAGCATATGACTAAATTAAGATTTTAAGATGAATTTCTGAAATTTCCATATTTCCACATGATTTATGAATCTATATGCTATATATTATGCTTTTGATAAGCCTTAACTTGAAATTGAACTATGGGTTCGTAAGACCTATTTGAGACTTATGAAATTATGGACTCTCGTGCTATAAGCACCCATGATTTGAGTATTTTGAGATGGCTGAAAATTGAATTGACCTAATGGTCCAAAAGCTTTGAAATCCACTTTACTATACGAGATTATTGATTGATTAATGGGTTTGTGGTGAACCATGAGTTTGTTTTAAAAGTGTATTTTTATGAGATGAGCGCAGGTAATCCAAAGGGAGTAGTATTTAGCACCGAGCGGGTATGCTCTACAGTTTCTACCCCAAAAACTACGTGCCACCATAGGATGTGAGCCTGAGGCTGATTATATTATGATTATGAGTGCGCCTGAGGCTGACTTGATTATATGGGACCAAGGCTGAGTTTCATTTAGTGATAACTAGACCAGGTTATACTCCTTGGCAAGAGTATGACGCTCCTCCCCAACATGGTGTCTCTTTCTTAGGAGGATAAAACGTTGGACTCCATGTAGCTTGCATGCTTTATGTCGGTTACGAGAACCTCCCTTGCCTTTCAAACTTAAAAATTAAATGCTTATTTTCCTTCCCTATAAGCTATTTTCCTAAATGATTTAATTGGAAAGATATTTCCTAATCAAGGTATTGACTTGAGATGAGATATTTTCCTAAAGTGAATGAAATGCCTCCAAGTATGTTTTCAAGTTTTATGATTTCAAATTCCAAGTATATGAGTTTCTAAATGATTGTGAAGTGTTGGGCATTGAAGAAGTTTTACTCTCTTGAGATATATGCATGACTTGAAAGTATTGTTTGGAATCCCTTAGCCTTTGGGCATTAAGAGTAAGAGAAGGTTTCCGATTTTGAAGTTAAACAATGATGACTCACGAGATTATGTTACATGCTTCATTGTACATAACTTATGAGCTTTATATATTTTAAACTTATTCAAGCCATGTGATTCATCTCATTATGCATACATGATTTGATTGAAGAAAATCATTACTACTTTATACGTATGCATTCACCCCCACATACTCAGTATATTCCAAAGTACTGATCCACATATATGTCTATGTGTTACATTATCTTATAATGTAGGTTCAGGTGCTCAGTCCCAACCTCTCCCGTGATTCTTCGAGTACCTTGCCTACGTTTTCTATAATGGTGAGTCCTCATGATTCAACGACCGATCTTCAGATATTTATCATACTTGAGAGACTATGTTTTATCTTCAGTTCATTTCGAGTCAGTTGGAGCCTGTCCTAATGGCTCTTTAGATTTTGATTCATAGAGGTTTTGTCAGACTAGTATCAGACTTATGATATATCGAGAGGGATCAGTATTGTGGTTTTCTTGAGATTTTTCTATGTTTTGGTCAGATAAAACAATTATCCTTTCTTATTTCCTTTCTTGTGATATGGCTATGCGAGTGTTTAAGTCTATCCTTATCTTGAATTGGGTGTTTCTGGGTAAAAACTGCCTCTAAGGGTTAGCTTGGGGTTACTTATAGCCTTAAGCACCGTGTGACATCCCGGGAGGTAATTTCGGGTCGTTACAAACATGGTATCAGAGCCTAAGGTTTTTAAGGAGTCCTAGGGAGTCTGACAAGTCGCGTTGAGTAGAATCTTGATCATCGGTGTGTAGCGCGCCACACCTATGAGCAAGAGGCTATGAGACATTTTTGAAAAAAGTTGTTTCTTCTTTCAGATTCTATTGTGCCTACAGTTGTCGTTCTTATCTAATGATCCATGCTATTCCATTTTCAAAAAATGCCTCTTCGAAGAGCAAATGCTCGCGGAAACAATGTTGATCAACCCCCAGCTGTTAATCTCTTGAATGAGATGGTGTCCCGTGCTGAGTTTAGGATGGCCTTTCAGGCATTAGCCCAAGCAATCACCATAAATATTAGGGCCAATAACTAGGCCCCAGGTTCTAATCAGCAGGTTTGTGATGTAGCCACGGCTAGGATTTGTGACTTTATTTTGATGAATCCGCCTGAATTCTATGGGTCCAAGACAGAAGAGGACCCCCTATTGTACTTGGAGAAGGTGAGGAAGATCACTGATGTGATGAAGGTTTCGGAAGAAGAGAATGTTGTGTTGGCATACTAAAGATTAAAAGACATTGCTTATGATTGGGTTGTATCATGGAAGAAGGGTAGAGGTGAGAATGTCGCTCCAATGACTTAGCAATTGTTCCAAGATACTTTTTTGGATCAGTTTTTTCCATTTAAGATGAGGGAGGCTAAGATTGAGGAGTTCATAAACTTGAGGCAAGGCTCCATGACTGTTAAGGAGTATTGCTTAAGTTCAATCAGTTGGCCAAGTATGCTCCGAATTTGATTTCTGACACTCGGGCTAGTATTAGTAAGTTTGTGACCGGTGTTTCTGGGATGGTACTGAAGGAGTGTAGCACCACGATGTTGCATAAGGATATGGATCTTGCTACGTTAATGACTCATGCCCAACAGATAGAGGTGGAAAAGCTTAGAGAGAGAGATAGATTGAGAGGTAACAAGAGGACTAGATCTAATCAGCATGAGTTTAGCCAGCCTAGGTTCTTTGGAGGGAGCTACCCTAAGTTTCAGAGACGTGCACCTATTCTAGTTCCTTTATCATCTAGTGCTCCCGTGCCTAGAGGTAGGTCAGAGAAAGAGAGCAGTTCTTATATGTTTGGGCCATAGAATATTGTTGGTAAAAGGCCCTGTTATCCTTCTTGTGCTAAATGTGGTAGGAATCACCTTGGGGAGTGTTTCAGATATGGGAGGGTTTTTTTTGGTTGTGCCAAGCAGGGCCACAGACTTAGAAATTTCCCCCATGCTAGATAGGGGAATAGAGATACCTGACCTCAGGCACAGGCTGCTAGTGCACCAGCTCCAGTACCTTGTCCTGCCCCTACTCAGGGCGCTTCTTCTAGCACCACTGGTGGCCAGTGCCAGAACAGGTTCTAAGCTTTGCCACCCCATCAGGAGTAAGAGGACTCCCTTGATATTGTTACTGGTATGCTCCGTGTCTTTTGTCTTAATGTGTATGTGTTGTTAGATCTTGGGTCAAGTCTCTTTTATGTGACCCTACTTGTAGCTGTGAATTTCAAAATGAGTCTCAAAAATATTTCTGAGCCTTTCCTAGTTTCTACACCAGTCGGAGAGTCTGTTATTGCTAAATAAGTATATAGGAATTGCCCTGTTACTGTGCTTTATAGAGTCATACTTGTGGATTATATAGAGTTAGACATGATATATTTTGACCTTATTCTGGGTATGGATTGGCTTCACTCTTGTTATGCATCTATAGATTGTCATAACCATGTGGTCAAGTTTCATTTTCCTGATGAACCAGTGTTTGAGTGGTCCGGGAGTTCGGTATCTCCCAAGAGTTATTTTATCTCCTATATCAAAGCCAGCAAACTTATATCCAAGGTTTACATCTACCACCTAGTTAGGGTCAAGGACACTAAGCCTAAGGCTCCAACCATCCAGTCGGTTGATATTGTTAATGAGTTCCTCGATGTCTTCCCAGAAGATCTCCCAGAGATACCCCCTGATAGAGAGATAGATTTCAGGATTGACCTTCTTCCCGATACTCGGCCTATTCATTAGGCCCAGTATTTATCCTTGAGGCGAACCCATCTTGTTCATGCAAAAGAAAGATGGATCTTTGCGTATGTGCAGTGACTACCGTCAACTCAATAAAGCCACCATAAAAACTAAGTATCCTTTACCGAGAATTGATTACCTGTTTGATCAGTTGCAAGGTGCAAGTTATTTCTCTAAGATAAAACTTAGATCTGGCTATCATCAGCTTAAGGTGAGAGAATATCATATTCCAAAGATAGCCTTTCGAACCCGTTATGGTCACTTTGAGTTTCTAGTCCTGTCTTTCAGGCTAACTAATTCCCCAGCAACCTTAATGGACCTCATGAATCAAGTATTCAAGCAATACCTTGATACTTTCATCATTTTCTTCATAGATGACATCCTTGTGTACTCCCATGATGAGAATGACCATGCAACTCACCTTAGAATTGTCTTGTAAACTCTTAGGGATCATCAGTTGTTCGCCAAGTTCAGTAAGTATAAATTTTGGCGAAGGTCTGTAGCCTTTTTGGGTCATGTTATTTCAGCCGAGTGTATTAGAGTTGATCCTCAAAAGACAGAAGCTATGAGAAACTGGCCTAGACCTATCTCTCCATCTGATATTAGGAGTTTCTTAGGTATAGTAGGCTATTACCATCGATTTGTTAAGGTTTTCTCTTTCATTGCCACTCCTATGACCCAGTTGACCTAAAAGAAGGTTAAATTCTAGTGGTCCAATTCCTGTGAGAAGAGTTTTAGGAGTTGAAGACTCGACTAACTTCAGCCCCTGTGTTGACTTTTCTTGATGGTACTGATGGTTGTGTGGTGTATTGTGATACCTCTAGAGTTGGTTTGGGTTATGTGTTGATGCAAAGGGGTAAGGTTATATCCTATGCCTCTAGACAAATGAAGCTGCATGAAAAAGACTACCCGACCCATGATCTTGAGTTAGCTGCTGTGGTTTTTGCTTTGAAAATATGGAGACACTATCTTTATGGTGTCCATGTTGATGCGTTTACTGATCATAAAAGCCTACAGTACGTGATTACTCAAAAGGAGTTGAATCTTAGGCAGAGGAGGTGGTTAGAGTTGTTGAAGGATTATGATATGAGTGTGTTGTATCACCCGGGCAAGGCCAATATAGTGGCGGATGCCCTTAGCAGATTGTCCATGGGTAGTGTTGCGCATATTGAGGAAGGTAAGAGAGAGTTAGCTCAGGATGTTCATTGTCTGGCTAGGTTGGGTATTTGATTGCTTAATTCAGCGAAGGGGAGTACGTTGGTGCAAAGTAGTTCTGAATCTTCTTTAGTTTCGGAAGCGAAGAAGAAACAGGATAGGTATTCTAGTTTGGTCAAACTGAAGGAGTCAGTTAAGGACCAAAAGGTTGAGGTTTTCTCCCAAGGGGGAGATAGTGTGTTGAGGGTGCATGATAGGTTATGTGTTCTGTGTGTTGATGATTTGAGGTGGAGGATTATGGGTGAAGTGCATGGCGCGCGTTATTCCATTTATCCTGGTACGACCAAGATGTATCGCAACTTGTGGGAAATCTACTGGTAGAGCAGCATGAAGAAAGACATCGCCAAGTTTGTAGCAAAGTGTAAGACATGTCAATAGGTTAAGGTAGAGCACCAAAGACCAGGTGGTGTGATGCAAGAGTTTAGTATACCCACTTGGAAGTGGGAGATGGTGAACATGGACTTCGTTATTGGGTTTCCTCTTTTGCATCATCATCATAATTCTATTTGGGTTGTTGTGGATAGGATGACTAAGTCTGCACATTTCTTGCCCTTTCATACATCTTATACGGCTGAGGATTATGCTACATTGTATGTCCGGGAGTTGGTCAGACTACATGGAGTTCCCTTGTCTATCATTTCAGATAGGGGTACTCAATTTACTTCTCAGTTTTGGAGGGCTTTTCAGTAGGGTCTTGGCACCCAAGTTCTTTTGAGTTCAGCTTTTCACCCGCAGACAGATGGTTAGGCTGAGAGGACCATTCAGACCCTAGAGTATATGTTGAGGGCGTACGCTCTTGATTTCAAAGAAAGTTGGGATGAGCATTTGCCATTGATAGAGTTTGCCTATAACAATAGTTTTCATGCTAGCATTGACATGGCACCATTTGAGGCTTTGTATGGTAGGAGGTGTAGATTACCCATAGGTTGGTTTGAAGTGGGCGAAGCTGCCACGTGTGGGCCTGATGCAATGTTCGAAGCTGTGGAGAAAGTTAAGTTGATTATAGAAAAGTTGAAGACCGCTCAGAGTTGTCAAAAGTCTTACGCTGATGTGAGAAGGAAAGATCTTGAGTTTAAGGTAGGTGATTTAGTGTAAAAGATTTCACCGATAAAAGGGGTAAAAAGGTTTGGTAGGAAAGGGAAGCTTAGTTCCTGTTATGTTAGCCCATATCAAGTTCTGAGCCGTGTTGGTAGAGTGGCCTACGAGGTTGAGTTGCCCCCGGAGTTGTCCGCCATTCATCCTATATTTCAAATCTCCATGCTTAAAAAGTATATCGGTGATTCAGTTGTGGTTGATCCTTCAGAGAGCGTTGATATTCAAGATAGCTTTTCCTTTGATGAGTTTCCCGTGGAGATCCTAGATTTTTAGATCCGTAGACTAAGGAACAAAGAAGTTCCCTTGGTCAAAGTTTTGTGGAGAAACTAGTGCGTTGAGGGTGCTACTTGGGAGGCGGAAGATGACATGCGAGCCAAATACACGCACCTCTTTTTCGTAAGTTCAGATCAATCCGAAGGTACCATTCTTCCTTGATTCAGCTTTTCTAATATAAAGTTCAGCCATACACCTATCTTTGTATGATTTCTTGCGATATCCGGAGTGGTCATGAGTTTAGGAAGACCTTGAACCATTTAGTAATTGTTTTGGCTATATATACTCAATTTTTCCTATATTCCGAGCCTAACTAACAACATTCGAGGATGAATGTTCCCAAGGGGGAGATATTATAAGGTCCCATAAAGTTCCCTTGTAGTTTAAGTCGTAGGGCATGTCGAGTGAGGTGTGATTCCGTCCCTAAAAGATTGTGAAGTTTCTTCCTAAGTAAGTAACATGTTAACCATATAGAATTTCCCTAATTTCTATTTTTTATCACGTGGGAAATCTAATAAGCTTTCCATCGATATAAGATTTTCCCAAATCGGACATTCAAGTAAGAAGTTATGGCCAATTTAAGCCTTCATCATAAAAACTGCATCATTTGAGAGCCTAGCGCATCGCGGAGAGGGTTCATTTATCAATTGTCAATTTCCAGTAGGACTCCATGATAGTGTCACGTCACGTAGGAGTCCCAGGTTGCAACCAGTGGGAAAATCCATGGCTCCGCATCGCGGAGCCTATCGATTTCCCAATTGTTATTTTCCAGAGAGCCAATACGATTAGTCGTGTGTCGCGGAGGCCTTCGAAATCGGATTCCAGTTCAATTTTTCCAGTTTTTCACAGACATTTAAAAGGGCATTTTGGACTTTTTCTAAGCTTATAAAATCGTGGAAACAGTGAATAAAAGCCATTTGCAAGCATCCTATAAGGGTTTTATCAAGTTTTCTCTCAACAAGAAACCTAAATACTAAAAACCTCTTCCAATAATCTCAAGAATCCACCATGGATTTTCTAAATTGAGTCAAGATTCGAGGTTCCCAAGTGATGGGTCTCAAGAACCCTCATTCTAGAGCAAGAGTAGAGTTCCAAAAGTGAGAGTTCTTCTAAAGCTTCAAATTCAAGGTATGTGGGGTTTTGAACTTGGGTAACCCTTTCACCCTTGTGCCCAAAATGTTTATTTACGTCATGATTTTGCTGAAATTATGGTGTTTTCACATGAGTTTGAATTGGGGTTTTTACCCATATTTATTGAATGCATTATGTTGATATTTCTCATGAATTGAGAGTTAAATGGTATGATTTCTACATGTTTTCTTGAGTTTTTACAGATGGATAAACCCCATGACTTTACTCTTTGAGAAGCTTATATTTGAAATGTAGAGATATTGAAGCATATGACTACATTGAGATTTTAAGATGAATTGCTGAAATTTCCTAATTTCCACATGATTTATGAATCTATATGCTATATATTATGCTTTTGATAAGCTTTAACTTGAAATTGAACTATGGGTTAGTAAGCCCTATTCGAGACTTATGAAATTATGAAATCTCGTGCTATAAGCACCCATGATTTGATTATTTTGAGATGGTTGAAAATTGAATTGACCTAATGGTCCGAAAGCTTTGAAATCCACTTTATTATACGAGATTATTGATTTGATTAATGTATTTGTAGTAAACCATGAGATTATTCTAAAAGTGGATTTTTATGAGATGAGCGCAGGTAACCTAAAGGGAGTAGTATTTAGCACCGAGCGGGTAAGCTACTATGGTTTCTACCCCGAAAACTACGTGCCACTGTAGGATGTGAGCCTGAGGCTGATTATATTATGATTATGAGTGGGCCTAAGGCCGATTTAATTATGTGGGCCCAAGGCCGAGTTTCATTTAGTGATCACTAGACCTAGGTTATACTCCTTGGCAAGAGTATGACACTCCTCCCCAACGTGGGGTCTCTTCCTTAGGAGAAAAAAATGTTGGACTCCATATAGCTCGCATGGTTTATGTCAGTTATGAGAACCTCCCTTGCCTTTCGAACTTCAAAATTAAATGCTTATTTTCCTTCCCTATAAGCTATTTTCCTCAATGGTTGAATTGCAAAGATATTCCCTAATCAAGGTATTGACTTGAGATGAGATATTTTCCTAAAGTGAATGAAATGCCTCCAAGTATGTTTTCAAGTTTTATGATTTCAAATTCCAAGTATATGAGTTTCTAAATGATTGTGAAGTGTTGAGCATTGAAGAATTTTTACTCTCTTGAGATATATTCATGACTTGAAAGTATTGTTTGAAATCCCTTAGCCTTTGGTCATTGAGAGTAAGAGAAGGTTTCCAATTTTGAAGTTAAACAATGATGACTCACGAGATTGTGTTACATGCTCCATTGTACATGACTTATGAGCTTTATATATTTTAAACTTGTTCAAGCCATGTGAGTCATCTCATTAGGCATACATGATTTGATTGAAGAAAATCATTACTACTTTATATGTATGCATTCACCCCCACATACTCAGTATATTCCAAAGTACTGATCCACATATATGTCTATGTGTTACATTATCTTATAATGTAGGTTCAGGTGCTCAGTCCCAGCCTCTCCCGTGATTCTTCGAGTACCTTGCCTACGTTTTCTTCAGTGGTGAGTCCTCATGATTTGAGGACCAATTTTTAGATATTTACCGTACTTGAGAGACTATGTTTTATCTTCAGTTCATTTCGAGTCAGTTGGAGCCTGTCCCAATGGCTCTTTAGATTTTGATTCATAGAGGTTTTGTCAGACTAGTATCAGACTTGTGATATGTCGAGATGGATCAGTATTGTGGTTTTGTTGAGATTTCTCTATGTTGTGGTCATATGATCCAATTATCCTTTCTTATTTCCTTTCTTGTGATATGGCTATGCGAGTGTTTAAGTCTATCCTTATCTTGAATTGGGTGTTTTTGGGTAGAAACCGGATCTAAGGGTTAGCTTGGGGTTACTTGTAGCCTTAAGCACCGTGTGACGTCCTGGGAGGCAATTTCGGGTCATTATAATTCGAATATCGCTAATGTGGCTGTGGCTGAGTACTTGAACCTACATTACAAGAAAATATAGCCCATAGGAATATATATGGGTCAGCACTTTGGAATGTAGTGAGTATGTGGGGTGCATGTAACAATGCAAATATCATCATCAATTTCATACAAATATGCATATGTACAATGATGTCTCACTTGGCTTGAGTTAGATTGAAACATACTTTTCATGATCTCATAGTAAATAAATCATATGATAAAAACCTCATAAATCATCATAAATAACTCAAGTCTTCAACTCAAGACTCGAAGTGACTCGGTAATTCAAGAAACTCAACTTTTATGGACATGGAAGGTTCTTATAACCAACATAAACCATGTGAGCTACATGGAGTCCAACGTTTTACCCTCCTAAGGAGAGAACCTCACATTGGCGGGAGCATCGTACTCTTGCCAGGGAGTACAACCTAAATTTAGTGATCATAATCTCATACTCGGCCTCTGGCCTACAATTATCAATATCAATCCTACGGTGGAACGTAGTTTTGGGGAAATACCACATTTCTCGCTCGGTGCTAAATACTACTTCCAGACACAAGCTCAAAACGTGTTAGGAAATCCACCACAAACATCACAAGGGTCTATCATGAAGACCAAATCAAATCTCTTTCTCAATTATCAAATCATAATCAATTTGTGGATTCCTAACTCGACTCAAATCAAATCAATCTTTCTCAATATCAAAATGTATCAATTCATTAAATCATGACAATAACAATAACTTTGAGGAAATATCAACACTCATTGTAAATACTCAATCTCATGAATCAATATATTCAATAATCCAGTTTGTCATAAGGAAGCTTAAAGCTTGACACAGATCTTGAAAACACTTGAAATATCAACTCATGGTAGAAATATGAAATTCACAATATTTAATATCAAGTCATATCTTGAGAATAGCAAAATAATCATGCATAACAAATCTTGAACAATTTATATTCTCATAATCTCATGATGAAGTAATTTAAGTATAAACCCACTTGCAAAATCATATAAATCCACGATAGAAATCAAAGCTTTGGGCACAAAAATGAAAGAATACTCTTGTTCAAAACCCCACATACTTTAATCTTTGAAATTGGATGAATTCTAGTGCTTGAGACTCTATCCGCACTTGTAATAAATTATTCTCAAAGCCCACACTATAAGGAACTTGATTTTTGAAGAAATCTTGAAGATTTATGGATGATTTTTGGAAGATTAATGTCCTTAAATAAAAATGCTAGATATATTTCTTAAGAGAATTGGAAGAGAGAATGAAGAAATTAGGGTTTAGATGGAAATTCTCATATATAGGGGCCTCTAAAAGATGAGAAAAGACCAAAATACCCTTGCAAAAACGTCCTTTAATTGCTGGAAAAAATAGCTAATGACATTCGTGATAAGTCATCAAACTTGTGACTAGTCGTCACGAAATATCATCACAAAAGGGTGGATTTTATGATTTTCTACTTAAGGTTGAAGACATTGGTGATAAGTCGTCACACTTGTGACAACTTATCACACAATGTCATCACTGGGGGTGGAAATCTGCCTAAGGCTGACGACATTGGTGATAAGTCGTCACACTTGTGACAGCTTATCAAAAAATGTCGTCACTCAGTTTTCCAGCCTGACATGCTGGAGTAAAATAGGCATAACTCTTGGCTCCAATACCGGATTTGGGTAAAATTAGTATCGTTCAAAATATAATTCAATTATCTATCTTTTGGTAGGTGATGATCTTAATAATTCATAGTATAAAGATATATATTCTCATTTGAAGTTGAATATGGAAATATCCTTCCCAATAATTCAATCAGAAAGGAATGTTTTGATTCACCTAATCGCTAGGACATATTTGAGGCCTTAATACACATCACCCTTGATCATAAAACAACCAAATCACTATAATTTACTTCTCATGAGCTTGAGTCATGGTTGCACTATTGGTTAGAGTCTCAGGGTGTTACAAAATTGGGTCTCAAATCAACCCTTAAAGTTTAGGAATTCAAAGCCCTAATTTCTAAAAAATTATCAAGAAATTGAAGGAATCTTACCATGAATTCCATGGGAAATCTTGAAATAATCATTATCCAAGCTCCCCAAGTTATCCATAAGCTTTAATCCCACTTAATCTCACTCTTTAGGGTTTAAGATCTTAAGAAATTGGTGAGAAATGGCTAAAATTATAAACTAAGGTGTCTATTTATACCCATACCAGGTCCTCGGTCCCTCTATCGTGGCTCGGGTCCTATAATCATAGAATCTTATACTGAACATATGAGATACGATCACACCATATGACCCATGGTTGTATCACTTTATCTGGCAAAGGTACCACGATCATGGCCCTTAGCTTACAATAGCAGCAACATCAGTTGACAGTGGAAACTTCAAAAACTCTAAGTCTTTGCCTAGCCCTCGGAATTCATTTGAAATCCTACACACGAAAATGGATAATGTACCTGATGAGTGGTGAATTTACCACTTATTTATGTCCAAAATTTGTGTGCACTATTATGATTTAAAGGTATGACTGAGACAACTTTGTTAGTTGAATGCACTAATTTTTATATTTTTTAGGTATACCGGTGATGAAAAGAAAAAATGTGGAATTGAGCTTAAAAGGGATCAAAAAAAGAGAAGTGCAACTAATAGACCCTGAGCATAAAATTATCTTAGTTACTGCGATCGCGGTCTGAGGGCCGCGATCGGATCTAGTCAAGCTAGGTCAAAGCCAATGATTACCATGATCTAAAAGAGATTCCGACAATGCAGGTTTATGCCCAGGATAATTTTGTAAATTTATGTAGCCGACCCCAAATCCTTTAAAAGGCAAAAACCCTTCCTATTTGGATTCATTAACTTTACAATTAAATTGGAAACTTTGTAAACCCTACCAAATTGGGGAAATTTAGTGTGGTTAATTTTTCAATTAGTTTTGGTTGCAATTGAAGTTGGATATTGGATTACTCTTGATTGAAAAGTTTGATGGAAACATTAAGCAATCAATTTGGTATATTTCTTTAACCTAACTTCATGAGTAGCTAAACAATTTATCTTGGGATTATGTTGAAATAAGGTGCAAATATATATGGGTTGTGATCTATCATTGTAGATTCTTAGTCATTGCTTATGGGTTTCACTATCTCTTGCTTGATTTAGCTGGGATTTATGGGTGAAAACCCCAAATTTCCAAAATAGATTTGTAGGTGAAAACCCCAAATTCTGAAAAGCTCACATCATCTTTGAAAGAAGGATGTAAGTGAACTTTTGTGATCTTATATCATCCTTGAAAGAGGGATATGGGTGATAAGGTAAGAGTGAACAATAGTAGATGTAGTTTGTTCTCTTTTCACTATCTTAGAGATTAGGATGGATTAGGGACTTGCTATATTCTTAGGCATCATCGTAGAAATAGGGATGCCCAATTGTGGTATTAGGTGGTTATTCTTGCCACATCCATGAGGTATCCGAAAGGATCCGTGGATGATAATCTTGAGGGTTGATTGAAATATTAGCCTCAAGAACTCTTAACCTAGCTTACCCACATGGTTGATTTCTAGAATTGTATCTAATTATCATGATCTATGCATTATTTGCCCCTAGGAAGACATAATCCCAAGGTTTATCCTATATTGAAATCTCAACCACAATAGTCGCTTTAAATTGGTAGCATGATTTGATTTTGATCAAAAAACTTTCCAAACCAATTCCCCCCATTTTAATTCATGCAATTTACTTTGTTTACACTACAGGCATACACTTAATGCTATCAACACCTATAGGTTTTGAGTACTAGACTATCTCCTCGAGGATTCAACCTCAGCGTGAGTTAAGCTTAATTGACAACGATTGTCCTATATCCAAACTATGGTATAGCTTAGCATAATTAAAATGGTGTTGTTTTCGGGGAGTGAGACATAGTTTTCACTTGTAGGATGTTGGTTGTAGCTTTGGGTATACCCTTGGTGATTTTGATTTACTTTGTTTGTTGTTTTTGTTTCTTTGTAAGTGATTTCAATAGTGTCCACGACACTATGAGAGACCACACAAGTAATGTTAAAACTTTTGATGGTCCCATTGATGACGAGAGGAACTCCATCATGTTGGATGTGCGAGTGTCATCCATATCCCACTTAATCAAGGGAAAGGGGTATTCCATATTACGAGTGTCATGTTCCATATACTTCAAATGAAGGGCTCTTCGGAGGGAAATCTGATGAGGTCCCCAATTTGAATTTGAATAACTTTGTAAAAGTTTGTACCCCCTTTGATATTTTACACATCTCACAAGAATCGATCCGATTGCTCCTCTTCCCATTTTCTCTAATGGGTAAGGCGGTATTGTGGCTTTAATCTTTTTTGGATGAGTTAATTACTTTGTAGGATGAACTTACTGTGGCATTCTTAGACCGATACTTCTCACCATCTGAGATGCTACAATTACGTGATAAAATAACAAACTTTCATCAATTTAATAGAGAGCCTTTATATGAGATATGAGAAAGATTTAATGGTAAGCTCATGCAATGTCCCAACCATGAGGTTCCGGAGAATATGTTTCTCTAAATCTTCTACCGGGCTTTGGATCAACTGAACAAAACCATGATGGATAATGCGGCAAAAGGCTCACTTGTGAAGTTGTCTTATAATGTGGCTACAAACTTGCTTGAGGACATCACATAGCAAAATTAAGGATGGTATACCCAAGACACCGGGGTTTTCTAAAGGGTCTCTTACCACCCCCTATGTGGATAAAGAGCAAAGGAAAAGAGATAAAGAGATGGAGGAGATCATGGAAAAAATAATGACACAATTGGAGTTGCTAATAAATCATATGATAACAATGAATTTCATTGCATCTAGGGGATATGATGAGGAAGAGGCCAAGAAACTTGATGAGAAAATTCAATATTTGGATAAGTATCTAGTGGGTTCCCTCCCAGCCTATCAAAGGTAACGTGGGAACCAAGGTTGGACGGATCATCACAGGGAGCGAGATTAGCGTGATTATAATAGAGATCATGATTAGAGAGACAAAGAAAGAGAATATGATTGATATATGCCTCCCTATAACAGATAAAGGGTAAAGAATCCAACTTCATTGATCCCAAAAAATTCCAGACCAAAGATGTGTCAGCAAGGATTTTGATGAGAGTGGAGAAAATAGATAAAATGGTCCACAAATTGAAAGATGACTTTTGCAAATCCACCAAATTGTGGTATCACACTCTACCTCGATCAAGCAATTGGAAACTCAAATTAGACAAATCTTCACTCAACTTAATGCTAGACAAAAAGGAGGTCTTACTAGTGACACCATTATGAATTCAAAAAATGAGGCCCAAGTGTTGGCTATTGTCATTAGGAGTGGTAAAACCCCCGGAGATATTGTGCTGGATTTTGAAAAATAGACCAATATTGAAAAAATAAATGTGAAGAAAAAGTATGTGAGTGATTCAAATGAGGAGGATTCGAAGTCTCAAAAAGGGAATGAAAAAAATGGTTTTAAATGAAGAAGTGAATAATAAAGAGGGAGACCCGAAGGTAGTTGAGAATGATATAGATTAAAGTGATCCATTGCCTATTATGAAGGTTCCTCCCCTATTCCCTCAAAGACATAAAAATAAAGATGATAATGCAAATTTCAAGACGTTCCTTGCTAAGCTTACTTGCTAAGCTTAGCAACCTCTCAATTAATATCTCATTGCTAGAGGCAATTCAAGAGATTCCGGGATACGCTAAGATTATGAAAAAATTGATGTAAAAGAAACTTCTTGTTGATGGTGAAACCATGCAAATCACTCATGGGTATAGTGCTATCATGACTAGCTCTATAACGGAGAAAAAAAAAGTTCTCAGGGTCCTTTAAAATTCCTTGCACCATAGGAACACACAAGTTTTAAAAAGCCTTGTGTGGCCATGGTGCAAGCATCAATCTCATGCCCTATGAAATCTATCAAAAACTTGGTTGGGAGATTCTACTCTAACAACAATAAGGCTATTGATAGCGGACCGATCTATCAAGAGACCGATGGGGGTCTTGTTTGACGTTTTAGTAAAGATGGACTGCTTTATTCTTCCAACGGATTTTGTGGTGCTTGATTGTGAAATTGACCAAGAGATCCCTATTATACTTGTTCGACCTTTCCTAATAATTGGAAGAGCAATTTTAGATATGGAACTAGGAGAAATAAGACTTCTATTCAATAATGACAAAGTGTCCTTCCAGGTGTGCAAAAAGGATAAAAAAAAACCATAAAGTTACAAGTAGTGTCCATCATTGATGTTAAGGACATGGGGTTGAATGATGGGTCCTTTTTGGATCCAACTTGAAAAGATGAAGAACGGCGTGTCACGATGTTAAATGAGGCGGTATGTGGGAGGCAACCAATAAATTCCACAAAAGAGGCTTGTATACTTTATTTTAAATTTAGTAGAATATATTGTAATTTTGTTGTTGATTAATCAATAAATTTGTGGCACTATAGGGTGTTTGAATGAGGCTAAAAGGGGAAGTATGAAATTTTTGTGTAGCGGGCTAAGAAGGTAAAAAATGGACCAAAAATAGCCTCAGTTATCGTGATTGCAGCACTCATGCTACCATAATAACTGTAGTCATGTATCCACAATTGCAGAACATGGATCGCGATTGTGGTGAAGGCTTGCTGAAAATAGTCTACAGTCCCATTTCCCCCATGCTTTCTTTCAAATTTTCCCTCAAATTGCACTCGCTCTTGATCATGCTTTGAACATCTAAGTTTTGCACTGCATCTCATTTGCATCCTCAATTTGGTATGTAGTTCCAAACCCCTCTTTTATCTGTATTTGTAATCTTTAAAATGCATGAAATAGAAAGGGCCTAAAATAGTGTTTTTCATTGTTAGATTGCTGCTTATTTATACTTGTGTGGTATGGTTAGCTGTCAAAAGTGGTGTGCACACATTTGGGGAGTCTTGAGTACCCAAATTGTGTTTAACTTGTAAGAATTAGGTTGACCACACCAAGTGCTCGATCGAATGCCTAAATGAATTGATAGATAATCTTTCCACGTTCTAAAGGCATAATCGAGTACAAATGAACCTTTTTCAACATTCATTATGTTAATTTTTTTACTTTGAAACATTAATTGGAATTAAAATTGGTCATTTTCAGCCTTGTGGAATTTGGGTCGACCAGACCTCAGTTACTGCAATTGCGGCCTAGTATCCCACAATCATGACATTTGAGGTAGATTTTCATCATGAACTAAAATTTTTGCAAGGCCATTTCATGCCTAAATCTTACTAAATAACCATCATATGAGCTTAATTGGAAAACTTAGCATAGTTTTTGCATGATAATGTTAATGATGAGTGTTGTTATGTTGTTCTCATGTTTTCCAGGTTTACATCATGGGAGATTTTGACCAAGTCTAATTCATCGACCCTGAATGCCACAACCATGACTATGGTGATCTCCCAAAGACAGTTATTTTTGGAGAGGGGCATATATTTGGAAAAGGTGTTGGAAAAGCTTCTGGCATTCCATGAGAGACTCATAGCCACTGGATGGAGATATTTTTCCCCAAATCCTTATCGGTCAAACGAGTAGTAGGTGTAGTAGTTCTATGCTAACCTTAGCATAGTATCTCTCTCCGACCTAGTCATTAGGATTCGAGGGAAGGAGGTACGCTTTGGAGCTAAATAGATAAATGGCATATGTGGTCTCCCTAATATATACATGGCTCAATTTGAGGAAAAGGGTGTGAATCAGGAAGCTGGATGGCCGAGAAGTTGTGCCTTGGCAGAGAGGTTGTTTGGGTGGTCACCAAGAAGGGAATATCATTGGATGATTTCACAACGGAGGCCAAGATATAGCTGCACAGTATTTGTATTTAGGTTTTTCCATTCAGACACATGACTGTTGTCCTAAATATAAGAGCTCATATGATTGCCTGTATACTAGACAACATTTTCTTAAATGCTGGTCAGCTTGTGATCTCAGACTTGAAGTTTTTCAAGACCCATGGTAGTACGCATCTCTTATTCCGTTCTTTGATTACTAATTTTTGCAAAAGAGATAGGATTGAGGTATACCTCGTAGATACTTGGGTGCACCCAAACACGCCCATTTATCCTCTCAAGATCTGGGGTGAGGGAGCACTGGGTAAGAGCAAAAAGAGAAAGATCGACTTGGGAAAGTCGACATTTAAGGATATAGAGTCTTGCAAGACATCCTCAGCCAGCCCCTTTGATGAGATCTAATTTGATTTGAGGCAATAAGGGAGCTTGTAGTAGGGTTGCCTCAGAGGTCGGGAGAACCTTCCACCACTATCACTCCTATGTGACTCAACCTAATTATGAAAGGTACTTAGAGGATTAAACAATATAGAAAGCCACCATTTTTAGGCTTGATAGGTCCTACTCATCTTTGGAAGAGTATCATAGGGAGATCATAAACTCACATAAGTAGATAAAGAAGAGAGAGAAGAAGAGGGACAAGTTCTTCAGTAAGATGTAGAAGAGGGTGGAGGGCTTTTGGAAGGTCCTAAAACCTCAAGATAGACTTTCTTCTTCCAAAGTTGAGAGTAATGATAAGGCCCCAGCTAAGTGGTCTAGTTCTAATGGTGCTGGAGATGATGTAGAGTCTAAGGGTGAGAGCATCTCTTCATGCGGTTACAAGGAGCACCCATTTGCTCTCCTTATGCTTTATTGTTTATGCAGTGAGGTCACTGTAAGCTTTTTAGTTGGGATGCCTATATTCGTATTCATTCATTCGACTTGTATTATTGAGATATTTCTAGATGTTCTTAAGTTATTTTGGATGATTTTTATGTTTGTTGGGTTGTAATATTTGGGCACTCTGGTGATGCCCACATTTCATGGAATAGTTGTTTGTTTCATTTTTAGATTTTTATTTTATCTTTATCTTGTTTATGGTGGTGATATCGGATGAGCATTTTCATATGATAGACTGAGTGACGACATTCTTAAGGTAAACTTGTCATGATTGGATTTTGAGCCATAAATGCAGGGAAAGTCTGAGTACCCATAGCATCGGAGTTATAAATGCAAGGAAAATCAAAGTACTAGTGGCATTTTGGATTTGGGATAGGACTTATACCTATGGTGAAGTCTGAGTAGCCATATGGTTTCCCCTCATGAAAGTCAAAATATGAGACGATGGCTTGGTTTGGTGACATAAATAGCAAATTTTATGTAGTGCAAATGCGATGCAAACACCCCCCTCCGTCCAAAAGTTTTTGAAGACCAAGGGCATAGATGTGAACAATTGTGTAAAAATTCTTTACCTCTATTTGTGACTCCAAGATTTCTGGAATGTATAAGTCGTTAAATACTCCATTTTGTCTCTATTTGGAAGTGCAATTGAGCCTCCTTGAGGAGTTTCCATGCCATGTGTAGTGAGCATAATTGTCTAACTCTCATTGATACTTGTACCATCTAGAACTTTCCCCATTAGTCTCTCAAGGTTAACTGTGACTATACTTGGTTGGTGAAAAGATCTTAGGCCATCTTTGTGGAAATAGGAACCCACTTTAGCCTAAATAACCTATCCATACATAGAATGGTATCCTTAGTTACCAATTTTGAGCCTTCAAGCCTTTCTTTTCCAGCCACATTACAAGTCTTAAACCATTCAAAATTGTCCCTCTTTTGAACCGTACCCTCCTTGAACTTAGAAAATAAAAATTGAGGCCAAATGCCTAAGTTAGGGGTGGTAAGTTTGGAAGGGATGACCTTGGGCCATGATAATGTAAGTGGATGACTATGATTCTTAGAAAAGAAAGAAAATTTAAGAAATGAAAAAGAAAGGACTCATCAAATGAAGGAATACCATGAGATAGCAAAGGAATTTGTTGAGAAGAAAATGCTTTCAAAGAATTGGGTAAAACAAGGTGGCAAAGGTAGGCATGTGCAAATTTTGAAAACAAATGAAGTGGTTCACGGTCAACGTTGGGTTAAAATAGTGCATTGTATATGTTCAAGAAAAGTTTAGTCACTTTGTTCCTAAATGATACCATACTCTTTCCCAAAACCTACATTACAAGTTCAAAATGTCCTTTGAGATCTCCAACCAAGTGTAGTCATTGTAGTGGTGATTAAAAATAAGGGCAAGCCTATGGTATGACACTTTTTATCATTGAGAGAGTCTTTGTCTTCTTGAAAGAGAGTGTTTTGCATTAACATCCCTTGTTACATATTTGATAATTTGGTGTGTAGGATTTCCATCTTGTGAGGCAGCATGTAAACAAAATAAGGTAGGTGAAAATATCATTTTCCCGATAAAGAGGCAAATGAGTATAGTTGAGTTGCTTTCAATACAAAGTCACCTCTAGAGATTAGGCAAGTGTTTAATTATTATTCCTCAAAGTCCTTTGCATCTTAATATTGTGTTTCATGTTGAGGGGAGTCGTAAGAATAGCTTTGCCCATGTGGAGAGCTACTTGTTGTGTCAATCAAGTCTAAAGTCATTGTGGTCATTTGGTTGTATAAATGGGTTTAAATTTCCATTGTCTCATTGAGTAAGAAGTAATGTTGCTTGAGGGAAAGCAAATATTTAAGTTGGGGGTGTTAATGAGTGGTGAATTTACCACTCATTTATGTCCAAAATTTGTGCACACTATTATGATTTAAAGGTATGATTGAGACAACTTTGTTAGTTGAATGCACTAATTTCCACATTTTGTAGGTATGCAGGTGATGAAAATGAAAGATGTGGAATTGAGCTTAAAAGGGATCAAAAAGAGAAGAGCAGTGAAACTGGAAGACCCTGAGCAGGAAATGGTCTCATTTACCGCAATCACAGTCTGAAGGCTGCAATCATGGCTAGTCAAGATAGGTTAAAGCTTGCAATTACGGTGATCCAAAGGCAATCACAGTTCTGACAATTGAGGGAACTGCCACAATCGCGGCAACACGGGTTTATGCCCAAGGGCAATTCTATAAATTTATGTAGCCGACCCCAAATCCTTTAAAGGGCAAAAACCCTTTCCCATTTGGATTGATCAACTTTGAAACTGAAATTGGAAACTTTGTAAACCCTACCAAATTAGGGAAATCTAGTGTGATTAATTTTTCAATTAGTTTTGTTTGCAATTGAAGTTGGATATTGGATTACTCTTGATTGTAAAGTTGAATGAAAGCATTAAACAATCAATTTGGTATACTTTTCCCTAACTTCATGAGTAGCTAAACAATTTACTTGGGATTATGTTGATATAGGGTGCAAATATGTATGGGTTGTGATTTATTATTGTATATTCTTGGTCATTGATTATGGGTTTCACTATTGCTTGCTTGATTTAGTTAGGATTTGTGGGTGAAAACCTAAAATTTCCAAAATTGATTTATGGGTGAAAACCCCAAATTCTCAAAAGCTCACATCATCCTTGAAAGAGAGGTATGGGTGAACTTTAGGGATCTTATATCATCCTTGAAAGAGGGATATGGGGGACAAGGCAATAGTGAACAATAGTAGATGTAGTTTGTTTCTTTTCACTAGCTTAAAGATAAGGGTGTATTAAGGACTAGCTATATTCTTGGGCATCTTCCTAGAAATAGGGATGCCCAATTAAAGTGTTAGGTGGTTATGCTTGCTATATCCATGAGGTATCTGAAAGGATCCATCGATGATAATCTTGATGGTGGATTGAAAGATTAGCCTCAAGAACTCTTAATCTAGCCTACCCACGTAGTTAATGACTAGAATTTGCATTCAATTATCATGATCCATGAATTATTTTCCCCTAGGAAAATACAATCCCAAGGCTTATCCTATATTGAAATCTCAACCAAAATGGTCGCTTTAAGTTGGTAGTGTGATTTGATTTTGATCAAAGAACTTTCCTAACCAATTCCCCCCATTTTAATTCATGCAATTTAATTTGTTTACACTATGGACATACTCTTAGATGCTATCAACACCAATAGGATTTGAGAACTAGACTCAGTCCTCAAGGATTCAACCTCAATGAGTGTTGAGCTTTATTGACAACGATCGTCCAATATCCAAACTATTGTATTGTTGAGCATAATCAGTATAGCAAATTCGATGTTTTGGACTCAATGTCATAGTCTAAATTTCCATGCGAGGTCGTTTTGACAAAAAATGGGTCCCACACACATACTTTATTTTCTTAAATTTCTTATTAATAGGTCAAAATGAGCTCGAGTGTATTGAGACCCGAACCAAAGGTCCACCTAGCCTAAACTCATCGTTCCAAAGTTGATGGAGTTGTCACAATTCTTACCCGAAGCCAACTACTAGGAGTTTTGGTTCAAGACCAAATCCTAAACAGCAAAAGCTCCAAAATAAGGAAATGAGTCTAAAATCTAAACGAACCATTCGAACGCCAAACCAACAGTTTTAACACGGCATAAATGACATGTACCCACTGAGGGAAGGCTCAAAATTCCTGAAATGCATGCAAATCAAGAAAATATCCTAAAAGGTCATTATAATATACACTACTAAAAGGACTTTCATCCCACAAAATTCAATGGATAGAAAGATCTCAAAAGCTCGAAAGGATGAGGTACTGAGCCCGCTTTCTCTCAACACGATGTCCTAGATAACCTCTAATAGGAGAGAACACTTCCAAGGGATTTCATCATAGGTATCCTTTTTTTAACCAGCTCTCTCACTTCACTTCCAAATGGCCAAAACTCAACCTCAACCATTAATTGGCCTCCAACTGAATTAAAAAAAGGTTGAAACACACAAATCTGAACAACAACACATTAATACCATCTCAATACTTGCAAAAATCAACAAAGGCTCATCCAAGCCAAAAGAAAACCAAGGCATGAGTCATACAACCAACTCTAATCCAAATACAACCTTTCTTTATTATTTCACAGCTCCTATCCACTCTAAGCTAGGAGAAAAATCACCTGAGTCCTATCCACACAATCTCATCATAGAAAACTTAAAGATCTAAAGATGATCTACTAAAATTCTATATGACAAACATGAGAATACACGCATATGGAGCTACTTGGGCTCACAACATAGATAACTAAGGGCTTCAATCTAAGATGATATTGCAACTAGTCTAAGTAATCCTCAAAAATAAAATCTAGGATTCCAAGGTACAACTACTTACCACTGAACGATCCATTCCAAGATGAAACCAAGTTGAACCCAACTCTAAAATTCAAGAGCGGGGTGAATTAAAAAATTTCTTGTGAGTTGACTATTGGCTCCCTTCAGTCGGCTCTCCTACAGATCAGTACACTTCATAAAATAGATTAGGTTTGAAACAATCAAGTAAGTAAATAGTTGAATTTAAAGTAAAGAAACGGAGATTTATCCTAGTTCGGAATACCAATATTGTGCCTACTTCCAGTCCCCTTAGGTTTTAACATTTCCTTAGATCATTCAATATCGGGATCGAGTACAATAATAGGAAATAAGTTCTGAAGACTTATTTTTTTCTTCCAATCTTGTGACACAACTTCAGTTTGTGTTATAAATTTGACTCGATCCTGCTTTTTATACAATAATTGTAAACTAAGAGTTACGAAGCTTTGTGAGACTAAGATTGAGACATTTTGACATTTTTCTTGAAGTTGCATAACCTTTGTCTATCTTTAATCTTCTTATTTTATAGGCTACAGCTACTACTCTTCATTAGGAAACCCAAGAGATTTATTCTCAATCAAAGATTTGGGGATTATTCCTTGATTGAGGAATTGTACTGTAGAGTATGTCCATATCAAATATATCCATATGTGGTGTATCCTTCACAATCATCCATGTACATGTTATATATGTTTATGTAGAGGGTGTGATCTTTTTCCTTACTTTGTAATAGTCTTGATTGATTTATTTTCTAGAATTCTGAAAAGTTGATGGTCCGTGATGAATGCTACTTTAAACTTGGTGTGATGTTCTTTCCTTCTACCTTTGATCCTGTTTGCCATAAGTCTGGGAAGTTGGTGATTTAATTGATTCTCTTTTCCCTACTTCCTTTTTTGGATATTCTGATTGATTCTTCAAAGATCTTTTCAATCTTCAGCATATCTCCTTGTTTTGTGTCCATCAGTGGAGGTCTTTGAATATCCTGCTAATTTCCAATCATTAGTTTGTCATTATTAAAACATAATATTTAAAGGCTAATAGTATCCCCCTTTTTTATAATGGCAAATAAGGATAAACATCAATTGACTTACCTATCCTAGTAGTCGACATCTTTTCTAGAACTTGTAAACACTTTTGCTATTTCAGATTACGTGAGCATCAATCGACTCATGCTTATTGATAGTTGATTTTCTCCCTTTGACTTGAAAGAACATCTGATGTTCATGTCTTCTCCCCCTTTTGGCATAGTAAAAAAATAGAGCAACAAAATAAAAGCAGTAGAAAACTAGCAGAGATAGAAATTATTTACTAACAAGTTCTAGGGAAAAAGCCAAAAGGGTAGCAAATAATGTAAAAATATGTCATCATACATCCCAGCAAGACAAGAGACTGGACCCCTTTTTGAAAAAAAGCCACATTCACCGCTTCTTTAGGAAGTAGGTCAGGGTATTATGCATATTGTGGCAAAAAGTGTCATGTGATTTTCCAATGTTCTTGAAAAAGGAAGAGTAGGAATTCATAACTATAATGGCTAGATCGTCATTGGAGGAGTGGACTTGGGCCTTGAGGGAATCTATATAGGTGAACACTCAGGTAAACAACTTGATACATCCAGTTTGAACCCATCCAAAGCTAACCAGACTATGCCTATATTTGTGCTAGTGTTTTTTCCCAGGTCCAGAAGTTTGGAAGTTGACTCTTGCAGCAGCATAACTCTCCTTGATAGCTTTGAAGCGATCCTTAATTTTCTCCAGTTCCTTCAAGACAGTAGTCATGGGGTTAGAAACAATTTTGCTTACCTTGGGGAGTTCATACTTTGCCCAGGCAGACTCTTTCTTGCACCATTTATATTTAACCAATACATAGCCTATACTTGCAAAGTTTTTGGAATTATATGTAGCAAAAACTTCCACTGGAGAGTAAGCAGAGAGATCAATTAAGTAGAATAAAAGAATCAGACTAATAAGTAGACCATGCGACAAATTAACTAAGGTATGAATGTTCGGTGCACTCTTGAGCATGAAATCACGAATCCAGGTTGCCCAATTGATTTTGATCTTCTTAACCAAACAATACAACATAAAACCATAACAACCAGTAATGTTGCTGAGAGATCTTTTTTGATGGATCAATGTAGTAGAAAATATGTGGTCCATGATGAAAAACTTGAAGCATAGGGACAGGGGACTAAAATTGGTTAAAATAATGTCAGGGCCGAACCAGACCCTTTTGGCTTCCTCAAAACTGACTTTGAAACTATTGAGCCAGTTACCATTCATAAAATCAACTTCACTAGAGAACTTTGTATCAATGACATTTTCAAATAAAAAATTATTCAAAACGATTTTTGTGCCAAGCAAAAGAGTTTTAAGCTTACCACTATTAGGAAAGAGGCAGATATTCACATAAAACATTCGAACAGAATCTTCATAAACCAAAAGTCCACAGAGACAAAAAAACTAGGGAAAAATCTTAAAACTTAAAAAAGTAACTAACATTACAAAGGGAATCTTTTAATTGACGGAGATTGATAATGCATCCTGGTATGATGGAGTGACTTTTAAAGGCAGAGAATTTTTCTTTATTATAACATGTCCAAAATTTGTGCATGTCTTTAGGAGGGAGAGAGTTGAGAGAGTTAGAATGAGGTTTTTTGGCAGAGGGGACTGGGTTGGAAGTAGGATGAAATCTTTTGATAAGAGTTAATTGAGAGTCCATTAAGGACTCATCAGAGGAGTCAGAGAGTAGAACAGGACTATCAGAGAGGGTTTGGAGAAGAGATTTGGACATATTTTCTAATGAATAAGTTCTAGTCATGGAAGGGGATGGAGGATGAATTTTAAAGGGGTAGAGATAGAAAGGAAAGGATGGTTAAGAGGGTTGAGGAGGAAAAGGGGGATGAAAGTGACTGTTTAAAATATAAATAAGGGAAAGACAGAGACATAAGGGGAAACGATGACTAATGAAAGTGAAAATGTGTCATAGAAGAAGTGTTGGGAAGGTAAGCAGATGCAGAGATGACTCAGAAGGCGTAAAAATTGGTGAGAGTAATGTTGATTTCCTTTGGAAAACTAATATTTTGTGAAAAAAATATGATGAGAAAATTTTAAACAAATAAAAGAAATATTTTTATCCAAAAGTAAAAATCATAAATCATTAATGCTGAGAATACCAAGTCTCTTTCTAAGGTAACAAAATCTGTCTTCTAATAAGGGTCTCATAAAAATATCTGCCAGTTGATTTTTGGAGTCAACAAAAGTAAATGAAAAATCATCATTTTCTATATGATCCCAAATAAAATAATACTTAGTATCAATATGTTTTGTCCTAGAATGATGCACAATATATTTAGATAAATTAATAGCACTAGTGTTATCAAACATTATGGGAACAGTTTCTAAAGAAAAATTAAAGTCAAGTAGTTGATGCATAATCCATATGATTTGAGTACCGCAACTTCTAATGTTTATGTATTCCACTTCAGTTGTTGACAGGACAACTGAGGTTTGCTTCTTGCTTTGCTATGAAATTAGGGAATCTCCAAGAATTTGACATGTTCCACTAGTGCTTTTTCTATCATTTTTATCACCTACAAAGTCTGCGTTTGAATATCCAATTAAACCAAAATAGGAAGAATAGGGGTACCTTAATCTAATGTCTTGAGTTACTCTAAGGTATCGGATGATCCTCTTTATAGCAGTCAGATGGGACTCTTTGGTAGTCAATTAGAACCTGGAACACTTCTATATGCTGAACATGATGTGTGGTCGACTGGCGATCAAATAACATAGGGATCCTATCATTCCCCTGTACATTTTTTCATCAATATTTTTCTAGACTAGTCCGAACCAAGGCTTGTGGATGGACTCATTAGATCTTCATAGGTCTTTCCTTTTTCCATACCAAATTTTCTAATAAGTTCCTTTGTGTACTTAACTTGACTGATGAAAGTACTTTGGGAGTTTGTTTAATTTGTAATCCCAAGAAGAATGTGAGCTCACTCATAAGACTCATTTGAAATTCATTTTTCATCAAATTAGCAAAATTTTCACACAGAGAGATGTTAGAACTACCAAAAATAATATCATCAATGTAAATTTACACAACAAGAAGATTTGAATCAAGATTTTGTATGAACAAAGTTGTATCAATTTTACCTCTTTGAAAATTGTTCTTTAGTAAGAAAGTACTCAATCTCTCATATCAAGCCTTTGGAGCATGTTTGAGACTATAGAGTGCTTTTGACAATTTGAAAACATGGTTTGGATACGACAGATTTTCAAACCCTGGAGGTTGTTTTACAAAAACTTCCTCATGAATAAAACCATTTAAGAAGGCGCTTTTGATGTCCATTTGATATAGCTTAAAATATTTGAAAGAAGCAAACGCTAATAAAATTCAAATTAATTCTAACCTTTCCATGGGGCAAAGGTTTCATCATAATCAATACCTTCTTATTGGGAATAGCCTTGAGCTATAAGTCTGGTTTATTTCGGATAACCTTACCTTCTTCATTCAATTTGTTTTTGTAGACCTATCTAGTTCTAGTTACTGAGTAGTTCTTAGGTCTTTCAACAAAAGTCCAAACTTAGTTTATTTCAAACTGGTTTGATTCTTCCTGCATAGCTTCGACCCATGATTCATCTTAGAGGGCCTCATTGGTCTTCGTGGGTTCAATTTGAGATACAAGGGAAACAAATACTTATTTTCTCAATGATGCTCTTATTTTCATGCTGTCGCTTAGATTTTCGATAATAAATTCATTTTGATAGCTATCATCGTGTTTCCACTCTCTTGAAACACTCAATTTTTCTATTTCTGCTATGGAAGTCGACTCCAGAGGGGGTATAGTTGACTTGTCTTGTGATGGCTCAGAGGTTGTTCTATCATTTTCTCTGGATTGTAGATTAATCACCTATTTTTCATCATTACTCAAACTCATATGGGGGTGATTATATTCATCAAATACAATATGCATGGATTCGTTAACACATAATGTTCTTTTATTATAAGCTCTATAAGCGTGACTAGTGAGAGAATACCCAAGGAACTTCATCACTTCGTGGATTGAATTTTCCCAAGTTATTCCTACCATTGTTGTGGATAAAGCATTTGCATCCAAAAGGATAGAAGTAGCTGATGTTTGGATTCTTTTCTCTCCAAAGTTCATATGGCATAATTTTTAGAATAAGTCTGATCAGGTATCTGTTAATGATGTGACATGTTGTTCTTATTGCTTCCACCCAAAAGTGATCTAGGAGATTATGTTCTACCACTATGGTCATGATATTTTCCTAGAGATACCGATTCTTTCGCTCTACTACACCATTTTTTTGAGGAGACAGGGTGATGATAAGTTTTAAAAGTACCCGTTCTGAGCATAGTACTCCTCAAATGCCTTATTTTCAAATTCTCATCCATGATCGTTCTGAACATGAGTAACGAGGTGTCCATATTCTCTTTGTACATTTCTACAAAAGACCTCAAAGTTTGTGAAAGCCTCTTATTTATGAGTAAGAAAAATTACCCAAGTAAAACATAAGTAATCATCACCTATAATAAAAATATATCTCTTTCCACCAATATTTACGGTCTTGGTGGGGCCAAATAGATCTATGTGATTTTTTTGAAGAGGTTTGGTAGTAGAGACAATGTCCTTGACTTCGAATAATGTTCGAGTATTTTTACCCAATTGGCAAGCATCAAAGATGTATTCCTTATCAAATTTGAGTTTTGGTAGACCTTTCACAAATTCTAGTCTGGATAACTTCTCAATGATATGCATACTAGCATGACCAAGCTTTTTATGCCACAACCAGATATCATTGGTTTGCACAGTGAGACAGGTTAAGGTAGAAAAGTCAGGACTATTTAAGACATAAATTTTATCAATGCATTCACCGATGAGAGAAATGTCCCTTTTGTCATGTTTGATGGAGCAACTTTCAGCTTTAAAAGAGACTCCAAATCTTATGTCACACAGCTGACAGATGATGACCCATTTATGCTTGAGGTCGTCTACCAAATACACTTCAGTAAACTCACATAAGGAGTTGAGCTTTACTAAGCTGACTTTGATGACGTTGCCTCTAGCGTTGTCACCAAATTTGATTGATCCCCCATCTACATTCTTTAAAGAAGAAAACTTTTCTTTCTTTTTAGTCATGTGTCTATAACATCCACTATCAATGACCCACATTCCCTTCTTATAGCTCTTGTGGACATGTTCCTATAAAATAAGAAAATTAATTTTGTTTAGGTACCCAAGTGGTCTTGGGTCCTTGCGGGTGAGATGTGTTTCCTTTTACCTTCCAAACCCACACACTCTTAGGCTTATGCCTATAGTAATAGGATTTGTGCCCTCTCTATCCACAGATCAAATAGACAGATCCTCAAGAAAAGATAAGGTCTTGGATAATTTAAATGATTCTGATGAGGAACTTGAATTATTTTTAAACGATTTTGATCTTACGAAACTGTGGATTGGTAATTTATTAATGTTGTTTAATTATATTTTTACATCATTAAGCATTTCATGAAGTAAGTTAATTTCAATTTGACATGCTTTGATTTCTATCTGATAGTTTTTTTATTTCTCTTTGAGTTTTCGTTTAAATTGAGCTTCACAACTTTTCTTCTCTTGAGCAAGTTTGTAATATTCATCTATAATTTTTTGAAGCTTCTCAATTATCATATCTAAATTAGATTCAAGAATATTACAATTATGACATTCGTGTGGTCTTAACTCGTTAGATTCACCTGTTGCCATAAAGCACATATTGGTGCTTCTAATTCTTAGTCGGTTTAATCTTCATCACTCCAGTTCCTAAAATTTTGATTCTTCCTGTATATTCTTCTTCTTAGTTCTCGACAATTTTGTTTGAAGTGGTCAGGCCTTCCACTGTGATAACAATGATCATCGTTTCTAGTGGAGTCATTATTTTTGGCTCCTCGGGATCTTTGTTGTGTCAGTCTCATGATCTGCCTTACTCCACGGTTAATGAGGGACATTACTTTACTATTTGCATCTTCCAAAATGTCCTCTTCTTTAGTTGATGCAATGTTGAAGGCTACTGGTTTCTTCTTTTCCTCTTTGTGGTATCTATTGAAATAATTTCGTTCATATGCAATGCGGTTACCTCGTAGTTCATCATATGTCATAATGTGAAGATCTCTGTCTTCCAGAATGGCAACCTTGGTATCCCCAATTTTTGAGGGACTTTAGACCCGCTTCTGAACTTGCAGGCTATATTGATAGATCATCCCTAGTGATTTTAGTTCGCATATGATCTTACTGAATCTGGCAAACATTGTTTCAATGTTCTCATTCTTTTCCATTTTGAATAGCTCATATTCATTGAACAGGGCAGCAATTTTTAATTTTTTGACCTTGGTGGTTCCTTTATATGTCACCTCTAATTTGTCCCAAATATCTTTTGTAGTTTTGCAGGTTGATATCTTTTCATATTCTTCTCCACTAACTGCACAAAGAAGTAAACTTATGGCCCGTGCATTAGTTTGAATTACCTCTTGTTGTTCTTTGGTGACCTTGAAGCTTTCAAGATTTTCTATATCAACACTGCTAGATTCCTTGTCTTTGTCCTTTTGCTTGTCTTTGACACCTGGGATCGGCTTTGGTCACTTCTTAATAATAACCCAGGCTTAGAAGTCATTTGATTGGACAAAGATTCTGAATCTGTTCTTTCAGTAAGAGTAGTGTTGTCCGCTAAAGTATGGTGGTCTTGTGGAGGAGTGACCATCTTGAAGAAGAGCACTAGGAATCTGATAGTTTTCCATTTTATCTTTGCTAATGTGTGGTTAAACAACACTATTGGTGAGACCTGCTCTGATACCAATTGAAATTAAAGAGGGGGCTGAATTGAAAATTTCCTGTGAGTCGACTATTAGCTCCTCTCAGCTGACTCTCCTAAAGATCAGTACACTGAACAAAATAGATTAGGTTTGAAACAATCGAGCAAGTAAATAATCAAATTTAAAGTAAAAAGACAGATATTTATCCTGGTTTGGAACACCAATGTGGTGCCTACTCTTAGTATCCTTAGGTTTCAACGTTTCCTTAGATCGTTCAATAGCTAGCTCGAGTACAATGATGGGAAACAAGTTCCACAGACTTATTTTGTTCTTCAGATCTTGTAACACAGCTTCAGTTTGTGTTACAAAGTTGACTCGATCCTACTCTTAATACAACAATTGTAAACTAAGAGTTACAAAGCTTTGTGAGACTAAGATTGAGACACTTTGAGATTTTTCTTGAAGTTGTGTAACCTTTGTTTATCTTTAGTATTCTTCTTTTATAGGCTTTAGCTACAACTCTTCATAAATAAACCCAAGAGATTTCTTCTCAATCAAGGATTTGGGGATGATTCCTTGATTGAGCGATTGCACTGTAGAGGATGTCCATATCAGATATGTCCATATGTGGTGCATCCTTCACAGTCGTACATGTCCATATCAGATATGTCCATGTAGAGGGTGTGATCTACTTCTTTCATTTGTAATAGTCTTGATTGATTTGTTTGCCAGAAATCTGGGAAGTTGATGGTCCATGATGAATGCTACTTTAATCTTGGTGTGATGTTCTTTCCTTCTGCCTTTGATCCATTTGCCATAAGTTTAGGAAGTTGGTGATTTGATTGATTCTCTTTTCCTTGCTTCTTTTTTTGGATCTTCTGATTGATTCTTCAAAGATCTTTTCAATCTTCAGCGTATCTTCTTTCCATATGTCCATCAGTGGAGATCCTTGAATATCCTGCAGATTTCCAATCATTAGTTTGTCATTATTAAAACATAATATTAGGAGGCTAACAAAATGAAGCATACTATTCCCACTGAGTACATTATCTAAGAATCTTAAAGAAAACTAAAGACTCGAGGTCAAAACTGAAGGAACCAATACCGGGTCCCTGGGCTATTATCTGAACACCTATCGACTATAATCCATCCGAAGTTGAGAAAACTGAATAGTTGACCATGGAGTAGGCTCAACCAACATATAAATGAAATCTTAACTGAGGCAAATCTAAAATGAAGGTTGTACTTAAGCTCTACAACTCTAAGATAAAATCTCAACACCAAGGTTGAATCGTTTGATCTCAACTACCCAAACCAAACCTGAAAACGGGTAGGCATTTATACTCCAAATCAATCATTAACTTCCAGATTGTCATTCCAAGGTGTCAACTCAAAAACTGAGCCAATAAGTCTATATTAATGTCAACTACTCAAATTGACCTTAGTATCCAAATCTAAAATATCCGAGATAAATCATACCGAGCCAAAATTGAAATATAACTGAAGAACAAAATTGCAATAGTGGATAATTCACAGGTTGAAAACACAAGAAATCAACTCCATACTTGATAGAGGGCATGAAATATCAAAACATACTCAAGAACTCCCCAAGGATACCACTCACACTAGTAATAGCAAAAACTTTAGCAACTCAGAGAAATGCAACTTTATCTGGATACCAACCAGTACAATACTCCATCTTGGCAAAGAATACTCATAGGTAATTATCATCAAGGAGAAGCACTCTATCAAATCTCTTTAGACCAAACAGCTTTGAAATGGGGATTTCCTGAATCGACCCAAGTAGGACAATCATTACTCAAACAAACCATGAATTATCTCGCCGAGGAAGGAACTACTAAGCCTGACACTTATGTCGAGGTCAAGATCACCACTAGAAAATAAACCAACAACTCAAGACAAGAATTCTGATTTGCTAACTCAAGAAGAGATCACAGGAAAGACCACTCGCCTCTAACTCTCTAACTCCACTTTTGACAAAAACCAGATCACGGCAAGAAAGAAGTATCTAATTTCTACGCTAGTACCAATAGCAAACCATTACAAAGAGACAAACCCAACAAATCTAAGAGATAAATCCAAGATATCTCAATATCAATATTAAGCTGCTATTAGGAAATGAAATAGCCATAAGCAAAGAGCAGGCCCTAAATTGGTCAAGATAAAAAAAAATAGGCTACATAGAAAGGGATAGCCAATGCAACAACCTTTGCAACCCAGGAGGCAAATCTAAGAATCCCAAACTCAAGAATGACAAAATAACTAAATTTCCAATACTAGAACCATAACAGAACCACAAAAGGTTAACTTACCTTCAATACCATAGTCCACTCCACAATCAATTTAGCATAGCCAACAGAAGAGAAAAAGAAACACCATCACCTTGATATGGAAAAGACATCATCCATTCAGGCTATAGCTTCCCGAGCCAGTAAATAAGAACCACAAGGAATGAAATTCTAACTAGATAGCACGAGTCTGAACAGCTACCCAGCGAGGATCAATAACATCAAGTAATGAAAGCAATATAAACATCAATATAATGAGTAGGTGGTACCAAAATAAAAATCAATAGCAAGTACCACTCACAATAAGACCAATATCCCAAGGTAAATAGGACTCAAACCCAGATGCTATACCTATAAGGTAAAATATCAATATAGATCTTCTCCATCCACTACTAAAATAAATCATCCACGAGGGTAGTCACATAATCATGTATTCAATAACAAGGTACATATTAACCAATATGAATTCATCAATACATATAATCATCAATAGGTACGAAAATCCCAATACACAAATAAAAAAGGTAAATGCAGGAAATAAAAACACAGCTATCGTGGTGAATCCTCAATCACATATCTGACGGGTTTAAGAGAGAACAAATCTAAATAAGTCCAAACTTAGACCGACCAATTGAGTCATCAAATGAGGTACTAAGTGCACTATCTCGAACTAATGGTGCTACAATATCATAAGGATGATCTAAATGAGCTGCATGACAAGTAATACCATGTTGAGGAAACTCTTTAGACCAGTGACTAAGCATTTTGCAGTCATAGCAAACCCCTAAAACCCTAACCTAGTGAGAGACACAAACTGCGTTCCCCACTTGATAATCCAAGACAATAACTATCAGGATAGTCCACCATGTGTTGAGGCAATTCCAAATCCCAAAAAAACCACAACAAATCTGAGAGCCACCCATAATTTGAAATACTACTTGCGTAGAACTTATAGGCTGCAAGTGAAGCTAACCTCCATTGGAAGGATCCTTACTCTTAGATTAAATACCAATAGCACTATACTGATGGCATGGCCTCTTGTCACTACCTCTATAAGTCTCAATACATACTCTCTCTATGGCCTTTGCATAATCAACAACATGAGAAAAGGAAAACCCAGCTTCTATCAAGTATGAAAATGTCAAATAGAGTGGCAATGTTAATACTCTAATGAACCCACACATTATGTCCTTCTTAGAAGAATATAGCATAGGAACATGCCTGGCCCACTCAAAAAATCTGATCTTATACTCAAAAACTGATAAGAACCCTAGTAAACACCAATAGACTCAACTTTGATCTAAGAACTGTTCGATGAACCGAATATCATCCCAGGCTGTAAGATATATGTAACTAGACTTGAGGTCTCCAATGCAGAAACTTGATAAGCTAAAGTACTCATGAGCTCTACTGAAGCCTGAACTAGCCCTAGATCCTTTGGCTGACGCTAAAGATCTTCAATATCCATCTTTGACTCTCTAGTCCAATGTTACACTGAAGCTCTAAAAACACGTGTTGAAGTTTAGTCCACATCTATAGATCATCTCGCATCATCTATTAGGGATTGAATAGAGTCAAGGAATGTGATTGAGGCTCATAGCAATACAGACGCACGACAATGAGTCATGAAAAGAATTTCCATAGAATACCCTGTAGCCTCCAAAGGATAAGTTACGAACGTCTCCGCACCGATCTATAGGACTCTACTAAACACTTCACTCTTGTACTATACACCAATGAACCTAGGCACTAATACTAATTTGTCATGACCTAATTTCTCAAGTTATGATGGCGCCTACTATAACCCACTAGTAGGCAAGCCAATCCCATAGTTCGGAACTGCTAGTAACAGACTACCAAAAGAATGAAGGGATGAATGCAGAATAGATGAAATAAATGACTAACATACATAAAATAATCCCAAAACCTGGTGAAATTCATAAAGAGCTTCTAGTATGTTAAGAATACAAGTGGAAGTTCCAAGGGAATTACACTGATACAACTCATCTTCGAATACAACATAGAGACTAGTATAGTACATAAGAGGGAGAAAAGGAATACTCCAAATGTCAGGAGGTCACCCTACGTCTCCAAACCATAACTACCCCACACGATGCATACATCAAAAACAATAACCCATATTATGATCTACAGGCTGCAGAAGTATAGTATAAGTATCAAATATGTGGTACTTAGTACGCAACTGCCGACTGAGCTCCAAAGATAATATAGAATAAACACTACATATAAATAGAATGGAAAAATACAACTAAATATTTAGCAACCACATAAGACAGCCAATGAGAAATAAGGATTATCTATCTTATTCATGTCCAAGAAACTAACATAATAAGGCTAAGAAAGTATTAAGGGTGAACTATCCTATTCAGTCATACTCAAGAATCTCAATAACATACCATATATTACCGTTTAATATACAAATAAAGGGCAAAAGAAGGATATATATCAGTATAGAAGGCCAAAAATGAATATACAATCTGAATGAATGAAGGAAGGAAAGGATATACAGTAGTACCTTAGCTACATATAGCTAGATATATATACATACATATATATACATAAAAGGTCAACTTGAAGTACAACCTTAATCATCAAACTAGCATTTTAAAACCTCATAATCATAGTAAAAACTAGTGCTAGCGTACTCAGGGTTTCTAATCCATATGACTAATCATGAGTTAACCATGAACAATAATATAATGTAAGATGAAAGATCCAGAATCATAACTCAAATCTCAATAATGAATCGTTAACCACTATGTCACAAACTAGCCATAACAATGATCATAAAAATAATAATAACAATAGCAGTAACAACACGAGTAGCCGGCTAGTCCAGATAAATAATACCTAACCGAGCCTTTCACGAACTCCTACTGCCCAGGCTCAAAAGATTCAATCAACATATAACACACAACAAGCCATACTCATCACCCATACCTATGCAACCCCCTCCCCCCATAAGGCTAATATATATAGGCACATACTCGTGATAGATAATACACATGCAAGAATGAATATCAAGATATAATAATCAATCAAACACCATAAGTAATCTAGTATATAACCTCACATCATCAGTATTGTAGTCACTATCCAGACTTGAAATAGTAAATATATAATTAATTCCCAGACTTAAACTGATAAATATATAATCAATACCCATACTCAAACCAGTAAATATAATAAATACCCGAACTTAAATCGATAAATATATAATTAATATTTAGACTTGAACTGGTAAATATACATAATTAATACCCAGACTTTAATCATTAAATATATAATCAATATCCTCAACATTATCAATATCATCAACATTATCAATAATCGGGTTTTACCCAAATTCATATCATCAAATACTATCATTCTTCTCTGTCCTATATTGGAGATATATATATATATATATATATATATAGATTTATAATAGATGCACGGACTTAAGCCATGGCTAAAGAGAGAAATCCATAAATCTATTATCCGGGGTGAACTTTGGGACTAAATTATTATAAAGTGTAGGAAGGGTCAAAATCTCTCACGATCGGAGTAAATAATAATAACAAAATCCTGGATCAGAATCTATATCGGCCAAATCCTTAAAACACCATTTTTAATCTCAATGCATATAAGTCATCCATTTAGATGGTACGGTTTCCATTATGAAGAAATTCATTTTTAAAGTGAAATGTGGGCTTTAATCCCTTTCTAGGAAAAACAGCAGTAAAATCATATTTTACTTGGAGTCGTACCATTTACCACATGTAGTGATCATGAATGTACCGAATCTATGAATTTCATCACCAATATTCAAATAATGAAATCATAAACATTAATATGTCGATAAACTAAAACCATTTTCTCTACAAGGATAGAGTACTTACCAGAACAGAACTAATTAATATCATGAACATAGCCTCCGGCCCAAAAATATATCCAAAAATAGCTACAAAATCATAATCATGGCCTTAGGCCCTGGTGTATATCCGGCAAAATCATAACATCATAATCTAGGGAAAACCATCACAATTCACCAATTCATCCCCAAACTTCAATATTCTAGGCAAAGTCATGGTGTTTTATCCACAATCAATCTTACCATTCACATTCCCATGCAATATATAATACACATAATCTTGTGAATAAGAGAAGACAGAAGCCTACCCCAAAGTTAAATCATAAATTCTTGAATCATCCACAAAACATCCTCCTTCACTCCACGATCCCAAAATATCGCTATGCTATCAAAATTGTATTACATGCATCATTAGGAGTTGAATGAGACCCATATTATCGTATAATAGGTTGGGTCAAATTTTTGGTCAAGAATGGGCCCGCGGAGTTCGTAAATGAAATCCAATATTGAAGCCATCACGAGGTCCCTTGAAGGATAAGGAAGTTGTGTTTAAAATGTCATGACCTAATTTGTCAGGTCATGATGTCACCTATTTTTAACCAACCAGTAGTCAAGCCAATCCCATAGTTTAGAACTACTAGTAACAGACTACCCATAAGAATAGAAGAAAGAATACAGAATAGATAAAATAAAAGACAACATACATAAGAAAATTCCAAAACCTAGTGGAATTGGTATAAGAACTTTTCGCATAATAATGATATAAATAAGGTACTAAATGAATATACCGATATAACCATCTCTGAATACAACATAGTCTAGCACATAAGAGGGAGAGAATTAATACTCCAAACATCAGGACCTCACCCCACGTATCCAAACCATAGGCTCCGCACAACGCACAAAACAACAGTGATAATTCGTACTATGATTTGCAAGCTGCAGATGTGTAATATGACAGCCAAACATGTGGTATTCAGTAGGCAACTACTAATTGAGATCCAAAGATAATGCAAATATATACAACATATAAATAGATGAAAAACTACACCTAAATCCAACAACCATATAAAAAAGTCAATGAGATAATAAGAATAAACTATCCTATCCATGTCTAAGAGACTAATATAATAAGGCTAAGGAAGCATTAAGGATAAACTATCCTATTCAACCATACTCAGGAGTCTCAAAACTATACTATATATCATATGAATAAAAGAGTGAAAGAAAGATATATAACAATAACAAGGCCAAGAAATGAATATATAATCTGAATAAATGAAGGAAGAAAGGGATATACGATAATAACTTAGCTATATATAGCTAGATATACACACACACATATATATACGGGCATCTCAAAGTATAGCCTAAATCATCATACTAGCATTTTAAGACCTCATAATCATATCAGGAACTAATGTTAGTATACTCAGGATTTCTAATCCATGTGTCTAATCATTCATAGTAATATAATTATAAGATAAAAGAGCAAGAATCATACCTCAATCTCTATACTAGATCATTAACCAATTTGTCATAAACTAGCCATAACAATGATCATAACAATAATAATAATAATAATAATAATAATAATAATAATAATAGCAATAACAACATGGGTAACCAACAAATCTTGACAAACAATACCTAATCAAGCCTATCATAAACCTGTACCACCCAGGCTCAAAAGGTTCAATCAACATACAACACTACAATTCATACTCATCACACATAACTATGAAACCCCCCATAAGGTTGATAGATATAGGCGCTAACTAGTGATTGGTAATGCATATGAAAGAATGAAAGCAAAAATATAATCTATAATACCATAACCAATCCAAATATTACAAGAAGTAGCCAGACTCAAACTGGTAATCATAATCATCAATACATCAACTTTAACTTCCGCTCTTTTTTCCAGAATAATCCCAAAACTTGATTTCCTACAAAACATAACACAAAATAATCATATCAAACAAAAAGACCTAAGTAACTTGCATATTATCATCGTTTTAAGCATCAAAAGTGATATGAATCCATAGCACATAAACACCCTCAACTTTAAATGTGTTTATGTCCTCAAGAAACACAACACAAAGAAACAAAATTATGACACTTAACTAGGAGAACTCTAAGCTATCTACAGCAATCAATCATCATTTTAAGATCAAGAATATTACCCCCTCCTATTCAATAATTCAAAACAATGTGACACCATGGAATCAAGATATGGCATTACATTAGCAACAGACAACCATGCATATATACAAGTTACACTACCCAAACAAGTAAGCAGCTAGTAATATAACCCATGTACCCTCATAACAAAGAAGTCTCATTCACTCATATGAAATCATGCATGTCAATGCAGGGATGGTTAAGAGACACTCATAAGAAAAGTTCCACTAATTCTCATGAAATACCATAGGCTTTCTCTGATTTTTTTAACCTTAGCTTTCAGACAGTCAAGTTAGGATCACTATAGGACTTTATTCAGCTTGTAATGTAGACTTGGGGGCTGGTATGGTACATATGGATATATTTAATGACTAAGCCTCCTCGAAACTACCCTTACTATGGGATCCACTAATTAACCAATTTATTTTATTCTACCCTTATTTCTCACTTTTTATTTTTTTATTACACATTCAGGTAAGGTGTGGTTTCTTTTATTAATTTTTTTCTTTTTTTCTTTATTTTTAATATTTTTATTTTTTATTTTTCTAACACTCTTAACCCTACTATTATTTTTCTTATTTTACCCTTCTTCATGCCCACATCATATTATGCACCCCTACGATAGCCACTCTCAACTTAGGGGATTTGCTTGAGTTAAGGTGTATAATGTCTAAGGTGGATCGGGGACAACATAGGTTCATTGTAACAAAAATAAGAAGGCGAAAGGTGTAATAAGAGAATAGGCTATCAGCTCAAAAATCAGTACCAAGGGATACTTATTTACACATGGAAGGTCATTTAAGCTAGAAGTGGACTAATATAAAAAATGGCCTATGATCCTTTCTTAACCGACTATCCTACAACCTATGCAAGACTAACCAGACAAGTTCTGGATTTAACACACAAAGAAAACAAAGTAGTATCTCACACACATATGGCACAGGGTCACATCATAAGCTACTACCTATCTATTTTATGCAATTGTTAGATATAATTATCATATCCCTAATCTTAATTCCTTACCAATATCCATAATGGTCACACATATATACATATCATAGAGTTCTAAAATAGATTATTGGAGGTTTATCATTTTTCTTTGAAATCAACCAAAGATATATCAACTGCCCTAGATACTCAAAAATCTCCTAATTACACAGAAACAACAACACAATACAAAACAAAACACAATATGACACAAAATTAATCTAGACATGCTGGTTTTCCAACCATACCGCGATCGACAGGAAGAAAACACAATAATAAAAACTCGCAGTGGCTATGTTATACCCCACCCCTAACTAAAAAACTATGCATTGTCCCTAGTGCGTTTAAATAATATAAAGCAAGGAAATGAGGACATATTTGGGATGCACTAGGCGTCTGTATCATAATCATCCCTGTATGAGGGTATCTCAACTGGCAGAGGTAGTGGTGGTAGAGGTGCACTACTAGAGGATGCACTTACAGCTATCTCACCATGCCTCTACCTAGAAGCAAAGTAGGTCTCCCTCAAATCATTTGTGTCCCATCTCTAGGCTTGATCATATGGTACATCAGAACCCTAAAACTCTACCTCTTTGCCTTTCTTAGTCCCAACTACAGGGATGTCTCCTTATCCTTTATGAACAAGTAAAAGTGTCTAGGTCCACACAGAAGTGCCGGCTGAACAATTGGAGGTACAACTAGAGGGATGGCCAAATTATTACTTTTAATGAGTGAGTGTATCTCTATCCGTAGTATTGCTATCTTCTCTCTAATCTCACCCAGATTGAATACCTCTAAATTACTAAATCGAGCTGACACTTGATCCTCAAAAAAATCTATATGGGCATGCACCTTATCTCGAAAATATGGCATCTCAACCTTGTGTATAGCGTGTAATTTAGCCTCTATCATCCCAAGTATCATCCAGATCCAAGAATGGATCAGCCTATATAATAATGCCATCTCAGCCTGAATATTCTCTAGTCGGGTGGTGGTATGACTCTGACTATCAATGAAGCTCTGCAAAAACTCATGTGATACAAAAACCATACCTGTAGCATCAGCTATAGTAAGGGGCGAGGAGGTACTACAGATATCCCAACTAGCTCCAAAGTGGAAGCTGGGACTGAAGCAGATGTGGCTGGGTCCCCTCGCCTTGTGTGCTCATCTTGAGGGCCTTTTTCTGCTCCCCCATCTTAAAATCCATAATAATACCAATATCTACTCTCTCTCTAGTAGTAGGCTCCATAAGAACTGATGAGCCCTCAGACTGGGTTGGAATTACTATCAGAGGCATATGGGATCTCTATGCAAGGACTAGGTTTGTTGGATCCTTGATTATAATAGTTTGAGCCACATTTGTTTTCTCTACTCTCCTATCAACACTAGGAACCTCTATCACATCAACCTCATCACATAGCATCTAGACTAGACATGGAAAGGGTAATGTGGTTATCTCTCTAAATGCCCACTCATGAATTTCATATTTGATTATGGCCACAAAGTCGATATCATAACCAGCCATCGTGCTTGCATTCAGTGTTGTACCATCACATAGAAGTAAGTTGTATGTTATAGTTGGACTTAATAATAATACACTAACAGCCACCAAAACTTTGTGGCAAAATTCAATGTCGCTTTCTTAATCACACCTTGCCCCTTAACAAGAGGGGCATCTACACCAAGAGGTGAAATATAATAGGAGATCCATCTTGCCAAACTTATCTTCTCACTCCTGTGATTATCCTCTCATATAGCGCGTCTATCATATTCCAATCTTAATCAGTGATCACACTCTGTTGTAGATATGGAGGTTGCATAATCTTGGCCAAAAAGAACTTAGTGGATGGCCACCACTGAAATATCAATCATGATCCCTCTCAAAATTACCTGCTCTAACTGGGGTTTCTCTACATACCTACTACCTCTAGGCATAGTCAATGATACTATGGCATGGTAGGAGGCATAGAACTCTCACACCAATGCTTGGTTGTATGAACCTAGGGGTCTGGTCATCCACCCCAACTGATACCTATCAAACGTAGCCTACAACAATGGTGCTCTAGCCAACCCAAACAACTCGATCCATATCTCTTTATAAATAGTCCTTTTAGGCTGGCCTATATTGATCACAAAGTTTTCTCTCTCATAAGGCAGTCATAACCCCTCTACATACCATCTCGGTTTAACCTCATCAATAGGCTCTTCCAAGATATGAGTAAGGTCAGAAGTTTTAATTGTCTTAGATAGAGGCTCCTAGTAGGATGTCTATGATATACCCTCCTCAGATTAGGTTACTGCAAAAGATGGCTCAGGAGCTGGTGCAATAGACTCAGCCTAGGACTCCTCCACAGACTGGGGGTCTTATGTAGTTACCTTTAAAAGTGACTTATAATCTATCTCCTCATCATCATCATTCTCTCCCTCCTCAAATCAGGGAGAGTATAGAGATGACATCTTAGCCTTTTTTATCCCTTGCCTGGATATTGGTGTATTGATCTATGGATGAGCTCCAAGCTGAGTAAAAGTCATTCGTCTACCCCACTATGAATAGTCTACAAGTGGTACCCCTAAGGTAGCTTTGATAATAGTCTTAGTTGTAGCATGTTTCTGGGCTCTAGTCTATGGCCTCATCACTCTGGTCAAGGCAACTAGGTACTCCTCCATTAAGCTACTACTCTCAGAGGAGTCGTATCGATGCCTCAAAGGTCAAATCTTTTTCTTTGAAGTATTTGGTGCCATGTGTACCTGAAAAACCAAGTGTTAGTGTCTAAAAGATAGTGATGGATTACAAACTTGAAGAAAAACTCAAAATTCAAAAACTTTGAATTTTCCCTCAATTTAACATCCCTATAACTTATACTCAGTCACAACAAATCCAATATTTATATGTAAAACTAGAATCAACTTTTCAACACAAATACAGCATACAAGATTCTTGGGATTCCTCGACCTATGCAATTTCACTTTTGTTTTAGTCATAATCATCAAGTTTAATTCAAGAAAAAATGCACCACTTTTAGATTTTAAGATAATTCAAGGCTCCTACAAATAAGATTGTTGATTTATACATAATTTGCACAAAAATAAACATACCGACTCACTTATTTTTAGTTTGGCTCAAGATAATAGTATTATGAGCTAAGAATATTGCCTTTTGTTTGAAGAATCAAAAGGGAAATATGAAGAGATAAAGTGAAACCCTAACTTAAATGCATAATTAGTGCACTTGGAGAAGCTGGTACCAAGAACAAGTAGGATTTTACCTTTTATCAAGTGTGGGGAAGTGAGAAAAGTTGAATTTGAGAGGGAAGAAGGAATTTTTGAGGTTTGAGAGGTTAAAAATTGAGTTAAGTGGATTAAATTGGCCTAAGGGGCATTTATAATTAGGTTAGTTTAATTGGAACAAAAATTGGACTACTTATGGCACCACCTATGGGCCGTAGGTGGCACCTACAATCCATAGGTGATCCATCGTAGGTGGGCCTAACTTTTTAGCCTTTTTCCCCGTGCTCTAGACTGTGTATTCTGATACTTATTATACTACTTACAATGTTATAAATGGTATTTACAACATTATTAGTATATTCTTTAGTTCAAGTCCAGAAAATTTCCAAAAATCCTTAAAAAATCCTTTTAACATTCAAAGCACGACTTACCTAGCCCAAGTAGGATTTATGACCTTCATGAGTTGGTCACAAAGTCCCCTTACATGGAATATTCTGAATGAAGCAATGTATTGCCATGTTCCAGGCCATTCCCTATGCTACTATTCCTACAAAAAAAACAATCATGAATACTAAAAGAGTGGGTTGCTCCCACCCAGGTCTTTATTTAACATCACAACATGATGTGGCTAAGTTGGATACTTTGAGTTCACTAACAAGCCCATGGATTAACTCTCATTCAGTGCTTGATTTAATATCACGGCACGACGTGGGTACCATAATTACTCAGAATTCATCCAGGTACCCAAAAGACTACCCTCCTGGGTCATCAACACAATGAATAACCAACACTACCCTCATGTTGTTTGGTTGCTTCATAGATCTTTGAAAGTTGAATATGACTTCCTCGTTATTGACTCTAAACTTGAGCTCCCCCTTCTCCATATCAACCATCTCTCTACCCGTAGCTATGATATTGGTCTTCCCAATATGATTGACATCTCAAAGTCAACCTCATGATCCAAAATGACAAAGTCATCCAGAAAAATAAAGTTATCAACTTTCACCAATGTATCAAACGATATGCCCAAGGTTTTTTTTACTGTGCGGTATTCTATCAACAACCGCATTATAGTCGGTTCTGGAGAGATGAAACCTAAGTGGTTAAATACAGCCAACGATATCAGATTAATGTTGGCTTCTAAGTCGCATAACGCTCTGGAAAATCTGGATGTCCCTATGGTAAATGGGATTGTGAATGCTTTGGGATCAGCCTTCTTTCGGTCTAGAGACTTTGAAGTAATTGCATTATAATGGTGCAATCCACCAATATCTTCAAAACTAGTCGCTCTCTTCTTTGTCATAAATTCTTTCATAAACATGGCATACCCAGGCACTTTCTTTAAAGCCTCAAGGAGAGGTATGTTCAAGCTTAATTTTTTAATATATCAATAAATTTCTTAAATTTTCCTTTTTCCTTCTTCTATTTCAGTCTTTGAGGAAATGATGGGGGCTGTTGTGAAATTTGCATCACTATAGGCTCACTGACCTTTCCCATACCTTTATCCTTACCAACACTAACATCAACACCTATCGCCTTGTCTGACTCCATAGTAGGTATCTCATAAACCATAATACTATCATTTTCAGGACATCCACAATAGGCAATAGGGGATCAATAGTTTACGTACACCTCCGAGTAGTGATAGTAATACAATGACGATTATTTTTTAGATTCTTAATCGTGTTGCTCGAAAGGGTACCCGACTAACTTTGATTCAAAGTAGAAGACATCTGCCTAAACTGTTGTTCTAACTATTTGATCGTAGTCACATGAGACTCAACCTTCTAGGTCAGGCCTAAGATATCAGCTTTAATCTCTTTAAGTCATGTTTCTAGATTTTCTTAACCCTTTACCAATTTGGACAACATCACCTACATTCACGATTCAGTATCACGATTGCCTGGCAGAACATACATGCTTCCCTTCTACTTGTAGTCATCATTTCTTCTCTAATCACCATCATGCTCTCTACTATGGTCTCTGTATATATCTCATTAATAGTTGTGACCTTGATTTCCTTTTTCCTTGGCACAAAAATCTACTAATTCTCTATCAAGATACTTAGCCTCCTCTTCTAAGTCAGACTCATATGATCTAGAGGTTGCACCTTATGAACCTACCGCATTTTCCTTCTCAGAATTCATTGTTGCAAACTACTTAATCAGCAACCCAATATCAGTTCTAATAAGCACAATCTCTTGCACCACAGAATCATCAACCACTTTATGGTCATTGAAATATCTAATGGCATAAGTGCCAGCACCCCTTTCTGCTTCCCGAGTATGCCACCCTCGGTTTGTGAGAGAGATCTAGTCTAGAATACCAGATGCTACTTCCTAGCATAAATGTATGAAAACTCCTTTAATGATATTATATTGCATGGCTTTGGAATTGATGTCCAGGTCTTTATAAAATATCTCAAGCAATTTTAACCTTGAAAGCTGATGATAAGGTACCACGCTCAACTTCTTCTTAACCAGAACCAAGCCTTGTACATCGACTCAGAATGTAGGTGCCTGAAGTTGTATAACTCATCTTTTAACTGAAACATTATGGATGGAGGAAAGAAAAGGTCTAAGAATTGCCTGCATAACTTATGCCAAGTGGTAATTAATTCTCTAAGAAATTCCCCCAACCACAAAAAAGCTTCTCCAGTCAAAGAAAAAAGGAACAACCTTAATCTGAGTGCCTCTTAATTTACCCCAGGTATGTTATAAGATGTGCAGATCCCAATAAAATTAGAAAGATGCATATTTTCACCATCTGTAGAAAAACCCGCTAATACGCCTTATGAATTTAAGAGCTGGATTATGGCACTAATTATGTCAAACTTAACATCGGGTGGTAAAGAAGAATAAATGATAGATCCTATGTTTGTTAGCTCAACATATCCTATATCCTCCTCATCACTGATGGTGGTTGTAAGTATTGGTATGTTGGGATCAGTTGAGCTCAACCACCTCGAACAATATCTAGATTAACATTGAGCTCTACTGGATGTTCAACTACGGTCACTACCTACATAGCTCTTCCTCACAAGCTATACCTTGAAATAAAGCATCCCTTCTCTAGTTAGTAACTGCATCTGCTAATAACTGCTTTATTTCTAATCAATAATATCCTAAACTCTTGCTGGAGTAGGTGGAGGCACAGTGTTAGGATCATTCCAATCCTCTTCAAAATAGCCTGCATGTACTTATTCTATATAGTATAATTAGGCTGTAAGATTCTCTTTGGGTTAGGATTCAGCGAGAGTAGGGGATTACCTTAACTCCTTGTGTCAGCATACATCGGCATACACACAACTAAAAATAAAAAACGAAAACCTAAAAACTTCAGAAACTTTAATCAACAACTCAACATAGTATTCCCCGGCAACGACACCAAAATTTGGATGTCGCACAAAGCTATGCCTCCAGTTATGACAAAAGCAGTTAAGGCAAAATATAGTAACCCAACAAAATTGGGATCGAATCCAAAAAAAATACATAGAATTATATCTCTTATATGCTGGAATCAACGAGCAGTGCATAAAGTAAATAGGGTTAATAGTAATAACCTTGAACAAGTAACAGAACTCAACTTTTGTTGTAATCAATTGGAAACGAACACTAGGACTACGTTCTCTGATGAGTGGTGAATTTATCACTCATTTTTTACTTAGCATTCATGCACTCTACTATGGTTTTAATATCTAAGTGATACATATTTGTGATTAAATGCACTAATTTCCATATTTTGCATGTATACAGGTATTGAAAAGGAAAAATATGGGTTTGAGCTGAAAAGGCACAAAGAAGAAAAGAACAGTGCACAACTAATGGACTATATACAAATGAGGCCCAATTATCGTGATTGCAGTCCGATGGTCGCGATCGCGGACGGTCAAGTCAGGTCAAATAACGTGATTGCAATGATATCAATGCATTCGCTATTGCAACGATCGTACACTAGCTATCATGATCACATGAGAGCAGAATATGTCCCAAGGGAAGAAACATAATTTTGGCCAGCTGACCCTAAATTCCCATTAAAAAGCTCAACATCCTCATTTATCTAGAGAGATCCATCATAATTCTAAAAAACCTATTTCCCATCCTTAGTTTAGGGTTTTTGTAATTTCTTGGTGGCTTGGAGTAAAGTTTGCACTAATTTGAGACAAGGAACTCCAAAATGTAGATTTGACATCACCCATTGAAGATTCGTTGGATTCTAAAGTGTGGTTTTCCCTCTCTTTATTTTCTTATAGATAACTTTGATGGAAATATTGGTTTATTTGTGTTCAGTATCATTATGATTTTCTAGATCTACCTCTTGGGATTATGCTAGAATAGGATTCAATTATGTATGGGTTGTGATATATTTGTGTGTATTTTAGTTTGTTGATGATGGGTTCTATAATTGCTTGATTAAATTGGTTGGGATTTTTGGTTGAAAGTCCCAAATGCCCAAATGGATTTTATGGATGAAAATCTCAAGCTCTTGGAAGCTTAAACCATCCTTGAAAGAGGAGTTTTTGTTGAACTTCAGGAACCCACTTCATCCTTGAAAGAGGATTGTGGGAACCAAAGCAATAGTAGATAATTTACGAGTATGTCTTGCAAACTTTTTCACTATCTTAGACATAAGGGTGATTAGGAGGTTGACAATACCATAGGTGTTATCCTAGAAATAGGGATACCCAATTGAAGTGTTGGGTGGCTTTAATTGTTACACTTGTAAGGTACACGAAAGCGTCAATAATTGATATCTTTGAGGTGTTGTTGAAGAACTAGCCTCAAGGATTTTAAACCTAGCCTACCACATCATTAACGATTATAATTTGCATTGAATTATCATGTTCCCATGCATAACTTTCCCCTAGGAAAGCATAGTCCCAAGATCCATTTCAATTTATTATACTCTAATTATTCTTGGTCGTGAATTAGTCCTATAAAATCCCAAGAATTTCCTTCATATAAGATAAGATTGAAAACCCACCAAACCATTTTGTACCATAGGTTTGAACCAATAAAGCAACTTTTATTTTGAATTTACTCAATCGCCACTCACATTGTTCCTCATGGATTCAACCCCCACTCTTAGTTGGGTAAATATATTAACAATGACCGTCCTATACTTAAATTGACGTGAAAGTTGAGCATTATTAAAAATATCACCATTGCCGGGGAATAATTTGGCGTATTGAGTTATTTTGGAATTTTAGTTTACTTGCTTTGATTCAAACTTATAAATAGATGTTTGTGATTTTATTTTATTTCTTTTGTTAGTTAGGTTCTTTTTTTTTAGTGTTTTATGTGGCATCTTGGAATGAAAGTGAATTCGGTGGTTGGAGATCCTATCGTGACAATCCATGTCCATATTTTAATGGACCCCACTTTTGACAAGATATAGATATGCTCCCCAGAGAGAGAGATATGCACCATCTTGATCTTATAGGGGGTATGGTTGTTCTCTAAGTGGTGGTTCAGATGGACATTAGAGTGATTGTCCAAATGCCCCTCCCCCCATTATGGTAACCCGATTGCTATTTCTTCTTATGATTTTAATAGGTATTATGGCAAATAATAGGAAGAATAAAGAACTAAAAATAGTGGTGTTGAAGCAATACTTCAACTTATCTTAGATCGGCTGAAATTAATGAGGGATAATATACATCTCATACATAAATCCATGGGGGCATGTAATAAGGAATCAAGAAGATAGAAGACCTGGGCATAAAGGTCAATCATGCAAATACTACGATCATGCCCACACTTCTAAATGAGCTTGACATTGATGAATCCAAGGTGATTTCCCAACCAACCAATCCAAACATGAGAGATGATGGTGAATTTGAGGAAATGGTACTAGAGTCAAAAGATGAAACCAACCACATCCTTTGCGAAGATCTAGTTAATTTTAGGATGAGAATGTCAAGAGGAATACAACTCCAAAATTAGGGAGAATACCTCACTCGAACCACTTTACAAAATTATACTTGGTAGATATGATGAAAGGCAAACCAGCTAAGCAAATAATGAATTTTGGAGACAAGGAACAAAATCCTTACATTTTAGAGCTCGTCACTCCAAACAAGAAAGAGAAGGCCCACCACTTGAAGGTTAATAAATGTAAGACACAAGGTGTAGCAAATGGATCCTTGAAGTTCTCACCAGTACCCAATGGGCCAACTCAAAAATTTAATGTAAAATTGGGTAATAGATTTAAGTCTTCAAAGTGGCGTGATAGAACATGTGTCATCATGCTCTTATAATTACCCAACGCACCACGAAGATAAAATGATCAAAATTTGGGCAAAAGGTTCAAATCCTCTAAGTGGAGACATAAATGAGGATTAAAGAGTCATTGTGCCGCGACGTTAAACCAAGCGCTTGATGGGAGGCAACCCATCACTTTTATGTTTACATTATTTATTTTTGAATAAGTCACAAAATTTTAATGCTTCGTAGGTGTTTAAGGCAGATTAGAAGCCAATAACAGGGGAAAATTGATCTTAGAAGTGTAGCAACCATGTAGAAAAATAGGGCAAAACAGATATGCAGACGACCTTAGTTACCGCGATCGTATCTCCGTGTCCAGCTTTCAATAGGTTTTCAATGCAGGTTCAGAGAGTCCTTTAGACCCTTCTTCTACTTTCATGTCATGTAGTGAGGTCACTAATAGTCTTTTTAAGTTGGGGGTGTGCGGCCCTGCCCTTGTGTTTATACACATTAGCTTGCAATACTTGAACTTAGTTGATGCAAAGCATGGAAATTTTGTGAAGTCGATTGTTTTCATTTTTTTCTTTTTATTTCTTTAATAAGAATGTTAGATGATCCTTTCCTTATGATAGATTAAGTAACCTTATTCTTAAAGAAAACGTGTCGTGTTTGGATTTTGAGTCATAGATGCAGGGGAAGTCTGAGTACCCATAGCATTGAAACTAAAAATACAAGGGAAATTTAAGTACTTGTGGCATTTGAGAATTTGGGATCGTCATCATACCTATGGAGAAGTCTGAGTAACCATATGGTTTGCCCTCACAAGAGCTAAGATGTGAGATGGCAGCTTGGTATTGACACTAGCAATGGCAAATCTTGTGTTGTGTAAATGCAAAGCAAACAGCCCCCTCCATCTAAAATATTTTAAAACTAAGGGGCATGGACGTGAAATTTTTTTGTGACAATTCTTTACCTCTTCTTGTGAGTCTGAAGTGTTTAGCTTATGAAAGTTGGTTAATACTCTCTTTTTTCTCTAGTGGAATGCACAATTGAGCCTCCTTGGGGAGTTTGCATGTCATGTGTGTGGTAAGCATAATTTCTTGACTCCTATGCTTACTTGTATAATATAGAACTTGCCCGGTTAGTCTTTCAAGGCTAATTGTGATCATCTCTTGGTTGGAGAAATGACCTTAGTCCATCTTGGTGAACATAGGAGTTCACTTTAACCTAAATACCCTAATTGTGCATTGATTGTATCCTTAGTCACCCATTTTGAGACTTCAAACCTTTCTTTAGCAACCACATTACAAGCCTTAGCCCATTCAAATGTTATCCTTCTTTTGAACCCTACCCTCTTTGAACTTCAAAATGTAATTTGAGGCAAAAAGACTAAGTTGGGAGTGTTGAAGATTGAAGGAAGAAACTTTGGGCCACAAAAGTGATAGTAAGTGCCTACATACTTAAGCATTGAAACAAACAAATAGAAGGAAAAAAACAAGCAAAAGAAGAAAAGGCATGGATTGCAAAAGAAACAAATGAAAAGAAAATGCCTTCAAAGATATGGGTGAATCAAGATAGCAAAAGTAGGCATGTGTTAAGCGGGAAACAAATAAAGTGACCCATGGCCAAAAGTTTTGTTGAATAGTGTGAAAGTGATGTAAATGCTCAAGAAAGATGCAATCTCTCCATTCCTAAATTATATCCTTACCATTCTACCCAAACCTATGTTACAAGCTTAAAAATTCCTTCGAGATCTTCCACCAAGAAGGTTCATAGTAGTGGCAATGGAAAATAAGGGCAAGCATACGATATGATACTCGTTGCATGGAGAGATTTTTTGTGAGCGTGAGTGATACACCTATATCCCTTGTTGCTTAATATAAACAAATTTGTGTGTGGGATTTCCTTCTTGTTAGGAGCATGTAAACAAATGAACATGAGTGACATTGTCATTTTTCTAAGAAAGAGGCAAAAGGAGTGTAGTAGAGTACTATCGATAGAGAGTCACTTTTAGAGAGTGGGTAATTGTTGCATTGGTGTTCTTTGAAGTCCTTCGTACTTTTAAAATTGTGTTTCATGTTGAGGGGAATAGTGGAAACAGATTTACCCATGCATGAGTGCATATTGTTGGTGCAAATCAAGTTCAAAGTCATTGTGACCATTCGGTGGTGCAAATAGGCTCACAATTACAGTCTCATAAAGTAAGGAGTAGGGTTACTTGAGGACAAACAAAGCTTTAAGTTGGGGGTGTTAATGAGTGGTGAATTTACTACTCATTTTGCACTCAGCATTCATGCACAATACTATGATTTTAATATCTAAGTGAGGGATATTTGTAATTAAATGCACTAATTTCCACATTTTGTAGGTATACAGGTATTGATAAGAAAAGATGTGAATATGAGCTAAAAAGGAACAAAGAGGAAAAGAAAAGTGTGCGGCTGATAGACCATGTAAAAATGAGGCCTAGGATGCGATCGCAGAAAGTCAAGTCAGGTCAAAAGACATGATTGCAGTGATATCAATGCATTCGTGATTGTCGCGATCGTATGAGTGCGGAAAATGGCCCAAGGGTAAAAACATAATTTTGGCCATTCGACCCCAAATTCCCATTAAAAATATCAACACCCTCATTTATCAAGGGAGAACCATTATCATTCTAAAAACCTTACCTCTCATCCTTAGTTTAGAAGTTTTTTAATTTCTTGAGGGCTTGGAGCTAAGATTTGCAATAATTTGAGACTAGAACTAATTAGAGGAACTCCAAAGCGTAGATTTGGCATCACCCATTGAAGATTCATTGGATTCTAAAGTGTGGTTTGCCCTTTCTTTATTTTTCTATGGATAACTTTGATAGAAATATTGGTTTATTTGTGTTTATTATCATTATAATTTGCTAGATATACCTCTTGGTATTATGCTAAAATAGGATTCAATGTGTGGGTTGTGATATATTTGTGTGTATTTTAGTTTGTTGATGATGGGTTCTATTATTGTTTGATTAAATTTGTTGGGATTTGTGGGTGCAAGTCCCAAATGCCTAAATGGGTTTGATGGATGAAAATTTCAAGCTCTTGAAAGCTCAAATCATTCTTGAAAGAGGGGTTATAGGTGAACTTTAGGAACCCACCTCATCCTTGAAAGAGGGATATGGGAACCAAATCAATAGTAGATAATTTATGAGTGTGTCTTGCTAATTTTTTCAGTATCTTTGACATAAGGGTGATTAAGAGGTTGACTATACCATGGGTGTTATCCTAGAAATAGGGATACCCAATTCGGGTGTTGGGTGGCTTTAATTGTCACACTCGTTAGGTACTCAAAAGGGTTAATGAGTGATATCTGGGAGGTTTTGTTGAAGAGCTAACCTCAAGGACTTTAAACCTAGCCTACCACATCATCAACGACTAGAATTTGTACTGAATTATCATGCTCCCATGCATAGTCCTAAGATCCATTTCAATTGATTATACTCTAAATATTATTGGTCTCGAATTAGTCCCTTAGAAGCCCAAGAACATTAGACAAGATTGAAAACCCCTCAAACCATTTTGTACCATAGGATTGAACCTAGCAAGCAACTTTTATTTTGAATTTACTTAATTGCCACTCGCATTGTTCATCATGGATTCGACCCCGATTCTTAGTTGGGTAAATATACTGATAATGACTGTCTTGTACTTAAATTGATGTGTAAGTTGAGCATTATCATTCCCCCTAGCTTCTCAGCTCAGTAAGTTTACCATGCTTTGTTTAACCAACCCAATATCTTACATGCAGAATTTGATAAGTTATGTACCATCAACTATCTTGTGGACTTATTAATGGATTTCACCTTTTTACCTTTTGAGTCTCAGAATGTTGTATTGATAAACTTATCCTAGATCCTAGTTAACTATTACCTTCTGAGTCTCAAGTTATTAGATGATAGATAACCATCTTAAGTAGATGACGCTGATTAGCCTAGATCGATAATTAATCTTCAAATTACTATTGTGATCATGTTTTCCTAATACCTACTCCTCTTATGAAGTAAGTAGTGATATACTAGGTGGGATCTTAACATTTTCAACCACTAAGAAATTTATTAAACTGAAGGTAACCACAATACATGCAAGAATATTGGTTTATAACAACTTAGCAATTCCCTACTTCATTAATCCACCAGGGTTCCCACAATTCTAGCTAAGGGCTTTAGTTCCTCATGGTTTCAAAACAAACAAAGGAATTCATAATTAAATACATTCATGCACTATCATAATAATCAATAAATAAAACCCAAAGTCTTTGACTAATTAAACAACCAAAATCAATACAAAGCAATCCTAAGATCAAAATCAAATCCTGGAATCAAATATATGTTTGAAAGTATAGAGAGTGCGAAAACTAACTAAAAACATCAAAAAGGTATTTATAGAATACAAGGAAACCATTAAAAGAAGAAAATTAAGGTCGGAGGCCATTTATCGGGCCACCTATGGGCCGTAGGTGGCACCTACGGACTGTAGCTGGTCCTATGTAGGTGCCCATTCCTATAAAATCTCCTGAACTCTCTGGACTTGACTCTTCTGCAACCAACTTTGTCACCTACAAGCCATAGGTGCCCTCCATCAGTGATAGGGTCTTTTTTTCTCAATTCCTGAGCCTCTGGACTTCCAATTTATGACACCTACTTTAGGCACCTACTACTATAGGTAGCACATATCGGTCGTAGGTGCCATCTTCAGTGACCTAAAACTTCAATTTTTACTTTTTTATCCAGAATAGTCCCAAAACCTAATTTCCTGCAAAATCATAACGCAAAACATATCATATCTAACAAAAAGACCTAAGTAAATTGTATATTTTCATTATTTTAAGCATTGAAAGTTCTATGAATCCATAGCGCATCAACCTATCAAATATTTAAAACATTATTTTCATCTCTTTATACATAGGTTATTCATTAATACAGGTAATTATTGTTATGAAGAAACCCGTTTTTAAGGTGAAAAGTGGGCTTTAAACCCTATTTAGGAAAAATAGTAATAAAATCATATTTTAGTTTGAATTGTATTATGTACCACTTTAATGATCATGGATTTACTAAATTTATGCATTCCATCACCAGTATTCAAGGAATGGGACCATAAGCACTATATATATGAACTACAACCACATCCCTTACAAGGACAAACACTTCCTAGATGTCCAGCCGCTATTATAACATGAGCTTGAACCCAATAATATGACAGGAATAATTACAACATAATAATTACGGCCTTATGCCCATATACATATTTGGAACTTATATCAATAATCATATCCATGAGCCATATCCTATCTATAAGCCACAGCATATCTATGAGGCATATCATATCTATAGGCCATAATTTGTCTCTATGAGGCATTTCACATCTAGGAGTTATAATATATCAAATAGGAATCTCACATCTATGAGGTATAACTGATCAATAAGGCATTTCATATCTAGGAGGCATAATATATCGATAAGCCATAAATCATAACTATGAGGCATATCACATCTATAAGAGTAATACCCCGATAGATACTAGTAAAGTTTTCATCTCTTACTTATATGTTTAAAGGGCTTCAAGGAATTTATTTAACACTAAGCATAAAGGACTTAATCATTTTAAGACCCCTAGATTTCAAGGATTTTATTTTTGGCCTTCCCGAATTTGAAACGTTGATTTTTGAGTTGAAATATGTTTAGGGATGTTAAAGGGGTGTCCCGGAAGAGTTTCAAAATTTTTGGATGGGGTTCGAGGTGATTTCGAACATCGGAGGTAGTAAGACTCTATTGATATCCCCATGTCATGGAGGATAATCTCTGCAATAGGGTCCGTGCCACGAAGGATAGTCTTTGCATTAAGGTCCGTGTCACGGAGGTTAGTCTTCATGATAACCTTCGTGCCACGGAAGCTAGTCTTCGTTATAACCTTCATGCCCAGGAGTCTGTATTTTCTTGCATTACTAACTACATGTTCAAGGGGTATTTTGGTCTTTCCTCCTCACCTCAAATGCCCAAGTAACGAATTAAAACCCTAAGAGGGGTATCAATTGGCCAATTCTCCATCAGTTATCATACTTAAACTCAATACCCTTTCCCAAGAAGATAAAATCAAGTTTCTTCTTAAGAATTCAAGCTCAAGGTCTGAATTCCAAGCTTTTTCTTTAAAGATTCAAACAATTAAGGTGTGTAGGGTATTGATCAACGGGTTCCTTCCACCTATTGAGTCCCAAAATCTTTTTTGTCCAAGTACGAATTCTTTTATTCTCTTTTCATGATATTTAAGTGTTAAGTATGAATTTACTCAATGATTTCTTAGCAGTTTTGAATTCAAACCATACCATGTGAATTATAATATTGCATGTTTTTAATTTCAATCACTCGCATCATATTCAGTTAATACCTTGTCAATCTCTCAAGTTATAAAATAAACCATGTGATCATGTTGTTCTCATAAGTTTATCATATTCACGTACTCATAATGATGAATTCCATTAGTTTAGTGAAATATACTATGTTTTGGGGTTTGTGAATCATGAATTCCCTTACATTATTTTAAATGATGATTTTGTATTAAAAGTATTATTCAGTGTTGGAGGGTTATGAACACCCGATACCTATATGTTTACCCATGTTTCAGAATTATAGGTAGTAAGTCAGTTAGATTATGATTTTACTATCATACTTAGTTTGTTATGATTATGTTGAGCATTAAAAGTTTTGATGTACAGTTGACTTTAAACCAGTACCAGTGTCAGTTCAGTTGGGAGTAGGATTTAGCACCGTGTGAACCTAAGAATGAAGGCTCACTCACCAGTACAGGACTAAGACCTTTAGTAGTAGTCCCTAAGTTCTAGAACTACATAGCCAGCGTAGTTTATGGGATGTCACCTGCCAGTAGAGGACTGACACTCTCTTAGGGGTCCCCTGCCAGTAGAGGACTGACACCCTAGTCCTTTAAGACATTGGTTTAGTAGATCCACACAGCTAGTGTTAGTACCCTTCGCAAAGTACTAACACTCTTCCAACTGGGGTTATGGGTTGGACCCCGATTAGCTCAGATTGGGGCATGTCGGTTACATGATAGCTACCACAGTTTCAGTCCAGTACTCAAGTTATATCAGTATAGGTTTTCATGACCAAGTATTCAAATATTAGTACATGTTTTACTTGGTCTTACATTTTTTTTACATATTCATGTATCTATGTTTAGTATCTATACGTATTTTTAGTTAGTCACTATCTCACATACTAGTACATTAAAAATACTGACCACATACTCTCTTTTGTGCTATAGTAATTTCAAAATATAGGTTTGGACGCTTAGTTCCCTGATCGCCCTTAGTCAGCTTAATGTCTCTCAACAATAGTAGTGGTGAGTCCTCATCCATCGAGGATAAGTTATGTTCAGTTACTTTTAGTATTTATTTTATTTCAGTCAATTGGAGTTAGTTGGGGATTTTTCCCATCAACTCCACATATCTTAGAGTCTTTCAAACTAGATATTTAGATATTCTGATATTCGGACTAGATATTCAGTTATTCAGTCTTGTTTTTGATTTATTTTGTAATTCAGACATATTAGTATTTGCTTCAATTTTATATCATAAAAGACTTCTATCAGTTTAACTTCTGCATATGATGTTTCATTATTATATTATTCAGTGCTCACAGTAGGTATCTGATCATTGGTTATCTTGGGGTCACTTGTGGCCTTAAGCACCGTGTCGTGACTAGGGGTAGTCTCAGGTCGTGAGAAAACTTGGTATCATAGACTAAGGTTTTAAAGTGTCCTAGTGTATTTGAAAGTCGCGTTAAGTAGAGTCTTGTGCATGGGTGTAAAGTGCGCCACACTTCTGAGCAAGAGGCTATGAGAAGTTTTAGGAAAGTTTTCCTTCTTTCATTATTAATATCATGCAAAAGGGAATGATCTTTATTGAATTCCCTTTTTCTAACTCATTCTTAATTTGTTTATAAAAAATGCCTCCCATAAGAAACAACGGAAGAAGGAATAGGGATCAGTCCGCACCACCACTTGTTCAGGAAGATCCCTTGAATGAATATGTTTCCCATGCCAAATTCAGGTCCGCTTTCACCACTTTGGCCTATTCTATGGCTGCTCAGAATAATTAGCAGGTTATTGCCCCACCTAATCCAGTGATGAATATAGTAACAGCGAGGATTCGAGACTTCACTTGGATGAATCCTCTATTATTTTCTTGATCCAAGTCTGAGGGGGATCCGTAAGAGTTTCTGGATGGTGTACAGAACATGACAAACATTATGGTGTCACCTCGAGTGAGAGTGTTGACTTAGCTGCATATCAGTTGCAGGGACTAGCTCATTCTTTATTCAAGCAGTGGAAGGAGGATAGAGATATTGAGGCAGGTCCTAGAGAGTGGGAGAAGTTTGCCACGACCTTTTTAGATAGTTCTTCCCACTTGAGTTGAGTAGGTCTAAAGTGAAGGAGTTCATAAATTTGAAAGAAGGTAACATGAGTGTGAAGGAGTATTCACTCAAATTCACTTAGTTGGCGAGGTATGCTCCGACGATGGTGGCTGAATCTAGGTCCAAGATGAGTAAGTTTGTGTCTGGTGTGTCTGATAGTATAGTCAATAAGTGTAAAATATCCATGTTGATTAAGGCGATGGACCTTTCCAGGTTGATGGTTCATGCTCAGCAAATTAAGGAGGAGAAGCTCAAAGAGAAGGAAACAGAGAATAAGGAAGCTAGAATAGGTAGCTTCAACTTCTCACAACAGAGGTCTGATGGTGGAAATCATTCTCAATTCCTCCATAAATTTTCAGCTCCAGACCTATTTTTAGTCGGTCTACCAGTGCCTAAGTTCAGGCAGGACAATAGGGATAGGGCGCCAGGCTTTACGACCCAGGGTAGCATAAACAGTGGTCGTACCAACCCACTTTGCAGGAAATATGGTAAGAATCATCAAAAAGAGTACAGGGTAGGTAGTGATCGGTGTTTTGGATGTGGCAAGCCAGGACACAGGATCAGGGATTGCCCAGTGATTGCCCAGAAAGGAAAGGATCTTCGTCAACAAGGTCAGTCTAACTTTTCATCAGCTCTAGCAGGTTGCCCAACTTAGTAGCGCGCCACCTCCAGTACCACCAGTGGGCATCGTTAAGACCATCTTTATTCTCTCCAGACTCAAAAAGATCATGAAATTTCTCTTGATATGGTTACGGGTATGTTACAAGTCTTTCATCTTCATATTTATGCATTCTTAGACCCTAGAGCTTCACTTTCCTTTGTGACTCCTTACATAGTTGTAGAATTTGGCGTCTATCTTGAAATCTTAGCAAAACCCTTTTCAGTGTCTAGATAGGCATACAAATATTGCCCGGTCACAGTATCTCAAAGAGTTACTTCAATTGTTCTTGTAGAGTTAGAGATGACTGATTTTGATGTCATTCTAGGCAAGGATTGGCTCCACTCATGCTGTACCTCAGTTGATTGTTGAAATAGAATTGTTTAGCTTCAGTTTCCTAATGAGCTTGTTATTGATTGGAGGGGTAGTACGTTAGTTCCTAAGAGTCGGGTTTTTTTCTATCTTAAGGTAAGAAAGATGATATCCAAGGGATGTACTTACCATCTCACTTTAGTCAAGGACTCAAATTTTGAAACTTTGAATCTTGAGTCAATTCCAGTATTGAATGAGTTTCTAGAAGTATTCCTTGAAGATCTTCCCAAAGTTACTACCGAAAAGGAAATTGACTTTGGAATAGATTTCATTCTAGATACCCAGCCTATCTCAATTCCATCTTATATAATGGCTCCAGCTGAGCTTAAGGAATTGATGAAACAATTGATAGATCTCTTAGATAAGGGTTTCACCAGACCTAGTGTTTCTCTATGGGGTGCTCAAGTTCTATACATGCGTAAGAAAGATAATTATCTCCAAATGTTCATTGACTACCATCAGTTGAACAAAATCACAATCAAGAATAAGTATCCTCTCCCCAAAATCGATGACTTTTTTTAGAAACTTCAAGGTGCAAGTTATTTCTCTAAGATAGACCTCAGTTTCAGCTATCATCAGCATAGAGTTATAGAATGTGACATCCCAAAATCAGCCTTTAGAATTGGGTATGGTCTCTTTGAATTCCTAGTTATGTCTTTTGGACTAACTAATGATCCTACAGCTTTTATGGACTTTATGAACAGGGTGTTCAAGTAGTACTTAGACATGTCCGTCATAGCTTCATAGATGCATCCTCATATATTCCCATAGTGAAAAAGATCATGCAGACCATTTTAGGATTGTATTGCAGACCCTTAAGGATCACCAGTTATTCACTAAGTTCAGTAAGTGTGAATTCTGGTTGAGATAGTAGACTTCCTTGGCCACATCATTTTCGGTGATGGCATTCGAGTTGATCCTCAAAAGACCAAAGCAATAAGAAACTAGCCTAGACCCATCTCTCCATCAGACATCAGGAGTTTTTTAGGTTTAGCTGGCTATTACAGATGGTTTATTGAAGGGTTTTCTTTTATTTCTTCTCCTATGTCTCGACTAACCCAAAAGAAAGTCAAATTTTTATGGTCAGATTCCTGCGAGAAGAGTTTTTTAAGAGTTAAATACTCAACTCACTTCTGCTCCAGTCTGGACTTTACCAGATGGCGCAGATGGGTTTGTAGTTTATTATGATATTTCTAGAGTTGGTTTTGATTGTGTATTAATGCAGCGAGGTAAGGTCGTAGCCTATGCCTCTAGACAGCTTAAACCCCAAAAGAAGAATTACCCAACCATGACCTTGATTTGGTTGTAGTTGTCGCTTAAAGATTTGGAGGCATTACCTTTATGGAGTTCATGTTGATATTTTTAGTGCCCATAAGAGTTTACAGTTATGTTTTCACATAGAAAGACCTGAATCTTCGTCAGAGAAGGCAACTTGAATTTTTGAAAGACTATGATGTGAGTGTGTTGTACCACCCGAGTAAGGCCAATGTAGTGGCTGATGCTCTTGGTAGATTGTCTATGGGAAGTGTTACACATGTTGAGGATGAAAAGAAGGAGTTAGTCCGTGAGGTTCATTAGCTTGCTAGGTTAGGTGTTCGGTTGGTTATTCGGCCGAAGGTAGTATATGGGTTCAGAATGATTCGAAAACTTCATTGGTTGCAGAAATGAAAGAAAAGAAGAACAAGGATCCTATTTTGGTCAAGTTGAAGAAGGCTGGCAGGGATTAGAAGGTTGAGGTTTTCTCCCAAGAGGGAGATGGTATGCTTCATTGTCAAGGCAGGTTATACGTTCCGTGTGTTGATGGATTGAGATAATGAATATTAGTTAAAGTGCATGGTGCGCAATATTCTATTCATCCAAGAGCCACTAAGATATATCGTGATTTGCGAAAAATCTATTGGTAAAGTGGTATGAAAAAAGATATTGCAGAATTTATGGCTAAGTCACTAATAGAAATTGCATCTATGGGACGGTTCATTTACCGTCTTCATAGATATCAAAGCCGCTCCTAAATATCTATCGCGACGGTTAGAGCAACCGCTACAATTGCTAGCGTTACAGTAGCTCTAAAGCGACGGTTTTTTATGACGGTGACAAAAACCATAGCTATATTGATACCTATTACGACGGTTTTTATCTCGAATAGATTGCCACAGTTGATAAGTTGTTACGACAGTTGTGAACCGTCCCTATATACATGTTATGGGGACGGTCATAAATATGTTATTGAGACAGTTGATGACTTATTGAGACGGCTACCAACCGTCCCTATAACACGTACTAGGGTGGTTATATATATCCTATTGTGACTGTTGACACTGTAGAGATGACTACCTACCGTCCCTACAAAACGTTATAGGGTGATCGTTTGTAGGCTATTGTGATAGTTTAACATGGTCTTCAGGAACGATTATTTTTAGGCTATTAGGCTAGTTATTTTAGGCTATTAGGATAGTTATTTTTAGGTTATTGCAACAGTTATTATTAGACTATCCAACAATAATACATTATGCTATTGCAATGATTTTATAAAGCTAGAATGACATCAAGAGAGTACTAGTAACTATTTGATTCTCAAAATGACAACCAAAAAACCAAATATTTTTTGATCATTCAAAAAAGCAAAACATATATACACAATTTGTTGAATGTCCAAAAATAAAAGATGTTTGAAACTTGGTCAAATTTTTCAACAGCATAACATGAAGCCAATGTGATCAATCTCTTAGGTCAGGTCTAGTTCATCAATGTTGTTTCCACCATCTTCGATGTCATCACCTACAACAATAAGAAAAATAATATGTTAATAGAGTAACATTTTGCAAGAGGAGGAATATTTAGAAGGAACTATGTTATATTCCAGTAAAGACTTATCTAAATGAATATTAAAAAGAACTGCAGCGGAACTGATCACAAACAAAACAAACATATTTGGAGCACTTGGTTGAAATTACCAACAGCACTTGGTTGATTTTGAGCATTTGAGAATCTAAAATCAACCACAACTACTTGTGAATAAATATGACCCTGTTGAGAATCGTAATCAGTACCTACGAGAATGGATTCGCTTGGGTCCTAAACTTTATTATTAGTCATTTTTTTAGGAAGATATAAACACACAACTAATGATTCATGACAGAAACTAACCATGCTATATACCATTCTCTAATTTCTCATCTAATTTCTAATACTAGAAAATCCCCCCTTTTCATCAAGAAACTGCTTTCCAGATGCTATATACAGGTGTCTTCCAGGTACGCCTGTTGTTTGCAACTAACAGACATAAATTCTAATCTCAGAATTACCAAGAAATCCTAACACCTATTAAACCTTGAGTGATTAATTACCACCTTATCATGACCTAACCCTAGATCCCATAATCCAGTATAATGAAAAAAATCAAAAGTGAACTTGTAATTGAATCACAAAGCAAACACTGAAATATTGATTTAGAGAGAGAGAAAGAGAAAAGTTGTATATTAACAATATGTCAATTGATAATGGATAAAAATCCCCCTAAAAACCCTAAAACAAGGTTTTAAATAGTTAACCCTAAATAAGGAAATAAAATTAAAGTTTCTAATTTTCTTCGAATTAGATGACGGCGCCCATGATGACCTATCATGATCTTGACAGCCTGTCACGGACGTCATCAACTTCTCTGTAAATTCATATCCTGCTACCTAAGGTTGACGACGATGGTGATGCCCTATCATCATCTTGATGGCATGACATAATTACCGTCAAAAAAACTTCCCATAGCTTTACATCTTCTGTTTAAGGTTAACGGCATCCGTGACAGTCTATCACCAGGCTGATGGCGTGTCATGGATGTCATCAGCCACACTTAGCTCTCTATTTGCTTACCATTTTATGCTTTTTGCTTTCTTTATTTGTGGTTCCCCCTCTCCTCTACTTTTTCTGCCAAATCAAAGTAAAATAATCAAAAACGACTATAATTGCTCAAGACTTCGCAATTATTTAGAGTTAAAAGCTTCAAATGTGTTAGCATGGGCTCACGCATCAACACCCTCAACTTAAACAATTGCTTGTCCTCAAGCAACCATAACATAACTAAGAATATTCAAAGTATAATTTGGCAGCTAACTACTCATATCAGTTCAGAATACATGCACTATCTCTAAGGTCAGTCAAAATAAGAGCAACTGTGTCTATTATTGAAAACACCCATGCAACTCACAAGGATCAAGATATGGCAAAAATTCCAACAATAACAACCCATCACATACCCAAATCACACTTATACAAACAAGACAGTGATTAGCAACATACCTAGTGTGCCCTCTCAACAAAGAAATTTCTTTTTCACTCATAACAGAATTTATAAACACAGGGATAAACACAAGACTCACTCTCAGAACGAAGTTCCAACATTGCACATCAAATGCCATAAGCTTACCCTTATAGTCAGTACCCAAGTCTTCAGACAGGTCAGTTAGGATCACTATAGGGCTTTTCTTAAGCTTGTAACGTAGGCTAGGGGCTGGTATGATATTCATGGATATTTCATAGTGACTATGCCTCCTTGACACTACATTAAACTCTCGGGGTTTCAACTCTTTACCCTTCTTTTCTTCCATCTGTTGTTGATCATGCATGCTCAAGATGGATGCGGTCTTTTTATTTATCAGATTATCTTTCTATTATTTTTCACACAGTTTTCTCTTTTCTTATTTCTGTTTCACCGTACCCAACTTTTTATTTATCCTTCTTACTCTACCTCTCTTTATACACAGATTACATCACGCACCCATATAATAGCCACCCTTAACTTAGGTTATTTTCCTAAGTCAAGGTACACAGTGTTCGAGGAGAACCAGGGCCAAGACAGGTTCATTGTGATATAAACGAGAAAGTGAAAAAGGTTAAAGAAAAAATTAGGCTATTGAGGCTCAAACATGGATCAAGGGATATTATTCATATTGGGAAGGTCATTTAGTCTAAAATAGGCTAACATGCAAAAACAGCCTATGATCTTTTCCTAATGCCTATCATATGACTATGGCACGACTAATAGGGCAAGTTCTAGATTCAACGCTGGCACACAAGTATCTTGCATATCACTACTTATCTGGTTCATGCACTTTTTTAACACGGGTCATTCATTTGCCATACTAACGCCACAAAAAGATACATAGTGGTCACAATGGATGCAATTCACACAGTACACAATAGATTAGACCACTGGATAGGTACTCAAAAATCACAGCTTGTACTACTACTAATTATCTACAGAATATGTTACAACAATAATTTACCCTACACCCTCAACTTAAAATCAAAAATAAGATGCACTAAGGGTTAAGGTATACCTGAAGACAGTTAAGCACATGGATCCTAGGTATTCGACCTTGCTACTGCATTATCTATTGTCTTCTCCCTATCAGGAGCATCTAGTTTTATGATAGTTAGAACCTGGCTAGATGAAGCACCTGCAGCCCTAGCTCTGATGGTTGTCTCCTATTTCTCAGTATCAGCCAGGGACTCCAATCTTGCTTTCTTCACCTCCTCCTTCTCAGCCTTTTTTTGCCTTCTTTTTTGCTTTTCTTTCTTTCTCACTGTCCAGCTCTTCTCTCTTATTCTTGCCCTTCTTTTCCCCTTTTTTCTTTTTTTTCTTTGGGGAGTCTGTAGTGAGATCAAGTATAGGAATTTCTTCCTCCAATTGTTCCACAGCCAGACCTGTTGGCATGATAATTTGGTGTTGCTGTAGCACCCCAATATCTATCTTTACTTTATTCAACACAGCCCTGAATGCAGCAAGATCAGCACCTGTTATCTCTTTTTCCCAGGCATCGAATCTATTCTCTAAATCTTCAACTCTCACAAATAATATCACAAAGGTCTCTAGTGTAGCCTTGATTCTTTTATCCACAGTAGCAGCGAACTGTTTGGTGAAGGCATGTAGCTGTGCCTCACACCACCTGGCTTGCTTAGCCACCTTCCTGATATCAATCGGCTGAAATGCAGAACCTATTGCTGCTGGAGAAACTGAGGGGCTAGCATCAGTCTCAGGCACTGAAGCTGCCTGTATTGAAGAATCTTGTATATCTACATGACGTATTGCTCCTGCATCTATAACTGGATGGTCTGCTGATACCTCTGCACCCCTGTCAAGCCTAAGTCCTGGCTGCACCTCATCAAATTGAATGGGGTTGTGAGTCTTCCGGACATGAATGTTTTCATCAACTACTATAATTTTTGGCACCCCAGCAGCTCTGCACAATTCTGTAACAAGATAAGAAAAAGGATAAGCAGTATCGATCCTTGACATCCTTATCTTCATCTCATTCATAATAATTTCCCTAAAGTTAGCAGTCTTAAAGCGAAGGAGAATTCTTTAACTGTTCGGTGTCAGTATCTTTTCCTATCTCTAACTCCTTCTCTAAATCATGCATATTGGTTTGTTGTTGCGGTAGGTGGGAATAAGAATTTGGATAAGCTATGACTCCAGCATAAAAAAGAGCAGTGTCAAACCAAAATACCCAACAAGCATTAGCTCTTCCTGAAAAGGAGGAGATCCAGCCACTCAGCCATACCTCCAAGTTGTTCATCGGAATGGAATTGGATGTGCCGCTGCTTCTTCAGGTGGAACTCCAGGTTGAGGAAGGGAAGCTGTTGCACCAAGCTTACCACCAAAATAGCCTGGTCATTGCTAAGAATATTATCTCCCTCAGTAGGCATTAGCCAGACTCGCACTATGCCCCACCAAAATTTTGCCTCCTGAGCCAACGAGGACTTACAGATTCTCTCATTTGGGTTTGTCACCCAAGCCAATTCTCCACCAGCTATGATGTTGGCCAACCAAGGACGTTGTATGTCCTTATTCTTTATCTGAGCATAAAATGATGGTGTGGTGGCCTGAGGCATAAAGTTGGGGCCGTGCAAGAATCTGTTGATGGTCCTATCCGAAACATCAACCATTATTCCCCTCACCCGAACTCTATCAAGAAGAGGTTGATCCACTACTTTCTTACCTGGTTTGCACATGTTCTCTAACCTAGCTTGGTAGTTCACATAGAACTCCTCAACTAGTGCGGGACAAAATAAACCTCCCCCTTCTATAGTCCGTCCTCAGCCATATTCCTTGAATTTCTTCTCCTTTTTAGGGTATCTGTTCAACCCTTTCGTGATAATCATCTTTTCTTCTTGGATTGGCCTCTTCGGATTCCTTCTATCAATTTTTTACAGCCCAGCAATATAGATGTCCTCAGCACTAGGGATTTTCCATCTATCATTGTTCCTCACTTTCAGGTTCTTACACTTAATAAGAGTCCTCCAAGGTGGAGACTCTTCATCATTTTGTTGCTCAGTGGATGGGGACCCAGAAGTTGTTTCCTCGGACTCAAATTCTTTAGACTCTTCTTGATCCCCTTCATCAGAGTCAGCATGTTCAGACTGATGCTGTTCAAAATTATTCTTTTTCAGACCCCTCTTGCTCAAAAGCTGTGATCGACTCAGTGTCCTCCACCTCAATTGGTGGAGTTTTCTTTAAACTTTGCTTCTTTCATTTCCGGAGCAAGGGTTCCTCCTCTTCATAGTTATATTCCTCGTCGATGAGCTTACGACGTACATCATCTTTGGACACTTTCTTTGATTCTGTGGGACTCTTTCTTTTTGGTGCCATTTTAAAGTACCTAGAGACATTAGAAGAGCATTAGTCAACCCTAAGGATTACAAACACAGGTACATTAATCATTTAAGCTCATTTATGTTTTAGGCCCCAGGTGTGACGATAATTCGTGACAAGCCATCACGATTGTGATAGCTTATCATGATTGTCGTCAACCTCAGATAGAACCCAAAAAAATTTTACACTTTCTGACGACATTCATGATAGGCCATCACAATTATGATAGCCCATCACGATTGTTATCAGCTCTATCCAGAACCAACTTTAGTTTTGTCAGCTTTTGATGACATTCCTGATAAGCCGTCATGATGGTGATAGCCTATCATGGATGTCTTCACATTTATCAGAACCCACTTTTGACTTTAACTAAATTTTTGGTCCCTATTTTTGCTCAAGATTTACTTGAATTCGAATCGTGAGCTATCTTTTCAACCCTTGGGTTTGTACAGCAAACCCTAGGTGCGTTTTAGCCACTTTCCAAGTTGAACTTGGTTCATGCATTTTGGGGACATTGGGTTATCTTTCATTCATCGTATGTTATCAGAAAAGAGAAAAATTAGATTAAAGTATACCTGATGGAGCTATTAAACTAAAAATCACGCACCAAAGAAAGAGTGATTTTCTGTTTATTGTTTTCTTGGTATGTTTTTGCAAAGAATAGGAAATATTGTAACTAAGGAAAGAAATACTAAAGAAAAATAAGTTAAAATCAGTGGAAATTTGAAAAGGTTCACGACTGAGCCGGGTCAGATTTTCTTAAATTTAGGCCCAGTTTTTGGATTTTAAGGTTCTGGGCTGACCATAATTCGTGACGGCATGTCACGATTACGATAGCCTGTCACGAACGTCGTCACCCTTAGGCAGAGAATTCCCCAAGCCTAGTCTAGCTGACGGCATTCGTGATAGCTTATCACAATTGTGACGGCTTGTTACGGATGTCGTCATGACCTTCCAGCTGACCTTTCCACTTTTCCACCTTCTTTATACTAAATCTTAATTGTAAAAATTAAAAACACTTGTTTAAACATAATAAAAACTTTGGGTTGCCTCCCAATAGCGCCTGATTTACTATCGCGGTACGACTTGGTTATCTTGACTACTCAGACTTTGCCAAGACAACCTTTTGATCCCCCTTTTCCATCATCATAGAAGACGTCAACGACCGAGAAGAAATTAAAATCATTTTGTTGCGAAATGGGATGATGCATTTTGAATTTTGCCTCTTTCTTACCGAGCCTAAATTTAAGCTCATTCAACTCCATGTCTACTATTACTCTTCCTGTTGCGAAGAATGGCCTACCCAAAATAATGGGTACCTCAAAGTCCACATCACAATCCAATACCAAAAAATCAGCAGGAAGAATAAAGTTTGCTACTTTTACCAACACATCATGCAAAATTCCAACATGGTTCTTTATCGACCTATCTGCTATCACCAGTCACATGTTAGTGGGTATCTGAGCTTCTAAACTAAGCTTCTTGTATACAGCCAGGGGCATTAGATTCACGCTGGCACCCAAATCACATAATGCCCTTACAATATCCAGAGACCCAACTTTGCACGAAATAGTGAACTCTCTAGGGTCAGCCTTCTTTTACACTAAAATTGTGTGGAAACCGCGCTGCAATGGTGGAGATTGTCCACCTGCTCACTGCTGACCTTTCTCTTCTTTGTTACAAGGTCTTTCATGAACTTTGCATAACCTGGCATTTGCTCAAGTTCCTCAAGCAAAGGCACATTAATTGTCAATTGCTTGAGCATTGCCATGAACTTGCCAAATTTTGCATCATCAACCTTTTTTTTCAATCGCTGAGGAAAAGGAGGTGGTGGTCTAGGGATAGCCTTTAACACCACTTCCTCTTCCCTCATTTTCCTTCTATGGATCATCAGCAGAACTATCCAGCTTCTCAGACTCTACTGGATTACTTTCTTCGGGTTCATCAACCATTACCTCATCTTCTACAGATTTGCCCACAGAAGGGCCACGTAACCTCTTACCACTCTAAGTGGTAATCTCCATACATGAGACATCATTTCGTGGACTCTGAACCATATCACTAGGTAAAGTACCACTTTTTCTCTAGTTCAGTGTAGCAGAAAGTTGACTCATCTACTGCTCTAACTACTTAATAGAAGTAGAGTGTGAGCTAACCAATTGACTGAGGGTAGAGAATTCACTCTTCATAGTAGTTACCCCCGTGTTGGTAGCTTCCACTCTTTTCAACAACTTTTCCATCATATCCTCCATGGACATTTTACCCAAGCTAGTTGTTGCAGCAACCCGACTTCCAGAGGAATATACAAACCACTTCTGTCATTGTTGCTTCTCCAATGTCCCTGCTCCCTATCCTTGTAATCAGGCTTATCATAAAAGTTCCGACCTTGGTTCCCTTGGCTATTGCCTCGAAAACCCCCTGATTACTCACAAAGTTTGCTTTCGGATCAGCACTCGTAGCAACAGTACCCTGAGATTCCATAGCCTTAACTATTTTGGTCTTTCCTGACAACAAGTGCTTGGTCAGTAAGTCCATCTGTGTCTTTAAGTAGGCCATGTCCTGGTCTCACTCCTCATTCGTTCTGTGCTGCTCCGAAGTCATACCACCAGAAATAGTCAAACTAGCCACCACAGAATACTTGGTGTGCCAAGCCCGACTCTACTTGGTCATTCTATTCAGATGTCTGAAGCATCCAGAAAAAAGAGGTTAATGAACGAACTACCTACAGCATTGTCTACAATTGGCTTTGTCACAGAGTTGAAAGCTCTGTACAAAGTCTCCATCAAGTGCAAGTCCGGCATGTTATGATTCGGATAATGAGCCAGCTTCTTCTTAAATCTCTCCCAGGTTTCGTGCAATGCTTTAGTTGGAAACTCTATAAAGTTACTAATTTCGTCCCTCAGTTGTACCCTCCTGGAGGGTGGAAAGAACCATTATAGGAATGCCTCTTTCAATTGTCTCCAGTTGGTTATAGAATCGGGCTCTAGCTCGCTTAACTATATTGTTGCCTCTTCAGACAAAGACAATGGAAATAATCTCAACTTGATCGTCTTCTGGCTCACTCCCGGATTGTCAAAAGATTTTCAAATGGTAATAAAGTTCACCAAATGCATGTTCGGATCATCACCAGGAAAGCCTCCAAACAACCCCTTCAAATTCATGAGTTGGATCATGGTGCTTGTTATGCTGAATTTTGCACCCGATGCCAACGGTGGAGGAATGATAGCACCCGTTGCACCAGCTCTGTCCATTCCTTCATCATTTTTATCATCCTCATATTGAACAGGTTGTTGACCATACCTTCCTCGGACTGGATGGTTTACCGTTGCAACAATTTACTCAGCTCATTTTCGGTTTTGAGGATTCAGCAATTCCTCATCACCCAAGTCTTCATCATTAGGGTTTTGGTGACATACTTGTTAACCCAAATTTTGTACATTCACCTTAGCCATGGACAAAATGGCTAGTCTATCTGCCTCCTGTGGTTTAGCCATTCTCCCTATCAGCTAATGTTTTGAATTGATTAGTAATAACTGTTCTCCAGAGCTTCTTTTTTTTGGCATAAACAACACAGTACCTACAATAGACAAAAACAACAAATAAACATAAATCAAGGAAACTTAACTAATGGTAAATTAGTGCACACAAACTTTCAGTTTACAACCGTATTCCCCGGAAATGGCACCATTTTTGATAACGCTCAAATTACACTCTTGAATGGGTGTAAGCGATCATTGTCAATATAAAACCCAACTAGGTTGGGGTCGAATCCCACAGGGAATAAGGTGTGAACTCAAGTTGTTTACGATATAATTTATTGATATTTTACTGTTTCCTGAAATGGGGGTTTAAGTTTTACAGATAATTGTTTATCACTTTGAATTTAATATTTGTAACTAAGATTTTATGAGATAACCAGTATTATGTTCACTAGGACTTACCGAACATGACAGATGCTACCATTAACTCAAGGTTCTTACGGTGGTTAGGATGACAAGCTATCTTTATCGATGATATACTGAAATGTCTCTCGACCTATTCGAGCGTCTAATTTCCTAATCCTCTTGGACTTAGGGAATCGCAACTCACTGCTTAGATTTTACCTCAGGTTAATCAATCTTGTTACAGCGCTGATTATTAAACGAAGCCTTTTCGAGTCCCTGTTGATAATTCACTTCCCACTGTTTATGATTTCTTTCTCAAGCAAACCAAAGTAGGTACGCCTATTGTTTGAAACCAACAGATATAAATTCTAATCTCAAAATTATCAAGAAATCCTAACAGCTATTAAACCTTGAGTGATTAATTACCACCTTATCATGACCTAACCTTAGATCCCATAATCCTGGTTAAGGGTGTTCAGCCACTCATGATGCAAGAAATAAGCACACAAATTGAATTCATAATTAAGAATATTAACGTACAATAATGAAGGAAATCAAAAGTAAACTTGTATTGAATCACAAAGCAAACACTTAAATATTGGTTTAGAGAGAGAGAGAGAGAAAAGTCGTATATTATTAATATGTCAATGGATGATGGATAAAAATCCCACTAAAAACCCTAAAATAAGGTTTTAAATAGTTAACCCTAAATAAGAAAATAAAATGAAAGTTTCTAATTTTCTTCGGATTAGATGACGGCGCCCGTGACGTCCTATCATGATCTTGATTGCCTGTCACGGACGTCGTCAACTTCTCTGCAAATTCATCTCCTGATGCCTAAGGTTGACGACGATGGTGATGCCCTAACATCATCTTGACAGCGTTTTGTGATTACCGTCACAAAAATTTCCTGCAGCTTTACATCTTCTATTTAAGGTTGATGGCATCCATGACAGCTTATCACCAGGCTGACGGCGTGTCATGGATGTCGTTAGCCATACTTAGCTCTCTATTTACTTTTGATTTCATGCTTTTTGCTTCCATTATTTGTAGTTCCCCCTCTCCTCTACTTTTGATGCCAAATTAAAGTAAAATAATCAAAAATGACAACAGTTTCTCAAGACTTTGCAATTATTTAGAGTTAAAAGCATCAAATGTGTTAGCATGGGCTCACACATCATGGGGCTCACAAATGGAATTCACACATCATAGGGCTCATAAATGGAATCCAAAATTGAACCCATCACGAGGTCCCTCAAAGAATAAATAAGTTGTGTGCAAAATTTGAGCACAAATGAAACATAAATCGGGTCTCAAATCAACCCTTAAAGTTTAGGAATTCAAAGCCCTAATTTCTAAGAATTTATCAAAAATTGAAGGAATCTTACCATGAATTCGAAGGAAAATCACAAATAATCAATAACCAAGCTCCCCAAATCATCTACAAGCTTTAATCCCACTTAATCTCACTCTTGAGGGTTTAAGATCACAAGAAATGGGTGACAAATAGATGAATTCATGACATAAGGGTCTATTTATACCCATACCAGGTACTTGGGTCCCACTATTACGGACCCAGACCTGCAATCGCAGTATTTAGTGGTTGCATATGTAAGTTGCAATCACAAATCATGCCCTACAATCGCACTACTTGATGACTATACAAGGTGTTGCAATCACAACACCTCTTCCTGCGATTGCACCAATTCTCCTGCAAAGGGTACCACGATCGCGACCTTTGACTTGCGATAACAGCTGCACCAGATGACAGTTGAGACTTGGAAAGTCTTCGCCAAGCCCTCCTGATTCATCTAGAATCCCGTACACACAAATGAATTATGTAACCATTCTAAATTTGATGTTCTAAATTTAATAGCGCAATCGTATTTTCCATCCAAGGTTATTTCTACCAAATGTGGGCCCCACACCTATATTTTATTTTCTTAACTTCTCGACCAATAGCTCGAAATGAGTCCAGGTACCCCGGGACCCAAACCAAGAGTCTACCTAGACTAAAATCGCTAATTTGGAGTTGCTGGCACAGTTAGAATTTACATTTGAGGTCATCTACAAGGAGTTTTGGTCCGAGAACAAATCCTAAGCAGCGAAAGCTCTAAAATAGGAAAATGAGCCTAAAATCCAAATGAACAGTTGAATCACCAAATCGATAGTTCCAACAAGTCATAAATAACCTCTAGTCCATATGGAAAGGCTCGAAATACCGAAAATGCACACAAATTGAAGAAATGAACTAGAGGGTCTTTACACAAAACTTGAGCACAAACAGAGAACAAATCGGGTCTCAAATCAATGCTTAAAGTTTAAGAATTCAAAGCCCTAATTTCTAAGAATTTATCAAGAAATCAAAGGAATCTTACCATGAATTCAAAGAGAAATCATGAAATAATCGTTATCCGAACTCCCTAAGTTATCATAAGTTTTAATCCCACTTGATCTGACTTTTTAAGGTTTAAGCTCTCAAGAAATGGGTGAGAAATGGCTAAAATCATGACCTAAGGGGTCTATTTATACCTATACCAGGTCCTTGAGTCCCGCTATCATGGATCGAGACTATTATTGCAGCATCTTGTGCTAAACACCGAGTTTCAATTGCACTATATGCTCCACGATTGCATTAATTTGTCTGCCAAGGGTACCCTGATCGTAAACCTTGGCTTAAGATAGAAGCTGCAGTAGTTGACAGTTGAAACTTAGAAAATCTTTCATGTTTTTGCCAACCCTCCGGATTCATCTAGAATCCCATACACACAAACGAACTATGTAGCCATACCAAAGTTGACTTTTTAGAATCAATCATATAGTCAAAATTTCATTTCATCAAAAAGTGGATCCCACACCCATACTTCATTTTCTTAACTTTCTAATCAATAGGTCGAAATGAGCTCGGGTGTCTCGAGACCCAAACCAAAGGTCAACCTAGACTAAAATCAATGTTCCGAAGCTGATGGCATTGTCAGAATTCTCATCTGAGGCCATCTACTAGGAGTTTTGGTTTGAGACCAAATCCTAAATAGTGAAAGTTCCAAAACAGGGAAATGAGCCTAAAATCCAAACGAACTGTCTAATCACCGAATTGACAACTCCGATAAGTTAAAAATGACTTGTATCCATTGTGGAAAGGCTCAAATGATGGAAATTCATGCAAATCAAGAAAATGATCTGGAGGGTCATTTTAATTCTCTTCTAATAGAAAAAGCCAAGCAACCACTCTTCAACAATCCTTAGAAGATGACATGAAGAAATTGACTATAAATGTTTAAGAAATTACTAAAAAGAACAGGTTGCTGCAGAATAATCTTACAAGGACTAAAGATAAGTTAGAACATAACAGAAAATGGACAAGATACTAAATAATATTAACTCAAATTCAGGATAATCAAACCACTACTAGAGATGAGATTAGTTTCAAACCTGAAGAACTCAAGTCCTTAAAAAGTAACCCTGGTGTACACGCTCTGAAAAACAAGGCCATCTTAGAAATCAATGTCAAGGTTAAATTTAGAAAAATCATAAAAATATCACCTTTTTCAAAAAAAACTTGGTTCTTATTAAATATTTAATTCATTTTTTGTTAAAAAGGGATCGAGTTCTTACTATATAAATGCTCAAGAAAGCAGTCTTTTAATTGTCTTTTTGGGCTAGAAGTGATCTCATATCCTTTTACACACAGGAATGGCCTCATGTTAATCTGTATAATGCAAGTTCCAGACACATGACAGAAATGTGGAAAAAAATTTCCAAGGTGGGAATATAGCATCTAGAAAGGGAATGAAAGGGTTGAAGTATAATTTTCTAAGTGTCTCACAAATGAATGACAAATGAAACAATATGTTGTCTATATTGGTTGAATATCTTGAAACAACCTCAAATTCAAGGAACTTGATTCTGAAATAAAAATGTTATGAAGGACCTGATTAATAGGTTTTCCAACACCGCATTCAATAAGGCAATTGTGTGTGATACATATGCCAAAGGAAAGTGTCACAACCCAAACCCAGGCTAGCTGTGATGGGTATATCAATCCAACCGTAGGCTAGAGACCACCTCCTTAGCCTTACCTCAATAAGCACAATAATAAACATCAAAAGACTACCAAGATAGCAAAAGAAAGATAGATAATCCAAATGAAATCTATGGGTTAAAGTAAACATCCAACCCACATTTATCCACAAAAGCCTCTAAAACCAGAATACCAACTAAGTCGGGACATGCCCCCAACTATGATAAAAAGAAATCTAAAGTACTAGGATAATAAAGAAACAAGTGAAATGACAGGGTCTTCCAAATGATGAAAGGTCACCACTTCACAGCAACTCAATGATACACCACACCACCTAATGCTCTACAGGAACAATAGAAAAGCCCTCAAACCCTACATAGTAAAATGATACAACAATCAGGGACGATCAGTGGGGCGAGCACTAGTATGTAACTTAGGGGATAGGGATAATATAATGCAGTTACCAAAATCTAATCATAAACCATATGCATTACATTCACATACATATATATAGGATGTCGAAATAGGGACAAGGGTCATGAACATGAGATTTTAAAGATTTAACCTAAACTATATAGCTCAATCCATCCTAAGGCACCCATGGGCTATATGGGTCCAACTCTCTTGCTAGAAGGGGCCTAGTGCATGCTAGCCGTATGAACCAAAAAAAATTGAGGAAAGGAGAAAGACTCCAAGGCCATAACCCTCCCAAGATATATATAATGTAGGCACCAAGCTTATGGTCACATGGACCCGCAACGATAGTGTTGATCCCCCTGGGATTTACAGCTTCAAGGTGAACTACACAATTTTCTTTAATCCTATTTATGTCAAACTAATACACATAACCAAATTGATGCCTAGGTTCTATTTAAAATCCAATTTATGGTCACGAAGGCTATTCCAAAATCATATTTATCCATTTATCCTATAATGCAATGCAATGGGTTCAAAAGATAATTTAAACCATGCAAATTCCATATTCAAAACCAAGTTTACAAGGTGGGTTAAGGTTAATGTCATTATCAAGCCAAAATTCCATCAATTTAGGGCAATCCATGTCCCCATTCCAACTATTAAAATCATGCACCAATTCAGTCCCCATAACCATAAATTAAAGCATAAATAAATAATTTAAATATAAGAAAAACAATTCAAGTAAACCCAATCAAAACCCCTCAACCCAACTTCAAACCCACATTTTAAATCACATGAACAATGATTAAATATATGTCATAATGTAAAAATACAAGTTAGGGATAATCAACATACCTGAAATACATAAGAAATTAAAGATCATTTGAAGTTTGGATATTTAATGGTGAATTCCTTGTAAAGACCTTGAGTGGTATTGGGTTTTGAGTTAAACAAAAAGAGTGGAGTTTTGATCTTTAAAACTGAAAGAAAAAGGGTTATTTTATATTTATAAGTCGTGCAAGAGGTAAAAAGACCAAAAGCCCCTCATCCTAAGTGATAATAAATAAAAACTAAATAAAATTAAAACAGCAGCATGGCACACCGCTATCACAGAGGCTATCTCTGTGCCACGCGCTTATCACGAAGGCTATCATCTGTGGTACGCCACTATTGCGGAGGCTCACTGCCTTGGGTCCCAAAATGGCCCGAACCCCTTCAAGAAATTCTAAAACTTTTCCAAAACACCTTTTTAACATCCTTAAACATAATTCAAGTCAAAATTAACATTATTCATGCGGGAGGTCAAAAATAAAATTGTTGGAATTTTATGAGGTCTCACAAAAACTACCTGATTTTTTCTTCAAGCTAAGAAGTGTAGAGGACAACATAGAAATTGGTTTGGTTCCTCATACATTAGTTGATCATGATGAACTTGATGAACTACCTAATAGCCAAAAGCAATATATGAATATATCAACCAAAGTACATGCTCAAAGCAATCAAAAGGCAGGGAAAATGTCAAAAAATTTAAGCTTCGATACTGAAGGTCCACTCATAAAGATTAGGGGAACTATACAGCAGAAACCTAGTTCATCCAATATGATACTTGATTCCTCATTTGATAAATAAAACTATAATAAAAATTTATAATACTTGTAGAAAGGTAACAAAATCATTGCTATTGTGGATGGGAATCTTAATGATGTTAATCTTGAAGAGTAGGTTGACAAAGAAAGATTGGATATTATTACAGATGATGATAAGGATTATGAATGGTCGACACTGCAAAACCTGATTCTTAAGTAGTTCCTAAAAATAAAAAAAACTTATAATACCAATAGTGATTATTATACCAATGAAGAGGTACATGAGACAGGGGAACAATTATTGAGAATATCCATGGTGAACATAAAAAAGCTAGAACTATTGAATAATTAAAAGGTTCAATGCAATGTGAACCTGGTTCCTCTATGCTTGGAGCCTATTCTTATGATGAAAAACTGACACATCATCATAACTTTCTTAATAATTGGCTAGTACATAAATAATTTTATACTTGATTAAATATACATTGTATATCTAATAACTCAGTTTTGTATATTTACAAGTACATACCTCAAATACATCTTTGATAATGGCTAAAAGGCATGTGGATATTGCCCTGAAACTCTTTAGTCCTATCTAGGGATAATGATTATGGGATACGTCCTACATCTGGAGTTTGTCTTCAAACTCAGGGTCCTATACCTGATTGTTCTGGAGTTTCTTTAGTTATAACTAGTCCTTCTCAGGGTGAGGTGGGTGATGTGGAATTTTGTCAGCTATTCATACTATTGCTTAATTAGTTGTTGCTCAGGTTGACCGAGATACGTTTGGGGGTTATCTATTGAGGCCACAAAGGTTGGCCAGTTTATGAAACTGAATCCTCCTATTTTTACTAGTGTGCAGGTAGAGGAGGATCCTCAGGTTTTATTGGATGAAATGGAGAAATACTGAGGGTAATGCAGGCCACTAATGTGAAAGGTGTAAACGTTATAGCTTATCAGCTCAAGGATATTGTGTACCAATGGTACGAAGAATAGGATAGGGATAGAGGAGATGTGGAGGAGTCATCCTTATGGGATATTTTTTCTGGATCATTTCTTTCTCCAAGAGTTGAGAGAAGCAAAGATGGAGGAGTTTGTGAATCTTAAGTAAGGAAGAATGTCTATTAAGGAATATGCCTTGAAGTTTCATCAGCTTTCAAGGTATGCTCCTGATTTGATGGATAACATAAGAGCGAGGATGAGAAAGTTTACTTCTGGATTGAATCATGATTTGATCTTGGAAATCAAGACTGCATTGTTGATTAAGGGTATAAACATTTTGAGGTTAGCTATCCACATGCAGTAGTAGAGGATGAGAAGAGAAAATAGGTAGAGTTTGAAGATAGGCAGGGTAAGAGGAGCAGGTTTTTTTATCAAGGAAGTGTTCAGTCACAGGTAGTTAGGATGGAGGTAAATGGCCGAAAAAGAAGTGGGGGAGTTCTGGTTCCTTCACTACTGCTAGCGCTCCTTACCCGAGATAGTCGGGTAATAGACATCAGCAGGGTGGTGATAATTTTTTAGCATAGGGTGTCTAATCTCAGGATAGTAGGGATTAGTTAATTTCTTCATACCCACCTTACCGATTCTGTGAAAGTCCTTATCGGGGTTATTATAACGAAGGAAGGGACAAGTGTTTTAAATACGGCCATCCAGGCCATATGATCAAAAATTGTCCAGTTGGTAAGGGAGCTTGGGAGCGATCAAAGATCTGGGTGCTTCATCTTTTGCTACTATGCCTAGTGGTGCGGCTTCAGTATCTACTCTTACTTTGGGTACCAGCACTAGCAAAATAGGTTGTATGCTCTTGCATCTCGGAAGGAATCTGATGCATTATCTGATGTCATAACTGGTACGTTACAACTCTTTTGTCATGACGTGTATTATCTATTTGATCCATGGTTCACTCTTTTCTATGTGACCCAATTTATGGATGTATGTATTAGTTTTGATCCTAATGTTATTTCATATCCTTTTTTGTTTCTAGCTTAGTAGGTAACTCGGTTATTGCTAAGAGAGTCAATAGGGGGTGTGTGGTATCTGTTGGTGGTAGGCAAACTTTGGTAGATTTGCTTGAACTTGATATGGTGGATTTTGATTTTATTTTGGGGATGGATTGGTTACATTTTTGTTATGCGTCCTTGGATTGTCAGACCTGTAAGGTTGTCTTTAGGTTCTCTGGTGAACCAGTTAAGAGTGGAAGGGTGGTTCCTTAGCTCCTATGGGGAGGTTTATTTCTTATCTTAGATATTGGAGGTTAATCTCTAAAGTTTGTCTCTATCACTTGATTTGGTTTAAGGATTCTAACTCGAAGGGTCCATTTTTTTATTCGGTTCTCATTGTAAATGTGTTTCCTAAGGTTTTCTCGAATGATATTCCTGGTGCTCCTCTGTATAGGAAAATAGAGTTTGGTATTGCATTGGTTCCGAACACTCTTCTAATATCTATTTCTCCTTAAAGAATGGCTCTGGATGATTTGAGAAAAGCCAAAGAGCAACTTAAAGATCTTCTGGATAAGGGGTTTATTCATCATGGTGTATCTTTGTAGGGTGCACTGGTGTTGTTCGTGCGCAAGAAGGATAGTTCTCTTTAGGTGTGCATTGACTATCTGTAGTTGAATAAGGTAACGGTTAAGAACAAGTATCCTCTTCCAAGGATAGAGGACGTTTTTTATCAGTTGCAAGGTGCCAATTTTTTTTCTTTTAAGATAGATCTTTGGTCTGGATATCATCAGCTTAATATTAGGGAGAAAGATATCCCTAAGATAGTTTTTTGTACTCGGTATGGGCACTTTGAATTCTTGGTGATGTCATTTGGATTGACTAATGCCCTGGCGGCCTTTATGGAATTAATGAACAGGGTTTTCAGGTAACTGTTGGGTCTCTTTTTCATTATGTTTACTGATGACATTCTGGTTTATTCAAAAAGTGAGGTAGATCATTCTAATTACCTCCGTGTGGTATTGTAGACCTTAAAAGAACAATGGTTATATGCCAAGTTCTCCTAGTGTGAGTTTTGGTTAAATGCTGTGACTTTTCTTGGTCATATTATTTCTAGTAAGAGGAGCATGGTGGATCCATAAAGGGTGGTTGTGGTTAAAAGGTAGCCTAGACCCATGACTCAAACCGATATTCAGAGCTTCTTGGGTTTGGCTGGGTATTATTGACCATTTGTGGAGAGCTTTTCGATGATATTTGCTCGTTTAACTAAGTTGACTTAGAAAAAGGTAAAGTTTTCTTGGTCGAATGCTTGTAAGGGGATTTTTGAGAAGTTGAAAGATAAGCTAACTTCGGCTCCGGTTTTGACATTACCTGAGGGCAGTGAGGGTTTGTGGTTTATTATGATACATCTACGATGGGACTTGGTTGTTTTTTGATACAATATGGGAAGGTGATTTCCTATGCTTCCAGGTAGTTGAAGGTACATGAGAGAAATTATTCTACATATATTTTGGAGCTGTTGGCGGTGGTTTTTTCCTTGAAAATCTGGTGGCATTATTTGTATGGAGTGCACGTAGACATCTTTTTTTATCATAAGAGTCTACAGTATGTGTTCACTCAGAAGAAGCTAAATCTCAGGAAAATGATATAGTTGGAGCTTCTCAAAGACTATGACATGAGTCTTCACTATAACCCAAGTAACGCTAATGTGGTTGTTGATGTTCTTAGAAGGTTATCCATGGGGATTTGGGCTCATGTGGAGGATGAAAAATGGGGATTGGTTAAATATATTCATCGCTTGGCAAATCTTAGAGTACGTCTTATGGATTCTGGGGATGGTAGGGTGATGGTATAGAAAGTGGTTTGATTGTCTTTTATGCAAAGATTAAGGAGAAGCAAGTGCTAGATCCTATCTTGATAAAAATCAAGAGTAATATGGGTATGCAGAAGGTAATGGTGCTTAAAATCAGCGGTGATGGTACTTTATGGTACCAAAGAAGGTTGTGCGTTCCTGATGTCGATGGTTTGCGGTTAAGGATGTTGGCTGAGGTGTATGAATCGCGCTATGTTGTATATCATGGCTCGACAAAGATATATCATGATCTCAAGGATATGTATTGGTATAATGGTATAAAAAGGGATGTGGCTGATTTTTTGGCCAAGTGCTTAGTGTGTCAACAAGTTAAAGTTGAGCACATGAGACCTGGTGGGTTGTATCAAGAGATTATTTTTCCTGAATGGAAATAGGAGCTAATTAATATGAACTTCGTTACCGGTATTCCTCGATCTCATAATCAATATGATTCAATTTTGGTCATCGTGGATAGGATGACAAAGTTTGCTCACTTCTTGCCAGTGAGGACTAACTTCTCGATGGAGGATTATGCAAAGTTATATCTTCAGAAAATTGTGAAGATGCATGGAGTACCTATTTTGATTATCCCTAATCATGGTATGTATTTCTCATCCCATTTCTAGCGGTCTTTTCATAATGGATTGGATACTAAGGTGAATCTGAGTACTTCTTTTCATCCTCAGATGGATGGGCAAGCAGAAAGAACTATTTAGACATTGGAGGATATACTTCGGGCATATGTGGTTAATTATGGTAGCAGTTGGGTTGAGCATATACCTTTGGTGGGGTTTGCTTATAATAATAGCTATCATTCTAGTACTGGCGTGGTTCCTTTTGAGGCATTATATAGTAGGATGTATCGATCTCCTATTAGTTGGTTCGAGTTTGGTGAGGCAGATATGTTTGGTCTAGATTTGGTCTATCAGGCTATGGAAAAGGTAAATCTAATTTGGGATAAGCTTAAGGCTGCCCAAAGTTGCCAAAAGTCCTATACGGAAGTAAGGCATAGAGACTTAGAGTTTGAGGTTGGGGATAAGGTATTCCTCAGGGTATCTCCCGTTGAGGGAGTAATGTAGTTTGGCAAAAAGAGGAAGCTCAGTCCTCGGTATATTGGTCCTTATGTGGTTTTGCAGAGGGTTGGAAATGTTACTTATGAATTAGAGTTTCCTTCTAGTTTGAACTCTATTCATTCAGTATTTCATGTCTCCATATTGAGGAAATGTCTTGGTGATCCTTCTTTGATTATTCCTTTGGATGGGTTGAGTATCTTGAACTCTCTGTCTTATAAAGAGGTCCCAATTGAGATCTTGGATAGGCAAGTTCATCGGTTGCAAATGAAGGATGTGGCATCTATTAAGGTTCTATGACGGAACCATAAGGTGGAAGAAACTACATGGGAAGCAGAGGAAGACATGAAGTCAAAGTATCTGCATCTGTTTTCTGCTCCTGGGATTTGTGCAGAAGGTGTGTGTCTTCAACACATCTTTATTTTCTGAGTTTGTTAAAGGAAAGATTAATATCATTGCCTCTTTGTTTTCAAACTTTGTTAAAGTTTGGAAACATATTTGATAATGTAAATGACTCGTGCAGGTGGTTACCCTTACCTTGTCCGTCATTCGAGGATGAATGCTCCTAGTGGGGGAGACTAAAACACCTTGGTTTTGGACCTTAGAAAATTTCTTGCAATTCTGGTCTCTGGATCTAATACGACTCATGGGTACGAGTCATATATTGGGATACGAACAGTATAGTCTAGTCGTATGCTTACCAGTGTTGGTTGGTGGGATGGATTTTGGTCACTAAAATGGGTACGAGTCATATGGTCGGAAACAGATTGTTTGGTTTCTTAACTTAACCTTAGACTTGGTAACCTAGGCTGGATCTGAGTATGAGTGGCTCACCGTAAGCCATAAGCCAGGGTATGAGTCGTACCCAAGACTCGTATGGTGGACAATGTTCAATCCTCTTAGTATTCGATTCTGCCAAGGATATGGATGAAGGTTACAGATCGTATATTTGTATATGACTTAAGTTAGATGAGTCGTACCTTAGACAATGTTGGGTCCAAGGGGAAGGCCAAGGGTATGAGTGGTGGATACCACTCGTTCAGGGAGGATACGACTCGTAAGGGTTAGTCGTATCCCTATGACGGGATTTTTGTGCAACTTAAGTGGGGGCAATATGGATATTTTCCCACTTATCCTAATAAAGTCCCATGACTTATATTCCTATTTGGAGGTTATTTACCCTATTATTCTATTCATTAACACTTAGAAACTCTTCCTAAACACTATAATTCTCTCAAGAGCTTTTGGCAAAAAAAGCTACGATTTCAACTAGAGGACTAATTTAGGAATCTTGTTTGTGGTTTCTCTCCATCTACTTTGTCAATTAAGGCATGTTCTCTTCCCTCATTATTAGTTCCAACTAAAGGCATGGTTTTATACAATGTTTTCATAATTTGAATGTTGTATGTTTTGGGTTTTCCAATATGTTTTGGGGGTGTTTGGTTATAAATGCTTGGTTATGGCTTCCCATGTTTTAATTATGCTTTTATATGCATTAATGGTGGTTTTGGATAATTGGTTACATGGGAATGGCTCTTTGGTAATGGACTTTGGTTTTGGAAATACTATACCCCCAATGTGTTTGATAAAATGCCTTTAACAATATTTTCACTTTTATATTGATTTTTCAATGGACTTATGCATAGTTTAAACTTGGTAATGAAACCCTAAATGGTATGAATGGTTTAAATAGTTTTAAATGGATTGGAAAGGCCTTAGTGGCCATGGTTTTGGTTAATTGGTAATCATATGGGGTACATGGAATATCCTAAGGTTTGGTTAAGGATAGTACTTGCAAGTTTTTATTGGTATGACGATACCACTACTAATATCCTCAATTAATAATAATTGAATGATGGTTTGTATGGAAAATAATTTCAATTAGGCTTAAAGGAGGGAGATGTAGAAAAGCTTCATGAAAGGTGATGGTCCCGGAGGGATCTAAACTGGAAACTCATATTTGTCGATGTGAGTTTTGTCCCAAGTGACTGTGTGTATGATGTCACACTGTATTTTGGGGGAAGCACTAGTCATCCCAGGTTTTTATTCCCTGGTCATGCGGCTTCACGTACTGCGACCCTTTCAGTAGGGGCAGCTGAACCCATATAGCCCGTGGGTGGTTCCCTTTTTGGCATGTATATATATATATATATTTATATGTATATATATATATATGGATTGTGTTCATATGGATGGTTTTACTTGGTTTTATAAATGGCATTATTTTATCCTTATCTTGAGTTCATGCTAGCAATCACTCTCTAACCTGTCTTCGGGCAGCTATATAGCCATGTTATGACGGAACCGGCCGTTTTACTCATCCTACATAGTGATTGACTCGGGGACAACTGTTGGATTAAAGTAGTGAGCTTCCATCTTTTTGAAAGGCTCCATTTTATGTTATGGATATTTTTAGTCATTCTAATTTATTTATGGATAGTGGTTTTGGATATAGTTGGGGGCATGTCCTAATTAGATATTCTTACTCTTTTGGTTAGAGGCTTTGTGGTAATGCTATGGGTTGAAATGGGTGTGATTGGTATTGGTGTCAGCCTTAGCATTGACATTGGTACTGGGGCTAATACCGATTGATGATATTGTTGGTTGTTCCATCGTATTTCATTTACGAATTAATCATATCATGTTTTGGAACTTATTTAGTTATGGTCTGGTTTATGGCCCTTATTTTGGTATTGATTTGGTTTGGTGTGGTTGGACGATTTGTATGGGATGGTTGGACTCGGTTGGGTCGATCACGATTATGATCCTATCCCAGAGTCTCCATGTGAGTTGTTACATTATCTTATTATATACTCGAAATTCATCCAACTCAGGGCAGGCGGCTGGAGGTTGGGTTGGGTAACGGGGGTGGTCTCTGGACCCGATCGAACTTGGGACGCCCATTATGACAAGGCCTCCTGTTGGATCATGTCAATTCATCATTGTTTCACCAAGTTTGGGGAGTCTTTTAATCATATCTATTCTTTTTAAAAAATTAGGATTTGAAAGTTATCAAGAAGAATATATTTGATGAAATACCCAGAAGAATAAGATTTTTGTGCTTCTAGACCAGGTTTCAAGAAAAATGGGATTCCATCACTTATTTGTTGTTGGACCTTGATCTTAAAAATGCACAGTTTCTTTGATGAAAATACTCAGTTTAAGGTAGACCTCATTGACTTTATTTTATGTGTAAGGACCAGTTTTGTGTGTGTATTGTGTTCTCATACGGTGCATGTTGATAGGGGGAAGTAATGTGCTGAAGAAAGTGATGTGTTGACACTGAATAGATCAATTATGGTGCAAAGTGATAGGGAGAAGTAGAAAAGCAAATGTGCTCATGTGATCAGAGGTTTTGCTCTAAAATGACAACAAGGGACCAGGTCCTTGTATTCCATGATGGTGGAAGTATGATGATAGGGGGAACGTTCATCTTCAAAGTAGTAATCACACTGATTAAATATGATGGATGTGTATTGATACTCAAAGCTTTGCGGTTGGTTTGTCATCATTAAAAGGGAGAAAATTGCATTAAGTAGTTTTGATGATGAGCAGACTACAAGGGACCAGGTTCCTAGATGTTCAAAGAAACTATACAGCTGGCACGCGTCTGCACAACTTTGTCCATTTATGTAACAAACTGGCAAGTGTTGCTTGTTCTAATTAGGACACCTGGTCCAATAAGATGTCATCCTTAATCATCACTCATCTATAAAAGGAAAAAAATGCTTCTTAATCAAATGATTTTTACAAATATTTCGGAGAGCTCAAGAGGGAAAAAAAGGCAAAAGCTCAGAATTTCAACATTGCTCAAGTCCTTAGTAAGTGTGTGAGCTTAAATAAAAAGTGTTCTTGCGTCAAATACTGATTTGTAATTGAACTACTCATGCTATAAGATTAGTGTTTTCTTTTGTTAAGAGAAGTGCTTAGGTAGAGTTACATAAGCTAGTTACTGGTTAGAGCTATCAAGTTTTTTGAGGGAATCTTGGCAGAGGTGTAAAGGTGGGCTTGTAATATAGGTATTCCAAGCAGAAGAAACCTAGAGTTAGGTTCACAGTCAAGTCTGTAATCAAGAGGTTGGTTATAGTGGGCTGTTTTGAGCTTGTGAGGGTAAGCCGTGAGTTTTCCTCCCTTGAGCAGGGGGGTTTCCATGTTAAATCCTGTGTTCTTTACATTTCCTGCACTCCTTTGTAATTCCTGATCATTTATTGTTCTATTGCATGTGATTGACTTTAAGGGACCTGGTCTCTGACTGTGTGGCATAACCCCAAATGTTTCTATACTCATGAATGCTGAAATGAAGTATTCTGTCAAATCAAAAAATGGTAAAGGATCAGAAAGTGTACAATGGTATGAAAAAATATTCTACCTCTTCTTTCTCTTGATCTTAGTAATCCTCTTCTCAATATATGTCCTTTAGTTCCTTTCACTAATTACTTTGTTGTGCTTGTGTTTTGTCTCCTACGCATAATATTGTATGCTTTTGATTTGGAGTCCTAGGGGATTAAACTGGTACATGTATGGTTCATTGTATTTTTTCTTTGCATATATTAGTTGTGCGTAAAATGACTAATATCCTTAGATTGACCTATCTTATTGTCATCAAGTGAGTGTTGAACAGTATTGCCTGAGTGATCGAGAGTTAAATGATATTGCACTCATTGTATGTTCATTGGGTTCTTTAGTTGTTGATTTTCAATGATGCCAAAAGGGGAAAATTATATGGTGTAGACAAGGAATATAAGGTGCATTGTTTACCATCATAAAAGGAGAGAAATTATTGGAAAGCAGGAGAACGTGATAAACAACATATTTGTAGTTTTGATGATTGACAAACAAAAACCTGGTTCACTACTTATTATCTTTTATGCGTTTTGTCAGGTGAACCAAGTCCCCAGAACAGATGTGACGGAATGCACAAGGACATCAGGTATAAATAACGAAGATTAGAGCAAAGAAGAGAAAATAATTCCATGAAATAAAAGAGCAAAGAAGAAGATAAATAAAGGAGCAAAGAAGGAACTAATAAAAAAGAGAAATAGAGTCTAAAGAGGAGTCAAAATTTCCTTATAGGATACAATCTTCTTATAAGGAAGGGAATTACATAATTCCTTATAGGAAACCAAGTTCTATTTGAAGTAAAAATCCTAGTCCATGATATTCTAGAGCATAACGAATATCCAGCATATATATGGTGTGATGACTATTGAGATCCGTACCTATTGCATAATCACAAAATTTGTCATCTTGAGAACAATAGTAATTGGAGCAAAAACTGCAGGACTTCGTCACAGCCTCATAGGAACCTAATTCATTTTTTAAGTTTGAGTTTGCACTATCGAATGTTGAATTTTCGATAGTTAAAGGCTAAAGCTAATAGTCTTTGTTGAGTTTATTAGTTGGAGTAGATTGATGATTTCGAGTCTGTAATAGGATAGATTCTACATTGTAATCTTTTTTATTATTGAACATTGTTTATTTGTGAGTTTGAGAAACAAGAAGCACGTTTGACTTCTTGCTTGTGAGGTTTTGTAATAAGAAGCGGATTTGACTTCCTGGAGTGTTGTGTAGTGGGTTAAACAGTTATAGTAAATTGTTGAGTCGTAGGTCTAGAGTTAGGTTCTAGGATTGCAGGGTTGTAATCTTGAATAAAGCTCTTTTGAAGTTAGTAGAGATTGGTGGTGAAATCCTACACAATATTGATCGTGATTTTTACTCTCTTGAGGAAAAAGTTTTTTATGGTAAAATTTATGTTGTGCTTTATTTTATTATTCATCATATATTGTAATTCTCTAAACCAAATTCCTAATACGTGTTGAGGAATTAGTCAATTATTTCAGAATATTTTGAGCACAGTAGTGAGTTAATTATCGTATAGCCTATTTGTATGCTTATTTTTCATTGTTTTATAATACATCTATCCGAGCATTATTTGAATAAATTATATTGGTTGTTATTGTAAATATTTCAACAATTATTTCACTTAATTATATCATATTATTCTACGACTAACAAATATGTTAAAATAACTTTTAATTACTGCAAATATTGGACTTTGAATATTTTGTCGCCGAATTGATAGTATTTTTTGAAATAATTACCAGCCAAAAATATTTTTAAATTTTAAAACTACTAATTATTTTGTAATAGCAATTGAAATGATATTACCTCCTATTTATTCATTGTTTATGTCACGCAATAAAATATGGGAATGAATGGTTTTAAAAAGAAAAACGACGTGAAGTATAAATTCAATTATCAAATAAGGTGAACGTGTTTAGTTGCCCTAAAATATAACACTATCAATAATATTGCAAAAGTCATCAGAATGTTTATGTATAAAATTATTTTGCGATAAAATGTAAAATAAGAATGTGAGAATTAATAATGCACGTATTTTAAAAAAATTGGATCAAAATATCATTCTACTTTAGTTTATTGTTTAAATTTCTCCCTAATTATACTATTAGACTAAATATACTTCTGCCATCAGAAAAGTTAATAAAATTATTCATCTGCTTGACATCTTTACACCATGATAATTTAAAATTTCATCCGACCTACCATTTGGGTGAGGTGGACTTCACACGACATGCCACCTCATCATTCATTTTTTTCTTTTCTCTTTTCTTGCTACTAATGAGATGGCATGTCACATGACGCTCGATTATTTCAAATGATAGGTATGAAATTTAAATTGAGTATAAATATATTAAAGTAGAAGGATACTTTTTTAACTTTGCTGGCTAGAATATAAATAGAGGTAAACTTAATCAATAAATTAAAATAAAGTGGTATTTTTGATCATTTTTCCTTTTAAGAATGACTTCAATTTTCCTTTTTAAAAAAACAATTAATATCCTAACCTCATAGGTTTCACTGGTTGCTAGTCTACTTCTCTTGGTATACATATTTGCATTTGTATGGGAATCAAAGTAAATAGAAAAGCGCACAAATTAGGTCAGCCACCCTCACTACCAGAAAATACCCCTATTGCAACGAAACTTTTGGCAATGATTGGAAAAGCGTTGCTATAGACTACCTACTGCAACGGTTTCAACCGTTACAAAAGAAAATTGTTCTAATAGACGTATTTGATGTTTTAACCATTGCAGTTGTCATATAGCCGTTGAATTAGACCACCCTATAGCAACGGTTTCCATAACCATTGCCATAGAGTTAGCTAAGGCAACGGTTTCCACCCTATTGCATCGATTTTATTATCTATACCCTATTGCATCAGTTTTATTATCTCTCTCTCTATATATATATATACTTGTCCGCCAAAAAAATACTATGTCCAATATCATTCACCACAAATCAAAGGCTCCTAGATTCAGCTCCGACCGCCATTGATATTTAACTCCAACTTCTCATTTTCAACATCTCTCTCAATCTATCACCATCCTCAGCCATATATCCAATCAAAGAGCCTATCTTATTTTCATTTATTTCTCAACTCACTATCGCCTTATGGTGTCTATGAGGATTTTCACCATTAAGACTCTCTCATTTTTTATTGTTTTCATAACTCACTATCGCCTTATGGTGACTAAGAGGGCTTTCATTAATAAGACTCTCTCATTTTTATTGTTCTCACCTTATTTTTTTTTATCGACGAAAAAAATGGCGCCCAAAATATGAAACATCATATACCCATAACATTCTTAGCCTTGACATTCTCAAAGATTGATCAAAAGGTCTTTCTTTAGTTGTAACTTGACTTTTGAAAAGGATTAGAAAGAAAGGGCGGCATGAGGCTAAAATATTTACATAACATTGGGTGAAACATACAACTTTAGAATCGCCTCTTAAAGGAAATAAACTTTTTCCCCAATTTTATTTCATTCTGTGTAACTTAAATTTTCTTTTAGTTGGACTGAACCTCAGATTAGGGTTGTCTATATATCTTGTCATAGCAAGAATAAGGTCAAACGTAGTTCAGACAAATCATTCTTTTGCTTTTTTCTTTTTGCGTTTTCCTTTTGCTCTTTTTTTTTTAATCGAACTTGGGCTCTCTTATTTTTGGAATTTTTTTTTCAATTCCACTTTTTTTTATATTTATTTTGACTCCATTTTCTTCTTGACATTTTTTCTGACTTTATTTTTTTGACATTTTTTTGACTCCATTTTTCTTGATACCCTCTTTTTTATTTTTTCAAACTCTATTATGATTCTAAAAGAGGGGTATGAAATAAAATAAAACTAAAGCTCAAAACAAGTAACAAAAGATGACACAACATTTGGATAGCAGAATGAAATGTCTTCGTCATATCAATCCTTAAAATGCAAGCACTTAACATGCAATCTAACAGTGAACATAAAGATGATATATATTTTTTCAATATTGACCTTTACTGAGTACGTATGTCACTACTTCTCATGCACTTGTCTAACAAAAAGGTCCAATTGTATTCACATTCCTCCCATTAAAGGACCCATGCGTTTTTTAAGTTAATTTCCTTTTGCTTCACCTGAAAATGAAGATTATATAACCTCTGATTGATCCATTTGAAGTACATGAGATGGACCTTCTCATTGATGATCAAGTCATTTTTTGATTCGCAAAGTGATTGCCTCAGTTTCATCATTATTGCGACATCATCTGTTCTTTTCTTCTTCTTTTTTTCCAACCATTTCAAATTGATCACCATCAAACTCTCTCCAAAGTAAGTCGTCAGCAGTTTCTCTTCCCCCTACACCTTTTAATTGATTACAAAACCCTTTCAAATGACCTAAAGGATCACTATGCCCCTAGTATTTATCCAACTTTGGTGTTTTGAACCCTAGAGACATTGAACATTGAAAAACATGTATAAATACTTGTAATATACACTCTTTATCGCTCTCAATCCTTGCATGTTTCTCATATTTTCTCCAACTTCTCACCTTCCTGGTCATTTTCTTTTGTTCCACATTTCTAACGGTCTATGTCACCTCATCTCAGATTTTGCATTCTTTATGTGGGTCATTTTACCCGTTCTTTGGACATAGTGTTGTTTGGGTGAGATGTCAATTTAGCCACAAACCAACCACTAAATATTATTTTTACTTTTGTAATAATGAATGGGTCAAAGTTTAATATTTTCAAAACTTTTCTTTAGAATATCACCGAACCCGATAAGAGTTGCATACGTATCTCATCAAGGTGAGAATCAGGTATGCGTAGTTCGTGAAATATATGTTATGCAAAATTCAGCCTTAAGACCCGTAAAGGTTTAGGACTGTTAAAATTTATATATATATTTTATTTTGTAAAAACTTAGCCTCATGATCCCTAAAGATTCAGGGCTATTAAAATAAAAATTGGACTTGAGGATTAGAAAAATAATTATGAAAGTAATCATATTTTAAAAGTATTCCCCAATAAATCTATGAATAATTTTTAAAAAGATAGGGTTGTGCACCGAAAAGGGTTTCCTACGTATCCTACTAAATAGTGAGAATCAGACCCTCGTAGTTCATGAAGACTGTAAAACTATGTTACTATATATTAAAAAGAATTCTTTCTTTTAGAAATAAAATTTTCCTTTGACAAATGATTGACTAAATTTGAGAATAATATAATCTCTTGTATTTCAAAGTTGCCTAAAAGCCAGTCAACAATCAAATAGCCTTCCAAACAACTGTCAAAGAACACATAGGATGTACATATTGGTCATTATAAAGTGGATCACCTATCCTAGATAGACTCGTCCCCTGTGCTGTCCCGCTAAGTCAAATGCACATGATGCAAATAAAGCGGAACTTAATAGGGATAACTAGATTCTCAGTTTCAGTTCTTCTAAGTTTAGCCGAACAGGGATAGGTGTCTAGACTATCTTACCCAAGCGGACACTCGAGTCGGGGAGGGACAACTTATTCGGTAGCAGTGCTACTCCGCCTTCGTTGTCGATCCAAACCCCACCTAACATGCATGACTATAATCCTTCACCAGGTGCCTTGACACTCCGGCTATCTTAAAAAGAAAGTAGGATGCACACACTGTATTCCTTCTATCCTATTAGCAGAGACTTAGAAGGGGTGCGCAAGAGAAAACAGTTTATAATACAATTCAACAATGTCAAAGCAGTAAATAAGTGACGAGTAGCACATAAGTCCAACAAACACAATATCAACAATAATTAAAGCAAGTATAAGTCAATATTAAAAACTTGAATTCTGATTAGATCCCCAGCGGAGTCGCCAGAGATGTCACACCACTTTTTTGCCGAAGGGTTTCGAAGTCGAAGGATTTTTCCAATTAAAGTGACAATATTGAATAGGGATTATTTTATTTACAAAGTCGCCACTTGGAATTGAGTTGTGGTGTTCCAAGTCACCTTATTGAATCCCTAATCAAAAGGAAATGACTCTTTATTTTGATCTGCGAAAATGAAAGATTGGGTAAGAAATTCTGTTGACCGAGAGGAAGGCGTGAGGCACCCCTCGAGTCCCGTGGTTCTAACACAGTTGCTTTATCGACTTATACTTAACTTAAACTATTTGATAAATTATGTTTGAAGGCCTTGATTCGCTCATTTTTACTATACCAAAAATATCTGTCTATACCTCTTGTATTAAGCTAGGGAGAATTAATTTTAGGACTATCTTTATTGAGGTACAATATTGCATCCTCAAATTATTTTAAAACATCTCGGAAAGATGCGTATGCCGCATTCTTAGTCGAGACAAATATATTAGACATGTCTAAAGCATATCTAGCGTTAAAAGGCATTCGTTCGTCCATTATAAACTCAAAACAATTTTACATTATCCATTTTTATTCTTTTTCTTTCTTTATTTTGCAACGAATTTTGGATTATTCCGCAACTCGTCTCGCTCCCTTACAAATGGGTTTTTCCTCTCTTTTCAGTTTATCAATTATGATTTATATATTTTCAAATCATTTTAAGCGAAAAGGATTAATCTTAATCTTACAAACAAATTATTAATATATAAACTTAACAAAACTATTTAAAAGCCAAATTAACTTAATCCATAACAAAGTTAATTAATAAAACTACTTTTAACAAAATTAATAAATTATCACAATGAAGTTAACAGGAAAAGAAAAGAAAGAGAACAGAAAAAAAATTAATAATTACCTAACAAATGTAAAACAGTTATCCACTTTCTTTCCTAATTTTTCTTTATCTTTTTTTTTCACGTTTTCTCTAAGTTGTTTCTTTTTTTTTTTTTGGTTTGAATACTTTCTTGCTCTCTTTTTTTTATCCATTTTTGTCATCTGTCCACTCTTTTTTTTTTCTCTATTTTGTTTCTCACTTTGTACGTGCATGGAAACTTTTAGTGTGCATGCACCTATCTATTTTAATCCCTTTTTAATTATACTGTAAAACTTTCATAATTCATTAAAAAATAAAAAATTAAACAATAACAAAATAATATATTGGCATTTTTTAAAAACGAAAATTTTACATTTTTTTATCATCCAAGAACTTTAATATTTATAATTAATGAAATGAATCACGAAGAACAGTAAGCAAACAAGTCACAACATAACAATTGACAATTACTGACAAACTAATTAAGATTCCATTTTTTCTTTGATTTAAGACAATAAATTACAAATAAAAACATAAAACAAAAAAAAATTACATAAATATTAAACTTTACATCTTAAATTATGGAATTATTAAAATAACTTTGACCATTATGTGATTTATAATAAAATTTACAAAATAAATAGAAAGGATCTCAAGTAGAACCTGTGTGATAAGTTAACTAAAGATGGAAATCAAAATATCGTCACCGAAAAATTCGAACGGGGACCCAAACTCAAAGAACTCTCCTTATTTTTCTATTGTTTTTTCTAAGTTTTCTAACCTTTGCTTTGCATGTTCTTCTACTGCTTCTTTTTTTTCAAAATATTTTTATTTTTGCCTCTAAATCTTTTTAATCTTCTATTCTTTTCACTTTCTCGCCCTCGCTATTTTCATTATTCTCCTTCTTCGTCCATGTGTGTGTTGTGTTATATAAGTGTATAGGGTGGGTAGTGGACGGAGTTAAAGGGGTTGAGAAAAAGGTGGGGGTGGTTGGGGTAGATTTTTAGGATAATTTTTTTTTGTAAAATAAGATAAGATAAAAAAAATTGAGATAAAAAAAATAATAATAATAATAATAATACTATAATAATAATAACGAAATATTAATTAGTTATGCTTTTATATTAAAAAAAATACCAGAAAAGTTTATAACTAGCCTAAAATAAAATACAGTTTAAAATATTAAACTTACTAGATTATTTATTAAAATTAAAAGGAAAAAGTATTTTTGAATTTCTTTTCGTATTATTGTTATTAAAAAATAAAATAAAAATACCCCAATAATGTAACTTTATTTATTTATTTTAATTAAAACTGATTAAAATGAAATAAAAGCTAAAATAGATATTGGAAAAAATATGAATATTTAATGCTGAAAAAATATGTTAAAACTCGGGGAGGGTTAAAAATCATGTGTCTGCAGGGTACCTAATCCATTTTAATGCAATATTAAGAGGCTTATAATTGATAACTAATCTCGGGGCACCTCATTCTTTTTCAGCAGTATTGTTGACATAAAGGCTGAACAACTCCCGATGATTTAGAAGATCTAATAATTTTTCATCTAATAAATTGTTAATTTCCTTTTTACAGTATTCCATTAATTCATGGTTCATTTGAATGGATCTTGCTTTTGTTGGAATAATTCTTCATCAAATTCCTCAATATAGTGTAATTCAACAATATGCTTTTTCTTTCTCAAAAGGCATTAGGAAAATTCGAGCAAACCTCTCGCTCTATGACACCTTGAAGATTTTTAATCTTTTCTTCTACTTCTGAGGTTTTATAAATAGGATTCAATTTTTTTTATTTCATATTTTAAATAATTTATCTGTTGCAAAATTAAATTAATTTTAAAGACCGTTTTACTTTTTATAAGGTTATTTTCTTCTTTTGATAAACTATTTAGATAAGGAAAAATAATATTTTTCTCCAAAATAGTGGTGTGGATATCATCTAATTTGGCAGTATAAGGTTTTATTTGATTTATAAAAGGTAGACCTAAAATTATCTCTTCATTTATATCTTTGGTTATTACAAAATCATTTATGAAACAAATTTCATCATTGCAGATGTGTGCTTCGTGTAATTTATAATTTATTTTTAATCTTTCATCAATTGCAGAGAATAATTTTGTAGTACCCTTTTTAAGCTACTTGGTGGGGATCATTCCTTCAATGATGCAGTTTCAATAGGCTCCTGTATCTAATAATGCCACTTTGTGAATTGTGTAATTTTATTTATAACTAATGTAATGGATATATGGTAACTTTGTGCTTTATCTTTTGTAATTTTATCAATTTTTGATTGATTTTTTTGAGACCTTATATTTTTATCATTCTTTTTTATTTTTGATGTCTCTTCAAGCTCTAATTGATATGGTTCTGATTTTTTATTAGAAGGTAAATTATTAGCATGAGCAAGTGATTCATTGTTATATCCCTGCTTAATTTTTTTGGCTTCCCTTTTTAAGTGTTGTAATTCTATTTGAAGGTCTTGTATGGTTATTTTTTATTTTTGTTCTTTAAATTTATTTGACTTATCCTTTAAGTTAGAGAGTTCAATGAATGTTTTATCAGACTGTTGATTAAGAACAATATTTTTTAAAGCTATTAAATATTTTCTTCTAAGGGTTAGATCTTCTAAGTAATCGATTATATCAAATAAGACTTTTTTCTCCTTGTCGTTATTAGTAATAATATTTATAAAACGATTATTGCAAGTGCAACATGTACTAGTGCATTTACAATGGTTTGCTAATTTATTACTGCAACCACTACTAATATTTTCTTTTGAAGAGGAATTATTTTCATTTTCTTCAAAGGTACAACATAAATCATTATTCATTTCTTCCCTTAGTTATAAGAGATTTATCATGTCGTTCTTTTTCTTTAGGATTCTTTAATTTTTAATTTTATGTATTATTTTTTCATAGTTCCAACATGTACTATTATTATCTATATTATTAATGGATTTTGATTGAGATTCTAATTTTTTATTATTTTCTCCTATAATGTCATAGACGACTTAAGAATCTTCTTCAAATATAGTCATCGTTGGAAAATTCTGATAATTCTGTAATAACTGATTGGTATTATTATTTTGTTGAAGTATTCTATTTATATCCTTATTTATAGGATCACCTTAAGTATCTACTATATTTAATTTAAAGGGTGAAGCAGTAACAATTCTGTCATCTACTGGTAGGCTAGTTTCTTCTAACGGAGGAATTATTGATTCTACTACTTTATCACTAGTATACCATTTATTGACAAGCATATTTAATGATTCATTTTGATCATCTAACTTTCCTGTAATTTCAAACCATTTAAAATTCAATATTAAATCTTAATCTTTTTATGTCATTGCACCATTTTCTCTAAAAGAATATCTTTCTTTTAATGAATATCTTTGTTTATACCATTCCTTCTTAATATAATTTTCTGGGTTATTCATAATTTAACTAAATATTCAAAGTCAGGTTCAAATATTACATCTGACCTAATCATGCATAGAGAATCTTTTACTCCTAGCATTTCACTGGCCGTGAGACTAACTGATTTTTTATTCTTTAAATTTCTAGATTTGCATTCCACTTTGGAAATAGTTTTTGAGATATATACTTATTTTAATTTTCTTTCAATATCTTCTAATGTTACTTCCCTTTCTTCTACAGACTTGGAGACTGAAGGTCTAGAAAAGGACATTCTTCTACTAGAAGATACTTGATTAAAGGAGTGAGATCTTGAAAATTTTAAATTTATAGATTCGTCTGGATATTATGTAACTTGTTAAAAGTTTAAATTTTCTTCTTCGATTTCTGGCTCAGTTATGGAGTCGAAATGTCAATTATCTTTTCTTAATACATCATTCCATTTTATCATTTTTGGGACAAAGGTATTATTATGATTATGGTTAGCTTTCATAAGCATGGTAGCTCCTTTATTACTTACTATTTTTACCTTAGAGGCTAAGGTTGTTTTCATTGATCTATAATATACTCTATAGATTATGGTCATTTCTCTAGTATTTATCTTGCTATTCATATTTTTTGTCTTAACATTTAAAGTTAATGTATCCATAACATTTTGATCATTAATATCTATAGAAAAATTAGGATAACAATTAAAGTATACCGGGCCATTAGCGAGGTTACTTTGTAATACTGCTAATAATGAATCATCAAAATTTAATAACCTATTATCTCTTAAAAGTAGACGTATAGGTACATTTAAACCTAATCTATATAATTGTTTAACTGCTACTTGAACAAGACCTATGTGAAGGAACTTGTAATTTTTTCTATATCTATTAATATCTTCAGCTGCTAATAATTTTATAATCTCAATATTTCTTATAATTGTAACAGTAGATTCAGAAGTTTTAATATTATAATTTTTTACAAAATAAAAGTGTCCGATTTTATAGACTCAATTAAAATTTTCTTTTTAAATATTTCAATTTTGTAAATCACTTTCTATTTTAGCTATTTTACTAGATATAGCAAAAATATTAACATTATTTATTACGATTTGATTCGTTGGATTATTCATTAGGATTTTGTAGATGAGAGAGAAAATATTATACCAGGACCAAAATCTATTTTAGATGTTACTTTTACAATAATTATTTATATGTGCAGTAATTACTAATTTTCTTCTGCTAAAATTCTTTTATTTTATTCTTATAGGCTTGGCGATGGGAACACCCTCTGAGCCCGACTCTATTTTTCACCACATACTCAAAGCTAATTCAATGAAAAATTTTAGATTTGCCAACGTCTAAACTGCTACTAAATGGCTATCCAACTTAAAGAATAAAATTAAGATCATAGAGGAAGAACAACAGAAACTACTAACAAGAAAAATAATTATTTTAGGAGTAACACTAATTTCGACCAACTCTAGAAAAGCGTAATGTTCTAGCCACTCTAACTCATACTTATACTCATTCTCATACTCATACTCCCTCCCGAGCAACTTGGCTCTGATCCATTTGAGGGACGAATCAAAAAAATGATAGCAAAATAATAGTTTAAAGTAGTTTATATTTTAAAAGTATTTTACACTTTGAAATTAACTTTAAAATCATAAAATAAGAAAAAATAAATGTAAAACAAAATTAATTAAAATAGTAGAGAAAGAGAGAAATTTATACTTGTAATTTTTTATTTATTTATTAGGGAAATAAAAAGAGATTACAGGGGGGAGATGGGAAATATGGATAATGGTAGAGAGATTTTCTAAGTTAGGAAAATTTTAGAATGCTCTCAGCTATTACAAGTTGAAAACCTTAAATAGGCCTCAAAAGTGCTGACTAATTTCTAACAAAAACTATTTGGTTTACATATGTTGATAGTTATGCTATACCTATCAGGGAATAGCTGACGACTATTTATTTGTTCTGCACGTGTCTCTGATTGTCTTTTTATCTTGAACATGTATTTTTTAATGATTTTGAGAAGATTTTGACTTTTCCTTCTTTGAAGATTTATGTCATTTGTCTTCTAGTCTTTATTTTGTCCGTGGGGTCCATTAAGTAGCTTTTCAAATTTTGAAAAAGTGCTAGCACCTTACTTTTAATTGAGGAGGTATGCCTGTGCTATCCCTTGCGGATCCATCATGTCATCGTTGCTAGGTTCACTGGCATATGAAGATGTAGTAACTAATAATTTCATTATCTGCTTTGAATCATTCTCATTATCTAGATTTGACAAGGCTATTTTGAGTCTTCTCTTTAATTTTTCTTTAAAAGGGTGTGATTCATTTCATGAGGATGAAATTGTTGTTGGTTTTTCTGTTTGACCTCATACCTTAATCTTGATGGCCTTACTTAAGTATTTGATCCTCTCAATTTCATAAATATCAAAGGACCAATAGATAATATATGAATATTTTTTGTAATAAATAAATTACACCATTTAACATTCTCTAGTAGTGTAGTGATATTCTGCTCTACCTAGAACTTTTCAAACTACTTTTGAAATTGAGTTAACAATACCTGTTTATTTTCTCTAAATTGGCTCCACCAATCGTAAAACTATTGAGAGATTACAGTAGTATTTATTTTCTCCAAGTATTTAACAAACCAAGAGTGTGTGTTAGTCCTAACATACATAAAATTATACTAGGACGTCTTATAATCATACCAATTAAATATTTGAGGTCGATAATTTCTTGATAGAGGAATAGGTGTATGTAGATGATCTACGTACCATTCAAATGGGCTTAATATCCTTTAAATTGTAAACTTTGAGAATTGAATACTGTTGGGATCATATATATCTACTAACGTATGCTTAATTTTCAGCAAATCAATATTTGTTAATATGAACTCATAATATCTTCGGGTCTTGCGGGGATCATCTGTCTCCACAAATTTTCAATTTGTATAACAAAGTTTTAACAACTCTGGTACTCGAAAACCTTCGTATTTTTTATCAAATGTCATTATTGGCGTTACCTGCAAATTTATTATTTCAAATGGCTTTTTATCATGAATATTCTGTTCTTTCTTTTTTTGCGGAGTGGCTGAGGAGGCTGCTTGTAAATATGTTTTTGGTGGTTTCATCGCATAACTATCTTTGGTTTGGATAGCAATATTTTTTTTGGCTGAAAAGTATTCTTCTTTAAATATTTGTGTGAGTGGTTTCATTCTAGGTAAACTGGTAATGGATTCTTTTGACAGTAGGGGGATGGTAGGGCTTGGCAGGAATGAAAATTTTGTCAGGACTAAAAATCTATTTTCTTACTTTTTAACTCCTTCATTTAAGGGTCTTTTCATTTTTTCTTCTAGTCGAAAAAGCTGAAATGGAGGCCTTAGCCTTTTTCCTAGTGTTCCGGGTCTTATTCTTTCCCTAAAGAAATTTTTTTAAAAAATATTTGGAGGAGAATTTCTCCCTTTAAAAAATTAAAATGTTGACATCTTTTGTAAAACAGTTTTGGCTGTTTTTTAAAGAATTTGAATTTTGATAACTCATGATATCATCAAATTTCCTTTTAATGGTAAATCAATATTTTCTAAACTTGAAAAAACTTAATTTTTCTTGAGATGTACCCTACAAACCTATCTAATAATAAGAATATAAAATCTACGACATAATTGAAAATTCCTAGAACTCTTTAGGACTGATTCTCATTAGAACAAACCTCTCGTTGTATGATTTTTTCTAGAAATGCTAATTCTTTAATGTTTATTTGACTCTTTAGACAGTTTATCTTAAAGATAATTTGATCTTTTATAAAATCACTTCTTTTTTGACATACTGTTTAGATAGGGAAAAATAATTCTTTTTTTCAAAATAGTGGTGTGGATGCCATCTAGCTCGGCAATATAGGGTTTTATTTGAGTTATAAAAGGGAGACCTAATATTATCTCTTCAATAATATCTTTATTTATTACAAAATCATTAAAAAAATAAACTTCGTCTTTGCAAATATGTTCTTTGGGGAGTTTATAATTTATTTTTAATCTTTCTTCTATTGCGAAAAATAATCGTGTAGCACCTTTTTGTAGGTACTCTATAGGAATCAATCCTTCTATAATGCAGTTTTCATCAACACATGTATCAAACAATGCAATCTTATGAATTTTATAATCTTTATCGATGACTATAGTAATTGGTATATGGTAACTTTGTGGTTCAACTATAGTAATTGTATTAATTTCTAATTTGTTTATAGGAAGTTTTTCTAGAGATTCTATTTCTAGAGACTCTATTTCTTTATTGTCCCTTTTTACCTCTAAAGTTTCACTAAGATCAAAAGGTGGTGCTTTAGGATCTTGTTTAGATGTTAAATCATTTAATATTTTATTAGTAAGTGATTCTGTTTCGAGATTGTTAAGTCTTTGCTTAACATGTCTAACTTCCTCTTTTATGTATACTAGTTCTGCCTGAAGATCCTTTATTGTTGTTTCAGACTTATTTTCTTTAAATTTATTTAATATATTTTTCATATTAAAGGGTTCAGTAGTTTCTTTTTTCAACGTGATGAGTAAGAACAATATCTTTTAAGGCTATTAAATATTTTCTTCTAAGAGTTGAATCTTCTAAACGATCTATCACGTCAAATATAGCCTTTTTTCATGATTACTATTAGTGATAATATTTATAGAATGACTATCGCAAAAGCAAACTACACCGCCACAATTATAATGGTCTGTTGATTCACTACTATCTGAATTGTATGCTACAATCAAATGATTATCATCACTACAACTTTCTTCAAAAGAAGAACTATTTTTATTTTCATCAATAATTAAATATAATTTATCTTTAACTTTGTTTTCTAATTCTAACATATTTATCTTGTCTTTCTTTTCATTTGAAATCCGACAATCTTTAGCCCTATGACCTATTTTTCGCAGTTTCAACATGTTTCATTCTTATTTTTTATTCACTTTTATAAGCTTTTATGGATCTTTTAAATCGTCTTTTATAAAAATGAGATTTTTTAGATTTATCTTTATAATTTTTATGTTGTCTTTTGATCCTCTAGGTAGATTCCTTTGAAGAGGCTGATAATTTCATATATCCAAAATTTTGACAAAAACTTCCTAGGTCATTTCTAGTTATTTTATTATCTCTTTTAGCTGATTTTAGGTTTAATATATGAACATAATTCTAATCCTGTGATAACTATATAACTTATAATATCACCATAAGTTAAATGACTATAAGGAATTTTTTCCTCGAAACTATCTTTTAATTTTGTTCTAGCCTTTACAATAAATAAAGTTGGTAAACCCCCTATAAATTTTTCTTTCCAATAATCATGATTAAAATCTTCTCTAACCATGACTTTGTTGAGGAAAACATCTTTATACCATCTAAAATCATCTAATTTTAGACAAGATAAATTTAATAATATTTCTAAGCTTCTATCTTGAAAAAGTTGAGGTTCTCCTTTAAAATGTTTAGCTATACTATAAATTAAAGTGGCGGTGACATTTTCTAAGACTTGATTCTTAATTGTTTGTCCCATTGACTCAGTATTAATAGCTTGAGTAAGAGTTGTAGTATTTAATATGCTTTGCCTATTGTTATCTATGAGGTTGTTATCCCACCAATATCTTATATTACTTGTAAATCCTAATATAATCATAATAGTAGCTTGTTTATCTATCATGTTGTTAATTTTATATGCCGTAATGGTCATTCCCATTTCATATAGTTCATTATATATTTGATGTTCTACTAATCCGTCTATATTCCATTCGGCAATTTCTTTTTCAGAATTTAAAGTATGAGATAAAAATTCATTTTCTTCATACTGGATATCTGAAAAAGTGATCATTTTATAATAATTCTTTTTTATTGAATATTTAGAACTTAATTTGTTAATTTCATTATTTTTTTTCGCTGATAAAGTTCTTAACCTTATCAGTAGAGACTTTTAATTCAGATTTTAATCTTTCATTAATTTTTCCTAAAATATCATCTGTTATTTTAATTTTTTCTTCAAATTTAGTAAATTTATCTTTTGAAAATTCGGGCAATTTAAATATTGGGTGAGTTTTCAACTTTTTATCATAATAAGAAGAACTTGATTTATCTTTAAAAGTTGATTTATTCTCAACTTCGAGAATCTGTTTAGATACTACATGTAATAATTGATTGGTATAATTATTTTGTTGAAGTATTCTATTTATATCCTTATTTTTAGGACCACCTTTAGTATCTACTATATCTAATTTAAGGGGTGAAGCAGTAATAATTCTACCATCTATCGGTAGACTAATTTCTCCTAACGGAGGAATTACTGGTTCTATTACTTTATCACTAGTATACAATTTATTAAAAATCATATTTAATGAATCCTTTTGATCAGCTAATTTTCTTGTAATTTTAAACCATTTAAAAAATTTAATATTACTTCTTAACCTTTAATGTCATTGCACCATTTTTCTCTAAAGAATATCTTTCTTTTAATGAATATCTTTTTTTATACAATTCTCCGGACTATTTCAAAATGTATCTAAATATTCAAAGTCAGGTTCAAATATTATATCTGACCTAATCATGCATAGAGAATCTTTTACTCCTAGCATTTCACTAGCAGTGGGACTAAATAATTTTTTAGCCTTTAAATTTTTAAATTTGTATTCCACTTTGAAAATAGTTTTTGTGAAATCTACTCCTTTCAATTTTCTTTCAATATCTTCTAATGTTACTTCCCTTTTTTCTATAGACTTGGAGACTGAATGTCTGGAAAAGGACATTGTTCTACTTGAAAATGCTTGATTAAAGGATTGACATCTTAAAAATTTTAAATTTATAAATCCGTCTGGATATTGTGTAACTTGTTCAATGTTTGAATTTTCTTCTTCAATTTTTGGCTCCGTTATGAAGTCGATATGTCAATTATCATTCTTTAATACATCATCCCATTTTATAATTTTTGGGACAAAGGTATTATTATGATTATGGTTAGCTTCCATAAGTATGATAGCTCCTTTATTACATACTATTTTAGCCTTAGAGGATAAGGTTGTTTTCATTATTCTATAATAAACTCTATAGATTATTGCTATTTCTATGGTATTTATCTTACTATTCGTGTTTTTTTTTTTAACATTTTAAGTAATGTATCCATAACATTTTGATCATTAATAACTATAGAAAAATTAGGATAACAATTAAAGTATACCGGGTCATTAGCGAGGTTACTTTGTAATACTGCTAATAACGAATCATCAAAATTTAATAGCCTATTATCTCTTAAAAGTAGGCATATAGGTACAATTAAACCTAATCTATATAATGGTTTAACTACTACTTGAACAAGACATATGTGAAGGAACTTGCAATTTGTTCTATATCTATTAATATCTTCAGCTGCTAATAATTTAATAGTCTCAATATTTCTATTAATTGCAATAATAGATTCTAAAGTTTAAATATTATAATTTTTTACAAAATCAAATGTCCGATTTTATAGACTTTATTAAAACTTTCTTTTGGAATATTTAAATTTTGTAAATCACTTTCTATTTTAGCAATTTTACTAGAGATAACAGAAATATTAACACTGTTTATTATATTTTGATTGATTAGAGTATTCATTAGAATTTTGCAGATGAGAGAGAAAATACTATTCTTGAACCAAAATATACTTTAGATGTTACTTCTACAATAATTATTTCTATGTGCAGCAATATTTTTTAATCCAAAAGCGGGTCAAGGCCCTATTATTGAAGAAAATATGTACAACAATGGACAAGAAAAGCCCAACCCAAAAATCCAAAAACGAAATAGTAAAAGCTAAAAGGCTAGCCTATTCTAGAAAGTAGCAAAAGATTAGGAAATTGGAAAATCCTTGGTCCGTTGATCTTCTTCTTCTTCTTCTCCGACAAATCTCAACCGAGCTCAATGGCAGCATCTCTGTAGCATCTGAAATTTGTTGTTCCAGGTATAGATCTGTAACTTCTATCTTTAATAACTTGGTGTCAATTATCAACCTCTCTCTTTTGAGCTAAAATACGGCCATGGAGCTTTGGAATGAGTACACTTCAAGTTACCTTAATCTCTCACTAGGTGTTATGTAATCATTACCAATGAATTATAATTCCAAGCTCTAGAGTTATCTTAACTCATATGAGGGGCAGATTTGACATTTTTTGTTAAATGCAAGCAACTAGTTGAAAGATGTTGTTTATTCCTTTACAAAGGGATGAACCTCGTAGAGATTAATAACACCTTCATATTGGTTTGAACAATATCTTTCTACTAGTTTAGTTACATTAACCAGTTGAAATTTAATAGATCAGTGGGCTATACATCTGCCACCCTGAATAAATGTAAATTTTGTGATATGCTTGAACTTCCCCTGTGCGTGACACTTCTTAATCAGGAAGTGTTAACTATTTTTTCAAAAAGGTTGCCCTAGTCAGGTGTTTTTATCCTCATTTTCCTTATTCTCAATTGTGGTAACTGTTGTCTATCTTAGATTATGATGCTTTTTGCTCTCCGTGGTAATTTCGTGAATGAATTAACTTTTCGTACCTGCAAAACTAAAACACCAGTCAGCTAAAAAATCTACAAAGATGCTTCCTTCTCTGAAAGTATGTTGGACTTGAATCAAGCCTCCATAATTTTTTTTATTCTCCTGATAAATACTCCTGTGTTCCAGGGGATCTCCTATTCCCCCTTACTATTTTAGTCAGGGCTAGCGAATCAGTTTCTAATACAAGAGATAGAAACTGATTTTCCACACAATAATCACAACCTTCCTTCATTGCCATTACTTCTGCTAAAATAGTAGTATTGTCCTGCACTTGTCTGCAAGTGGCATAAATATTGTCCTCTCTTTCATTCCTCACACAAAAAGCTATTGAGCTTGCAACAGAATCCCCCCCTTAAAGAACCATTTGAGTTGCACTTGTACAATCCTTGGCTTGGCTTTCTCCACTTGACTAAAATTGTCTTCAGTTATGCTTTGTAATTCTGTAGGAAATCTACTAATAGTGTCCAGCTGTTTGGAATTTCTTTAAACCATGGATATCTAATAATGGTTAAGTGATACAAATATACATTGATATCATGAATTACCCTATTCAGAGAAACTGAGCCTCCATAATTTATTTTATTTCTCCTTTTCCATAATTGCCAACATATTAGTCATGAAATAGCCTAGACAATAGGCTTGAGTCTACCTCCAAATTTTGTACTCCATCATTTAGATAAAGTTTGATGACACTGTATTAATGGTCCTTCTACACCTGAACTTATTGCATAGTAGTTCCCCTCCCTAGAGGCAAAATCACTTGAAATGAATAAGTAATGAACTATTTCTAGATGAGGTTCAACACAGCACCTGCATCTAGAAACCAAATTAATTCCACATCTTTGTAAAATATCATCAACGGGGATCTTAAATTTCCACAACCTCCATAAAAAGAAGTTAATTTTGAAAGGCACACCTTTACTCCATATGAATTTCCAGTGATCAACAACTGTTTTCCTTTGTCTAACTAGTTAATAAGCACTAGCTATTGTAAACCTCCCATTAGTTGTTGGAATCTACAAAGGTATATCCCATGGTGATGCCTCCTTATTGATTGAAATATTGTCCACAATGTATTACACAATGTCATCTGGTATGATCCCCTGGATTTTCTGTACATCCCACTTTTCTTCAGTCATCAAAGAATCAATGTCACCAAATTTTTCATTAATAGGAAAAGCAGGATCTACCACATAGTACAAAACCCCCAATCTTGTCCAATTATCAAACCATATGTTTGAGGATCGTACTGTAGGTTCCCACCAAATTTCCTGTTCAATAGCATCTCTTGCCTCTAGCATCTTCTTCCCAACTTGAGATCCACTTCTCCACTGTACAATTGTTGGAATAAGTTTTTTACAATACTTAATCCACATGTAATCAGTCCACAAAGACCTTGAAGTTCTAAAAGAACACCATAATTTTGCAAACATGGCTTTTGAAATATCAAACAGATCCCTAAATTCCACACCTCCTTCTTCTTTTGGGAAACATATCTTGTCCCCGGCTACCCAGTGCTTACTTTTGCCTTTCTCTTTTGTATTCAATAAAAATATGTTGAAGACTTATGAATTTCATTTTCATTCAAGATGAACTTAGGTGGAACCACTGCTGATAGCAAATATACAGGTATACTCTGTAAAACATTGTTAATTACAAAAACCTTCCTACCAATAGAAAGCAGTTTAGCTTTCTAGTTTTAAAGTCTGTTCTTCACCTTCTTAATCAAATCACTATAGTAGGTTTTTGTTTTTCTAGCATGTGTAATTGGACAACCCAAATACTAAAAAGGAAACAGTCCCTGAGCAAAACCAGTAATATTTTTGACTTCGTTCAACAATGTGGCTGCCACTTTTTAGTACATCTAGAAAGAACTCTTGTTCTCACTTATTAATTGCCATTTGCTGATAATCAGTTAACTCTTTCATCATCAAATCTAAAGATGGTTTATCTGCAGAAGTAAAGATTATGGTATCATCTGCATAAGCAAGATGATTTAGATACCTACTCCATTTATGCAACCCATAACCTTTATACATACCATCTTCAAATAAAGAATTGAGAGCTCTAGATAATACCTCTGCAGTAAGGATAAATAAAGTAGGTGACAAAGGATCACCCTATTTCAATCCTTTGGTAGAGTGAAAAACCCATAAGATTGCCCATTGATGATGATAGAATACCAATTATTAGCAACCAACCTCCATTCATATCTATAAGACCTCTGAAAACCCCATTTTTCTCATCACCTTGGTCATTTACAACATGACACCCTATCATAGGCCTTAGACTTATCTAGCTTCAAAACTACATTAGCTGGTTTTCCTCTTAATCTGATATTTGCAACTGTCTCCTGTGTCAGTAGGACGTTCTCAGTGATGCTCCTGCCCTTAACAAATCCTGTCTGATTACTAGATATCAATTTAGGCAGTAATCCCTTCAATCGATCATGCAACTCTTTAAATGACCTTATTTATAAAATTACTGAGATTAATAAGCTTGAGGTCAGTGAAACTTTCCACCAACTCCTCCTTAGGAATCAATACTAAATTTGATGTGTAATACTTTTTGGCAATGTATTACCTTTAAAGAAATCCTTTACCATATCCAAAATGTCCAACGCCGCCACAATTTTCCAGCAATACTGATAGAAGATACCTGACAGCCCATCTGGTCCACAAATACTACTACCATTTAGAGAAAACACTGCATTTGTGACTTCTTCCATAGTAGGAGTAACATTTAAATTTTCATTATCTACCTCTATCACAATTTCTGAAAGATAGTTCAGCAAATCATAATTTGTGCCTTCTGCTTCTTGAGAGAACTGATCCTTAAAACATCTCATAGCTTCCTCAGCAATCAATCTTGTGTCTTCAATCCAGTCACCAGCACCATTTTTAATTCTACTCAGTTGTAGTTTCTTTCTCCTCCCTTTCAAAAGACTATGAAAAAATCTTATGTTTCTATCTCCATTACCATGTAATACCATCCTTTTGTCTGCAAAATTGCTCTTCAAAGTGAAGATATTTCTTCACCTCTACTTATGCCTGCTGAAGAACCATTCAATATTCTTGTGAGGGTTGTTCTTCAAAAAGCTCCTCTTTAATTGAGACTATTTCTTCTCTAATTGTCAGTAGCTGAAAAATGTTCCCAAATCTGTCTCTACTCCATCTACTCCGAGCCTTCTTTACATTTTTAACTTTGTGCTTGAATAGCCAGAAACAATTACCTACTTCCTCAGTTTTCTGATTTTGCCTCACCACTTCAATCATAGATTTATTTTCAAAACAAAAATCCAAGAATTCAAAAGGTTTTACAATTTGTTGTGAACCTTTTTTCATGGTGATGACTAATGGGGCATGGTTAGAACCAGTCCTAGGTAGCACTACCATAAAATACCCCTATTGCAACAAAACTTTTGGCAATGGTTGGAAAAGCGTTGCTATAGACTACCTATTGCAACGGTTCCAACCGTTGCAAAAGAAAATTGTTCTAATAGACCTATTTGATGATTTAACCATTGCAATTGTCATATAACCGTTGCATTTGACCACCCTATAACAATGGTTTCCATAACCGTTGCCATAGAGTTAGCTAAGGCAACGGTTTCCACCTTATTGTATCGGTTTTATTAGCTATACCCTGTTGCATCAGTTTTATCATCTCTCTCTTTATATATATACTTGTCCTCTAAAAATATACTGTGTCCAATATCATCCACCACAAAGCAAAGGCTCCTTGATTCAGCTCCGACCGCCATTGATATTCAGCTTCAACTTCTCGTTTTCAACATCTCTCTCAATCTATCTCCATCCTCAGCCATCTATCCGACCATCTGAGTTCCCTTTCACCCTAAATCCGTCATATTTCAGCCACTGCCATATTTGTATTCTATTAATCTCAGCTGCGACAACATCCTCCAAGAAGTTGTAAAGAGGCACCACTGCTCCGACCACCACTTAAATTTCCGAGAAAATTTGGGGATTTCTTCTAATTTGTTGATTTTAAGGTTAGTTTAGTTTCTAATTGATGATTTTGACCTAATTTTTTGAGTTTTTATTTTGGGTTTTTGATTGTTGACCTAATTTGTTGATTTTGGGATTTTGACCGTCTGATCTTTGCTTAATTATTTGCTAAATCCCCTTTATGTAGATGACCTTCTTGTGAAATATATGGAAATTTAATATTCTTTGCGAGGTTCAGAAATGGCCAGCAATGAGGAAATAATACTGGAAGGAAAATGTGGTGATTGGTTAGTGGTTAGTTTTGGGTATCTAGCCCGTGTGTAATAATTGTAACCTTAGATTCTTAAAATGAGTGTGCTCGAGTTACTTTGGGATCATTTTCTTAGGTTGTTCTTTGTTCGATATGTATTATCTATTCATGTTTTTCTTACCAAGTCAAGCAGATGTTTGAAGTAGTTTATATTCCTCAATCCTCACCTGTGTTGAATCTATATAAAACTGTTTTTGTTGTCTGTTGTCTGGTACATGTTCTTCTTGTTGTCTGGTGCATGTTCTTCTTGTCAACTATATTCCAATTTGATGTAAACGACAAGTTAGTGTGACTACTATTTTAATTGCACATGGTAACATTGTTTATTTTACATCAAGGTTTGGTGCCTGCAGGCACGTAACATGTTTCTATAGTCATTAAGATTGTTGTTTGTTGTGGTCCTATAGTTGCGGTAATCAGCTAAGCTACAAATGTTTTTCTTATTTGGCAAACAAATCCTTCATTAGATGTCATCCCTTTTGAGTTTTGACAATGGGATATGTGTAATCGTATGTTGTCCCTGGTCAGTGTTGAGATTCTCATTATATTTTTATGTTGCTTCCCGATTCTGATACTCTAAACGAAGTTTAAATGGAAACTGCTCTTGCAATACATCTCCAAGTCTGTTTCGAAGTGACAAGTGCCTGTCACTATAAATATCATATCTAGTAATATCAGTAATTCCTTTACATATGACAAACTCAATGATATTTCGTGTCTGCTTGTAAATTTAAATTTAAAGATACCTATCATGTTGCTGCCTGCAACATTCAGTCTGTATCAACTCATCAAAATATAATTTGTGGTTTACTATAGGCTCATCGAGCATTGGATTATTACTATGCCAGCAATTGCATTTTCTAACAATTTTCCTCTTTAAGATGCTAGCTATATACAAAATGCTGACTGTTCCTTATCATGATATTACTTTTAAGTATTACTTGTCATCAGTGTGGAGCCATATTTGGTCCAACACAACAAACTGCTGGGACTTTAGCTAATCAAGTCCCATCATCTTCGACTGCTGTAGCTTCCATAAACAGTTCATGTGACACAATCAGTTCTCAGTATAGAGGTTTACCGAAAAAGTATTCATCAATGATGGTGACTGGAGTGCAATATGAAGTTTTCTCATCAGAAGATGAGGATGTATGTCCCCCACATGCCTTGAAGGTAGCTGACATTATTTTACAATTTTGTGATATTAACAAGCTATTTGAACTACAATAGAGTGACAAAAGAGGATGCAATAACACTCCAAGTTGATATTTTAGCTACAAGGTTGGACGTTTTTCTTGATCTGCCTAATCAGTCAAGAGGCACTTTTTTTTTGCAGAGAATCCTAAGTTATATACAAAATTTTCTCATCATTATCACCTCAACTGTATATATGAGTGGCAGATGAGAAGTGCAACATGTCCAGTTTGTGGAAAGGCAAGATTTTCATATTTCTTTTACTTTTTCAATTTTAAGTTACTTTGGTGTGTTGCAAGTTTGCAATATCTCATATGCTGCATAGTCGTCTTAAATCCTCCTCAAAGGAGTCGTCTAAATATTGCTATGTTAATCAAATAACTAATGCTTTCTTAGTGAATACTAGATTTGCTTCTCCTCTTTCAGTAATAGCTTCTGTTATCTTATTAATTGGGCCTCTAATCATAGTAGTGCAATATGTAAGACTTGTGCTCTGAATTTACTTCACTTGTCTAAGCATCATGATTTTTGACTAGTTCCATTTCTAAATATTTGTAAGACTAATAGATTCAGTCAAGATTGTTGGAAGAAAAATAGATTGGAAAAAACTTTTTCCTTCTCTTATTGTTTTTTGGACCAAGGTTGTTAAATCATCGCACATCTGTTAGACATAAATTAAAGAGTCACATATTGAAGACAGAGAGAGCGATAGGACTGCTTAGTGAGGTTTATACATGATAGCATACAGAGTTAGAAAACTAGTCATGAATCTATATGTGTGCCATATGCAGCAGAGATGCAAGTTCTTGTTTTAGGAATATCTACTGGTTATGTCTGTTTTATGGACTTGAGGCGTTCAGTACCGATATTTGATTATATCTCTTATGTTCTGGGCTTCAAGAGCATTTTCTGAAGATGACATTTGGCCGTACCAGATCTCTAACTCTTAAGATTCTCTTTTTTCTCTCTAAACTGGTAGATAGTCTGAAAAAAATAAAACTACCTCAAAGAATACTATTTAGAGATAACTATGCTGTCATTTCCGCAGTTTTTGAAAATTACCACACGTTCTCTGAGGTTCCAAATACACTCATCAATTTCGTAAGTCCATGTTACACTTCCAGAGGGAAATGTTTTTCTTGTCTTCTTGTGGAAAAATCAAGACTCCTTTACAGAAGCCTGTGTCACTGTCACCCCTTCCCCCTCTCCCATTGGTACTCCTGAATGATCAATCAGTGCTGAGCTACATCTTCTTAAACTCAAACTCTTGTACTGATGTTTTAGATGGTCTAATAGTCACTCCGAGAGGTTAAATCATTTGGGAAGTTTGCCTAATTTTTTATAAATGAAGCCATCACTTGTTAGTTTTAACAAAAGTTTATGAGAATTTCATTTATTACGGGCGATTTATGAAGTCACCAACTTTTTTGCAAATGAGGCATCATTCTGTTAGTATTAAAAAAGTACATGCACACTGATACATCATGTGTATGATAAATTGACAGTTTTTCGTTTATGATGTGAGCATTTTAAAGAATAGAATTAGCCTTATAATCTTTCTAATATCTCCTCCCTTTGTTTCAGGTGCAGATATGGATGTGGAAGATGCTAACTTAATCCAGAGAAGCAAAGTGACAAACGAACGACCAACATCTGAACTGGAGGTCCTGCTTATGAAATTGCTTTTGTCTATAGTGCAATTACGCATTAAAATCTCTAATACTAGTGCAATTTTGGATTATGAGATTATTAATGAATAATTTTGTTTTGTGATGTGTATATATTATGTTATAATTTATTATGTATGTAAATAAAAATTTACATTAATATGACTATTTATATAAATCATTTCAATTTAATAACATGTGGTAATCATTGTGCTAACGGCTCTCTCACTCTAACGGCTCTCTCACTCTCTCCCTACCCCCTCTCTCTCTCTCGCCTCGCCCCGGTCCACGGCCTTCGGCGCTGTCGCCGACCGTCGGCGCCGACCCGACCCGACCCGACCTCCGGCCCCGACCACAGGTCCCCGGCGTCGACCGCCGTCGCCGGCCGAACGGCTTTCTCTCTCTCCCTACCCCCTCTCTCTCTCGCCTCGGTCCCCGGCCCCGTCGCCGGCGCCGACTCGATCCGACCTCCGGCCCCGAGCACCGGTCAACGGCGCCGACCCCCGTCGCAGACCGCCGGTTCTCCCCCTCCCCCCGCTGGTCACCCCCCTCACCCTTCTCTGTCCATACCCCCCACCCCCACCCCCCACCCCCCCCCCCTCCCGCCTCCGGCGCCGGTACAACAGCCCAACAGTCGAAGCTCGGTCTTCAGCCGCAACTCCGTCTGCACCCGCCGCTCGGTCGCCAGCAGCTGCAGATCCATCTCAGCAGCGAAATCCCCCGGCAGCAGGTCGACGCGGGGCTTGGTTGCCGGCTCGGTCTACAAGCGAAACTCGGTGACTTCTAACCTTTGTTATTTTATTCTTCATTCTGCATTCTTTCATGCTTTGTATTATACTAGTAATTGAGTATAGTTTGGTTGCTGGAGTAGTTCTTTGAATTTGTGTGAGCCTTGTATTACTTGTTACTTGCTATTACTTATTACTTGCTGCTGCTTTGCTATTACCATCGTTTATGTCTTTATATCTTTATATTATCTTTATATTCTCGTATACTTT